>NC_071439.1:300000-600000 GCF_017976375.1 Cuculus canorus
TGGAGAAGACAATGGAGAAGAAGACAGAGGAGAAGATGGTGGAGAAGACAATAATGGAGAAGGTGGAGGAGAAGACGGTGGAGGAGAAGACGGTGGAGGAGAAGACGGTGGAGGAGAAGATGGAGAAAACGGTGGAGAAGGTGGAGGAGAAGACAATGGAGGAGAAGATGGAGGAGACAATAATGGAGAAGACGGAGGAGAAGGTGGAGGAGAAGACGGAGGAGGAGAAGACAATGGAGAAGACAATGGAGAAGACAATGGAGAAGACAATGGAGAAGACAATGGAGAAGACAATGGAGAAGACAATGGAGAAGACAATGGAGAAGACAATGGAGAAGACAATGGAGAAGACAATGGAGGAGGAGAAGATGGAGGAGGAGAAGACGGTGGAGAAGACAATAATGGAGGAGACAATAATGGAGAAGGTGGAGGAGATGATGGAGGAGATGGAGGAGAAGAAGACAATGGAGGAGAAGAAGACAATGGAGAAGGTGGTGGAGAAGACAATAATGGAGAAGGTGGAGGAGATGGTGGAGGAGGAGACAATGAAGGAGACAATGGAGGAGGAGACAATGGAGAAGGTGGAAGAGAAGGCAGTGGAGAAGACAATAATGGAGGAGACAATAATGGAGACGGTGGAGGAGACAGAGGAGGAGACGGAGGAGAAGACAACGGAGGAGGTGGAGGAGAAGACAATGGAGAAGACAATAATGGAGAAGGTGGAGGAGGAGACGGTGGAGGAGAAGATGGTGGAGAAAATGGTGGAGAAGGTGGAGGAGATGATGGAGGAGACAATAATGGAGAAGGTGGAGGAGAAGGTGGAAGAGAAGGTGGAAGAGAAGAAGACAATGGAGAAGGTGGTGGAGAAGACAATAATGGAGGAGACAATAATGGAGAAGGTGGAGAAGAAAGTGGTGGAGGAGGAGACGGTGGAGAAGGTGGAGGAGAAGACAGGGGAGGCGTTGGTGTCACCTTGGCGAAGGTGGAGCCTTTGCCCTCGCTCTCGATGGTGATGGTGGTGGTTCGGCGCAGGAGGATTTGGTCGATGTCCTCTTCGCAGAACTTGGAGCCCTCGTCGTCCTCCTCCATGATGGCGGCGTAGGCGCCCTTGCGCAGGAGGTCCTCGATCTCCTTCTTGGAGAACTGCTGGATCTGAAGGAGGACATCAGAGGGGAGACAACCTCAGCCTGGTGGGCTCCAACCTCCATTTCTCCTCAAGAACCTCATCCTGAGGGTCTCCAAACCCCATTTCTCCTCAAGAACCTCATCCTGAGGGTCTCCAAACCCCATTTCTCCTCAGAGAACGTCACTTATGAGGTCTCCAAACCCCATTTCTCCTCAAGAACCTCATCCTGAGGGTCTCCAACCCCCATTTCTCCTCAGAGAACGTCACTTATGAGGTCTCCAACCTCCATTTCTCCTCCAGAACCTCATCCTGAGGGTCTCCAAACCCCATTTCTCCTCCAGAACCTCATCCTGAGGGTCTCCAAACCCCATTTCTCCTCAGAGAACGTCACTTATGACATCTCCAACCTCCATTTCTCCTCAAGAACCTCATCCTGAGGTTCTCCAAACCCCATTTCTCCTCAAAGAACGACACTTATGAGGTCTCCAACCTCCATTTCTCCTCAAGAACCTCATCCTGAAGGTCTCCAACCCCCATTTCTCCTCAAGAACCTCATCCTGAGGGTCTCCAAACCCCATTTCTCCTCAAAGAACCTCACCCTGAGGGTCTCCAACCCCCATTTCTCCTCAAGAACCTCATCCTGAGGGTCTCCAAACCCCATTTCTCCTCAGAGAACGTCACTTATGACATCTCCAAACCCCATTTCTCCTCAAGAACCTCATCCTGAGGGTCTCCAACCCCCATTTCTCCTCAAAGAACCTCATCCTGAGGGTCTCCAAACCCCATTTCTCCTCAAAGAACCTCATCCTGAGGGTCTCCAACCCCCATTTCTCCTCAAGAACCTCATCCTGAGGGTCTCCAAACCCCATTTCTCCTCAAGAACCTCATCCTGAGGGGCTCCAAACCCCATTTCTCCTCAAGAACCTCATCCTGAGGGGCTCCAAACCCCATTTCTCCTCAAGAACCTCAGCCTGAGGGTCTCCAAACCCCATTTCTCCTCAGAGAACGTCACTTTTGAGGTCTCCAGAGGTTGGAGGAGGTCCTGGTGGCCGCTGGAGGTCTCTTACCCCGGCAATGTTGCCCTCTCGGCCGCTCATGGACTGGAGGACGGCTTTGTCCAAGCCCAGCTTCAGGCTGGCTTTGTTGAACATCTCCCGCTCGTAGGAGTTGCGAGTGATGAGACGATAGACCTTCACCGCTTTGCTTTGACCGATGCGGTGGCAGCGAGCCTGCGCCTGTCCAGGAGAAGACAACCCGTCAAAGGTCACCACCACCACCACAGAGGGGGACGAGAAGGAGGAACTGAGGAGCTCTGGAGGACCTTAAGAGCTGTGGAGGACCTGAGAAGCTCTGAAGAACCTCAACCTGAGGTATTATGGAGGCTCTGAACCTCAGAAGCTCCAAAGAACCTCAAGTTGAGGTGTTCTGAAGGCCCCGAGAAGCTCTGGAGAAGGTGGACCTGAAGAACTATGGAGAACCTGAACTTCAGAAGCTCTGGAGAAGCTCAAATTGACGTTTTATGGAGGCTCTGAACCTCAGAAGCTCCAAAGAACCTCAACTTGAGGTGTTCTGGAGGCCCTGAAGAGCTCTGGAGAAGGTGGACCTGAGGAACTATGGAGAACCTGAACTTCAGAAGCTCTGGAGAACCTCAATTTGAGGTTTTATGGAGGCTCTGAACCTCAGAAGCTCCAAAGAACCTCAAATTGAGGTATTCTGGAGGCCATGAAGAGCTCTGGAGAAGGTGGACCTGAGGAACTATGGAGAACCTGAGCTTCAGAAGCTCTGAAGACCCTCAATTTGATGTTTTATGGAGGCTCTGAACCTCAGAAGCTCCAAAGAACCTCAAATTGAGGTTTTATGGAGGCCCTGAAGAGCTGTGGAGAAGGTGGACCTGAGGAACTATGGAGAACCTGACCTTCAGAAGCTCCGGAGAACCTCAAATTGAGGTTTTATGGAGGCTCTGAACCTCAGAAGCTCCAAAGAACCTCAAATCGTGGTTTTCTGGAGGCCCTGAGGACCTCTGGAGAAGGTGGACCTGAGGAACTATGGAGAACCTGAACTTCAGAAGCTCCGGAGAACCTCAATTTGAGGTTTTATGGAAGCTCTGAACCTCAGAAGCTCCAAAGAACCTCAAATCGTGGTTTTCTGGAGGCCCTGAAGAGCTGTGGAGAAGGTGGACCTCCCGGTGGTGGGCTTTGCCCCTACCTGGAGATCGTTCTGGGGGTTCCAGTCGGAGTCGAAGATGATGCAGGTGTCGGCGGCCGTCAGGTTGATGCCGAGGCCCCCGGCCCTCGTGCAGAGGAGAAAGACGAAGCGGTCGGAATCGCTTCTGCTGAAGCGGTCGATGGCCGCTTGGCGTAAGTTCCCCCTCACGCGGCCATCGATGCGTTCGTAGACGTACCTACCAAGAAAAAGCCACCACAAAGTGGACCTTCCTGTCCACCTGGACCATAAAAGTCCACCTTTATCTTCTCCACTCACCTCTTCTGGATGAGATAATCCTCCAGGATGTCCAAGCACCGAACCATTTGGGAGAAGATGAGGACTTTGTGACCGCCGGCTTTGAGTTTCGGGAGGAGTTTATCGATGAGGACGAGTTTGCCGGCCGAGCGGACCATGGCCTGAAGGTGGAAGTCCACCGGCACCTGAGGAGGCCACGACTCGCGGAATTCGGCCAAGATCTTCTCCTCAGCACCTGGAGGAGAAGGAGAGGACCATCAGGGATCTTCTCAGGACCTCCAAAGGCCATTTCAACTCAAAGAACGTCACTTATGAGGTCTCCAACCTCCATTTCTCCTCAAGAACCTCATCCTGAGGGTCTCCAAACCCCATTTCTCCTCAAGAACCTCATCCTGAAGGTCTCCAAACCCCATTTCTCCTCAAAGAACGTCACTTATGAGGTCTCCAACCTCCATTTCTCCTCAAGAACCTCATCCTGAGGGTCTCCAAACCCCATTTCTCCTCAGAGAACGTCACTTATGAGGTCTCCAACCTCCATTTCTCCTCAAGAACCTCATCCTGAGGGTCTCCAAACCCCATTTCTCCTCAGAGAACGTCACTTATGAGGTCTCCAAACCCCATTTCTCCTCCAGAACCTCATCCTGAGGGGCTCCAAACCCCATTTCTCCTCAACGAACGTCACTTCTGAGGTCTCCAACCTCCATTTCTCCTCCAGAACCTCATCCTGAGGGTCTCCAAACCCCATTTCTCCTCAAGAACCTCATCCTGAGGGGCTCCAAACCCCATTTCTCCTCAAAGAACGTCACTTCTGAGGTCTCCAAACCCCATTTCTCCTCAAGAACCTCATCCTGAGGGGCTCCAACCCCCATTTCTCCTCAAAGAACGTCACTTATGAGGTCTCCAAACCCCATTTCTCCTCAAGAACCTCATCCTGAGGGTCTCCAAACCCCATTTCTCCTCCAGAACCTCATCCTGAGGGTCTCCAAACCCCATTTCTCCTCAAAGAACGTCACTTATGAGGTCTCCAACCCCCATTTCTCCTCCAGAACCTCATCCTGAGGGGCTCCAAACCCCATTTCTCCTCAAAGAACGTCACTTATGAGGTCTCCAACCACCATTTCTCCTCCAGAACCTCATCCTGAGGATCTCCAAACCCCATTTCTCCTCAAAGAACCTCATCCTGAGAGGCTCCAAACCCCATTTCTCCTCCAGAACCCCATCCTGAGGGTCTCCAAACCCCATTTCTCCTCAAATAACCTCATCCTGAGGGTCTCCAAACCCCATTTCTCCTCAAAGAACCTCATCCTGAGGGTCTCCAAACCCCATTTCTCCTCAAAGAACCTCATCCTGAGGGTCTCCAAACCCCATTTCTCCTCAGAGAACGTCACTTCTGAGGTCTCCAACCCCCATTTCTCCTCAAGAACCTCATCCTGAGGGGCTCCAAACCCCATTTCTCCTCAGAGAACGTCACTTCTGAGGTCTCCAAACCCCATTTCTCCTCCAGAACCTCATCCTGAGGGTCTCCAAACCCCATTTCTCCTCAAAGAACGTCACTTATGAGGTCTCCAACCACCATTTCTCCTCCAGAACCTCATCCTGAGGATCTCCAAACCCCATTTCTCCTCAAAGAACCTCATCCTGAGAGGCTCCAAACCCCATTTCTCCTCCAGAACCCCATCCTGAGGGTCTCCAAACCCCATTTCTCCTCAGAGAACGTCACTTATGAGGTCTCCAACCTCCATTTCTCCTCAAAGAACCTCATCCTGAGGGTCTCCAAACCCCATTTCTCCTCAAAGAACGTCACTTATGAGGTCTCCAACCACCATTTCTCCTCCAGAACCTCATCCTGAGGATCTCCAAACCCCATTTCTCCTCAAAGAACCTCATCCTGAGAGGCTCCAAACCCCATTTCTCCTCCAGAACCCCATCCTGAGGGTCTCCAAACCCCATTTCTCCTCAGAGAACGTCACTTATGAGGTCTCCAACCTCCATTTCTCCTCAAAGAACCTCATCCTGAGGGTCTCCAAACCCCATTTCTCCTCAAAGAACGTCACTTATGAGGTCTCCAACCTCCATTTCTCCTCCAGAACCTCATCCTGAGGGTCTCCAAACCCCATTTCTCCTCAGAGAACGTCACTTATGAGGTCTCCAACCTCCATTTCTCCTCAAGAACCTCATCCTGAGGGTCTCCAAACCCCATTTCTCCTCAAAGAACGTCACTTATGAGGTCTCCAACCACCATTTCTCCTCAAGAACCTCATCCTGAGGGTCTCCAAACCCCATTTCTCCTCAGCGAACGTCACTTATGAGGTCTCCAACCTCCATTTCTCCTCAAGAACCTCATCCTGAGGGTCTCCAACCACCATTTCTCCTCCAGAACCTCATCCTGAGGGTCTCCAAACCCCATTTCTCCTCAGAGAACGTCACTTATGAGGTCTCCAACCTCCATTTCTCCTCAAGAACCTCATCCTGAGGGTCTCCAACCCCCATTTCTCCTCAAAGAACCTCATCCTGAGGGGCTCCAAACCCCATTTCTCCTCAGAGAACGTCACTTATGAGGTCTCCAACCCCCATTTCTCCTCAAGAACCTCATCCTGAGGGTCTCCAACCTCCATTTCTCCTCAAAGAACGTCACTTATGAGGTCTCCAACCTCCATTTCTCCTCAAGAACCTCATCCTGAGGGTCTCCAAACCCCATTTCTCCTCAAAGAACGTCACTTATGAGGTCTCCAACCCCCATTTCTCCTCCAGAACCTCATCCTGAGGGTCTCCAAACCCCATTTCTCCTCAAAGAACCTCATCCTGAGGGTCTCCAAACCCCATTTCTCCTCAAAGAACGTCACTTTTGAGGTCTCCAAACCCCATTTCTCCTCAGAGAACGTCACTTATGAGGTCTCCAAACCCCATTTCTCCTCCAGAACCTCATCCTGAGGGTCTCCAAACCACCATTTCTCCTCAAGAACCTCATCCTGAGGGTCTCCAAACCCCATTTCTCCTCAAAGAACGTCACTTCTGAGGTCTCCAACCTCCATTTCTCCTCCAGAACCTCATCCTGAGGGTCTCCAAACCCCATTTCTCCTCAAAGAACGTCACTTATGAGGTCTCCAACCACCATTTCTCCTCAAGAACCTCATCCTGAGGGGCTCCAAACCCCATTTCTCCTCAGAGAACGTCACTTATGAGGTCTCCAACCACCATTTCTCCTCCAGAACCTCATCCTGAGGGTCTCCAAACCCCATTTCTCCTCAAAGAACGTCACTTATGAGGTCTCCAACCTCCATTTCTCCTCAAGAACCTCATCCTGAGGGTCTCCAACCTCCATTTCTCCTCAAGAACCTCATCCTGAGGGGCTCCAAACCCCATTTCTCCTCAAAGAACGTCACTTATGAGGTCTCCAACCTCCATTTCTCCTCAAGAACCTCATCCTGAGGGTCTCCAAACCCCATTTCTCCTCAAGAACCTCATCCTGAGGGGCTCCAAACCCCATTTCTCCTCAAAGAACCTCATCCTGAGGGTCTCCAAACCCCATTTCTCCTCAACGAACGTCACTTCTGAGGTCTCCAACCTCCATTTCTCCTCAAGAACCTCATCCTGAGGGTCTCCAAACCCCATTTCTCCTCAAAGAACCTCACTTTTGAGGTCTCCAAACCCCATTTCTCCTCAACGAACGTCACTTATGAGGTCTCCAACCCCCATTTCTCCTCCAGAACCTCCTCCTGATGGTCCCCAAAGCCCTCCTGGAGGTGGTGGTCCACCACGGAGGTCCTCACCGTTGATGAGGTAGGGATGGTTACAACACTTGCGGAGTTCCATCATGGTGTTGAGAAGGTTGGGCATGTTGGTGTGTCCAACACCTTTGGCCAAGAAGGAGAAGTTCTTCTCCAAGATGGCTCTGTAGTACTTCTTCTGGATGTTGGTCAACTCCACCTCGATGATGGTCTCTTGTTTTGGAGCTAAATTCTTCTCGACGTCCTCCTTCAAGCGACGAAGCATCATGGGCTTCAAGATGGCCTGGAGCTTCTGGACCTGGTGGTGGACACCAAAAGAGGACAACGGTGGAGATAAAGGAGGAATGAAGGACCTCAGAAGGTCCAAGAAGGTTCTGGATGGTCCCACCTGTTCTTCAGTTTTGAGGTCTCCAAAGTCCTTGAGGAATTCGGCTTCGGAGGGGAACTGAGAAGGTTCCAAGAAGTGGAGAAGACTGAAGAGTTCCTCCACGGTGTTTTGAAGAGGAGTTCCGGTCAAGAGGACTTTGTGCTCCTGAGGAGGAGAAAAAGTGGACCTAAAGGTCTCCAAGAGCCCAAAAGTGGAGCTCAAAGCCGCTGAGATGCCACCAAGAGCCCAAAAGTGGAGCTCAAAGCCGTTGAGATGCCACCAAGAGGCCAAAAGTGGAGCTCAAAGCCGTTGAGATGCCACCAAGAGCCCAAAAGTGGAGCTCAAAGCCTTTGAGATGCCACCAAGAGGCCAAAAGTGGAGCTCAAAGCCTTTGAGATGTCACCAAGAGCCCAAAAGTGGAGCTCAAAGCCGTTGAGATGTCACCAAGAGCCCAAAAGTGGAGCTCAAAGCCTTTGAGATGCCACCAAGAGCCCAAAAGTGGAGCTCAAAGCCGTTGAGATGCCACCAAGAGCCCAAAAGTGGAGCTCAAAGCCGTTGAGATGCCACCAAGAGCCCAAAAGTGGAGCTCAAAGCCTTTGAGATGTCACCAAGAGCCCAAAAGTGGAGCTCAAAGCCTCTGAGATGCCACCAGGAGACCAAAAGTGGAGCTCAAAGCCTCTGAGATGCCACCAAGAGCCCAAAAGTGGAGCTCAAAGCCTTTGAGATGCCACCAAGAGCCCAAAAGTGGAGCTCAAAGCCGTTGAGATGCCACCAAGAGGCCAAAAGTGGAGCTCAAAGCCGCTGAGATGCCACCAAGAGCCCAAAAGTGGAGCTCAAAGCCTCTGAGATGCCACCAAGAGGCCAAAAGTGGAGCTCAAAGCCTCTGAGATGCCACCAAGAGGCCAAAAGTGGAGCTCAAAGCCTCTGAGATGCCACCAAGAGCCCAAAAGTGGAGCTCAAAGCCTTTGAGATGCCACCAAGAGGCCAAAAGTGGAGCTCAAAGCTGTTGAGATGTCACCAAGAGCCCAAAAGTGGAGCTCAAAGCCGTTGAGATGCCACCAAGAGCCCAAAAGTGGAGCTCAAAGCCGTTGAGATGTCACCAAGAGCCCAAAAGCGGAGCTCAAAGGCTTTGAGATACCACCAAGAGGCCAAAAGTGGAGCTCAAAGGCTTTGAGATGCCACCAAGAGCCCAAAAGTGGAGCTCAAAGCCTCTGAGATGTCACCAAGAGCCCAAAAGTGGAGCTCAAAGCCTTTGAGATGCCACCAAGAGCCCAAAAGTGGAGCTCAAAGCCTCTGAGATGCCACCAAGAGGCCAAAAGTGGAGCTCAAAGCCTTTGAGATGCCACCAAGAGGCCAAAAGTGGAGCTCAAAGCCTCTGAGATGCCACCAAGAGGCCAAAAGTGGAGCTCAAAGCCTCTGAGATGTCACCAAGAGCCCAAAAGTGGAGCTCAAAGCCTTTGAGATGCCACCAAGAGCCCAAAAGTGGAGCTCAAAGCCTTTGAGATGCCACCAAGAGCCCAAAAGTGGAGCTCAAAGCCGTTGAGATGCCACCAAGAGCCCAAAAGTGGAGCTCAAAGCCTTTGAGATGCCACCAAGAGCCCAAAAGTGGAGCTCAAAGCCTCTGAGATGCCACCAAGAGACCAAAAGTGGAGCTCAAAGCCGTTGAGATGTCACCAAGAGCCCAAAAGTGGAGCTCAAAGCCTTTGAGATGTCACCAAGAGCCCAAAAGTGGAGCTCAAAGCCTTTGAGATGTCACCAAGAGCCCAAAAGTGGAGCTCAAAGCCGTTGAGATGCCACCAAGAGGCCAAAAGTGGAGCTCAAAGCCTTTGAGATGCCACCAAGAGGCCAAAAGTGGTGCTCAAAGCTGTTGAGATGCCACCAAGAGCCCAAAAGTGGAGCTCAAAGCCGTTGAGATGCCACCAAGAGCCCAAAAGTGGAGCTCAAAGCCGTTGAGATGTCACCAAGAGGCCAAAAGTGGAGCTCAAAGCCGTTGAGATGCCACCAAGAGCCCAAAAGTGGAGCTCAAAGGCTTTGAGATGCCACCAAGAGCCCAAAAGTGGAGCTCAAAGCCGTTGAGATGCCACCAAGAGCCCAAAAGTGGAGCTCAAAGCCTTTGAGATGCCACCAAGAGCCCAAAAGTGGAGCTCAAAGCCGTTGAGATGCCACCAAGAGCCCAAAAGTGGAGCTCAAAGCCTTTGAGATGCCACCAAGAGCCCAAAAGTGGAGCTCAAAGCCTTTGAGATGCCACCAAGAGCCCAAAAGTGGAGCTCAATGCCTTTGAGATGCCACCAAGAGCCCAAAAGTGGAGCTCAAAGCCGCTGAGATGCCACCAAGAGCCCAAAAGTGGAGCTCAAAGCCTTTGAGATGCCACCAAGAGCCCAAAAGTGGAGCTCAAAGCCTTTGAGATGCCACCAAGAGCCCAAAAGTGGAGCTCAAAGCCTTTGAGATGCCACCAAGAGGCCAAAAGTGGAGCTCAAAGCCGCTGAGATGCCACCAAGAGGCCAAAAGTGGAGCTCAAAGCCTTTGAGATGCCACCAAGAGCCCAAAAGTGGAGCTCAAAGCCTTTGAGATGCCACCAAGAGCCCAAAAGTGGAGCTCAAAGCCGTTGAGATGCCACCAAGAGGCCAAAAGTGGAGCTCAAAGCCTTTGAGATGCCACCAAGAACCTCCAGAACCTTCTAGAAAGCCCTGGAGAAGCTCCAGGAGACCGTCCCGAGGTGGTTTGTCCACCTGGAAGGTCTTCTCCTCACCAGGTCCATGTGTTTGAGGCTGTCGAGGAGTTTGCAGTTGCGGTTCTTCAGGCGATGCGCTTCGTCGATGATGACACAGCGCCACTCGATCTCACGGAGCTCCGGACAATCGGAGAGGATCATCTCGAAGGTGGTGATGAGGGCATCAAACTTGTAGGCCCCGGGAATGAGGCGACCCTGAGGGAGGACAACCAGCAGAAGGTCCAAAGAAGCTCCAAAAACCCAAGCGAGAAGGGACAAAAGCCACCTGAGAAGCTCCAAAACCACCTGAGAAGCTCCAAACCCACCTGAGAAGCTCCAAATGCCACCTGAGAAGCTCCAAAACCCACCCGAGAAGCTCAAAACCCACCTGAGAAGGTCCAGAACTCAACCAGAAGGTCAAAAACCCCACCTGAGAAGGTCCAAACCCACCTTAGATGGTCCAAAACCCACCTGAGAAGCTCCAAACCCAACCCAGAAGGTTCAATACCCACTTTAGATGCTCCAAAACCCACCTGAGAAGCTCAAAACCCACCTGAGAAGCTCAAAACCCACCCGAGAAGGTCCAAAACCCACCTCAGAAGCTCCTAAACCCACATTAGAAGGTCCAAAGGCACCCGAGAAGGTCCAAAGGCACCCAAGAAGCTTCAAAACCCACCTGAGAAGCTCCAAACCCACCTGAGAACCTCCAAACCCACCTGAGAAGGTCCAAACCCACCTGAGAACCTCCAAACCCACCTGAGAACCTCCAAACCCACATCAGAACCTCCAAAACCCACCTTAGATGTTTCAAAACCCACTTTAGATGCTTCAAAACCCACTTTAGAAGGTCCAAAGCCACCCGAGAAGATCCAAAAACCACCTTAGAACCTCCAAAACCCACCTGAGAACCTCCAAAACCCACCTGAGAACCTCCAAAACCCACCTGAGAAGCTCCAAAACCCATCTGAGAAGCTCCAAAACCCACTTTAGAAGCTCCAAAACCCACCTTAGATGCTCCAAACCCAACCCAGAAGCTCCAAAACCCACTTTAGATGCTTCAAAACCCACCTGAGAACCTCCAAAACCCACCTTAGATGCTTCAAAACCCACTTTAGAAGCTCCAAAGGCACCCGAGAAGGTCCAAAAGCCATTTTAGAACCTCTAAACCCACCTGAGAACCTCTAAACCCACCTTAGATGCTCCAAAACCCACCTGAGAAGCTCCAAACGCACTTTAGATGCTCCAAAACCCACATTAGAAGGTCCAAAGCCACCTGAGAAGCTCCAAAACCCCCATTAGAAGCTCCAAAACCCACCTGAGAACCTCTAAACCCACATTAGATGCTCCAAAACCCACATTAGATGCTCCAAAACCCACTTTAGATGCTCCAAAACCCACCTGAGAAGCTCCAAAACCCACCTGAGAAGCTCCAAACCCACCTGAGAAGCTCCAAAACCCACCTTAGAACCTCCAAAACCCACCTGAGAAGCTCCAAATCCAACCCAGAACCTCCAAAAGCCACCTTAGATGCTCCAAAACCCACTTTAGAAGGTGCAAAGCCACCTGAGAAGCTCCAAAACCCACCTGAGAAGCTCCAAAACCCACTTTAGATGCTCCAAAACCCACCTGAGAAGCTCCAAAAGCCACCTTAGATGCTCCAAAACCCACTTTAGATGCTCCAAAACCCACCTTAGATGCTCCAAAACCCACCTTAGATGCTCCAAAACCCACCTTAGATGCTCCAAAACCCACCTTAGATGCTCCAAAACCCACCTTAGATGCTCCAAAACCCACCTTAGAAGCTCCAAAACCCACTTTAGAAGCTCCAAAGCCACCCGAGAAGATCCAAAACCCACCTGAGAACCTCTAAACCCACCTTAGATGCTCCAAAACCCACCTTAGATGCTCCAAAACCCACTTTAGATGCTCCAAAAGCCACCTTAGATACTCCAAAACCCACCTTAGATGCTCCAAAACCCACCTTAGATGCTCCAAACCCAACCCAGAAGCTCCAAAACCCACCTTAGATGCTCCAAAACCCACCTTAGATGCTCCAAACCCAACCCAGAAGCTCCAAAACCCACCTGAGAACCTCCAAAACCCACCTTAGATGCTTCAAAGCCCACCTGAGAAGCTCCAAACCCACCTGAGAAGCTCCATAACCCACCTTAGAACCTCCAAAACCCCCCTTAGATGCTCCAAAACCCACCTTAGATGCTCCAAAACCCACCTTAGATGCTCCAAAACCCACCTTAGAAGCTCCAAAGCCACCCGAGAAGATCCAAAACCCACCTGAGAACCTCTAAACCCACCTTAGATGCTCCAAAACCCACCTTAGAAGCTCCAAAACCCACCTTAGATGCTTCAAACCCCACCTTAGAAGCTCCAAAACCCACTTTAGAAGCTCCAAAAGCCACCTTTGAACCTCCAAAAGCCACCTTAGATGCTTCAAAACCCCCCTTAGATGCTCCAAAACCCACCTTAGATGCTCCAAAACCCCCCTTAGATGCTCCAAAACCCCCCTTAGATGCTCCAAAACCCACCTTAGATGCTCCAAAACCCACCTTAGATGCTTCAAAACCCACCTTAGATGCTTCAAAACCCACCTTAGATGCTCCAAAACCCCCCTTAGATGCTCCAAAACCCACCTTAGATGCTTCCAAACCCACTTTAGATGCTCCAAAACCCCCCTTAGATGCTCCAAAACCCCCCTTAGATGCTTCAAAACCCACTTTAGATGCTCCAAAACCCACTTTAGAAGCTCCAAAACCCACCTTAGATGCTCCAAAACCCCCCTTAGATGCTCCAAAACCCACCTTAGATGCTCCAAAACCCACCTTAGATGCTCCAAAACCCACCTTAGATGCTCCAAAACCCACTTTAGATGCTCCAAAACCCACCTTAGATGCTCCAAAACCCACCTTAGATGCTCCAAAACCCACCTTAGATGCTCCAAACCCAACCCAGAAGCTCCAAAACCCACTTTAGAAGCTCCAAAGCCACCCGAGAAGATCCAAAACCCACCTGAGAACCTCTAAACCCACCTTAGATGCTCCAAAACCCACCTTAGATGCTCCAAAACCCACCTTAGATGCTCCAAAACCCACCTTAGATGCTCCAAAACCCACCTTAGATGCTCCAAAACCCACTTTAGATGCTCCAAAACCCACTTTAGATGCTCCAAAACCCACCTTAGATGCTCCAAAACCCACTTTAGATGCTTCAAAACCCACCTTAGATCCTTCAAAACCCACCTTAGATCCTTCAAAACCCACCTTAGATGCTCCAAAACCCACCTTAGATCCTTCAAAACCCACTTTAGATGCTTCAAAACCCACTTTAGATGCTCCAAAACCCACTTTAGAAGGTCCAAAGCCACCCGAGAAGATCCAAAGCCACCCGAGAAGGTCCAAAGGCACCCGTGAAGGTGGGAGAAGGTCCTCACCCGGGTGTCCTTGCAGTACATCTCGTACTGTTGGATCATCTGCCTGGAGGCCAAACTGCCGTGGTAGACAATGCTGTTCATCTCCGTCCACGTGGTGAACTCTCGTTCCCAGTTGGTGATGGTGGAAAGAGGAGCGATGACCAAGAATGGACCACGAATGCCCACGTTGTAGACCTCTTGGAGAAAGGCGATGGATTGGATGGTCTTCCCCAAACCCATCTCGTCGGCCAGGATGCAGTTTTGGCTGAGGAGAAGAACGAGAAGGTCCAAAAAGCCACCCGAGAAGCTCCAAAACCCACCTGAGATGCTTCAAAACCCACATTAGAAGCTCCAAAACCCACCTGAGAAGCTCCAAAACCCACCAGAGAAGCTCCAAACCCACCTGAGAAGCTTCAAACCCACCTGAGAAGCTCCAAAACCCACCTGAGAAGCTCGAAAACCCACCTGAGAAGCTCCAAAACCCACTTTAGATTCTTCAAAACCCACCTGAGATGCTTCAAAACCCACCTGAGAAGCTCCAAAACCCACCTGAGAAGCTCCAAACCCACCTTAGATGCTTCAAAGCCCACTTTAGAAGGTCCAAAACCCAACTCAGAAGCTCCAAAACCCACCTGAGAAGCTCCAAAACCCACCTGAGAAGCTCCAAACCCACCTGAGAAGCTCCAAACCCACCTGAGAAGCTCCAAAACCCACATTAGAAGCTCCAAAACCCACCTGAGAAGCTCCAAAACCCACTTTAGAAGGTCCACAGGCACCCAAGAAGGTCCAAAACCCAACTCAGAAGCTCCAAAACCCACCTGAGAAGCTCCAAAACCCACCTGAGAAGCTCCAAAACCCACCTGAGAAGCTCCAAAACCCACCTGAGAAGCTCCAAACCCACCTGAGAAGCTCCAAAACCCACCTTAGATGCTTCAAAACCCACTTTAGAAGGTCCAAAGCCACCTGAGAAGCTCCAAACCCACCTGAGAAGCTTCAAAACCCAACTCAGAAACTCCAAAACCCACTTTAGAAGGTCCAAAGGCACCCGAGGAGGTCCAAAACCCAACTCAGAAGCTCCAAAACCCACCTGAGAAGCTCCAAACCCACCTGAGAAGCTCCAAAACCCACCTGAGAAGCTTCAAAACCCAACTCAGAAGCTCCAAAACCCACTTTAGAAGGTCCAAAGGCACCCGAGGAGGTCCAAAACCCAACTCAGAAGCTCCAAAACCCACCTGAGAAGCTCCAAAACCCACCTGAGAAGCTCCAAAACCCACCTGAGAAGCTCCAAAACCCACCTGAGAAGCTCCAAACCCACCTGAGAAGCTCCAAAACCCACCTTAGATGCTTCAAAACCCACTTTAGAAGGTCCAAAGCCACCTGAGAAGCTCCAAACCCACCTGAGAAGCTTCAAAACCCAACTCAGAAACTCCAAAACCCACTTTAGAAGGTCCAAAGGCACCCGAGGAGGTCCAAAACCCAACTCAGAAGCTCCAAAACCCACCTGAGAAGCTCCAAACCCACCTGAGAAGCTCCAAAACCCACCTGAGAAGCTTCAAAACCCAACTCAGAAGCTCCAAAACCCACTTTAGAAGGTCCAAAGGCACCCGAGGAGGTCCAAAACCCAACTCAGAAGCTCCAAAACCCACCTGAGAAGCTCCAAAACCCACCTGAGAAGCTCCAAACCCACCTGAGAAGCTCCAAATCCCACCTGAGAAGCTCCAAAACCCACCTGAGATGCTTCAAAACCCACTTTAGAAGGTCCAAAGGCACCCAAGAAGGTCCAAAACCCAACTCAGAAGCTCCAAAACCCACCTGAGAAGCTTCAAAACCCACCTGAGAAGCTCCAAACCCTCCTGAGAAGCTCCAAAACCCACCCGAGAAGCTCCAAAACCCACCTGAGAAGCTCCAAAACCCACCTGAGAAGGTCCAGAACTCAACCAGAAGGTCCAAAACCCACCTGAGAAGCTCCAAACCCACCTGAGAAGCTCCAAAACCCACCTGAGAAGCTCCAAACCCACATTAGAAGGTCCAAAACCCACCTGAGAAGGTCCAAAACCCACCTGAGATGCTTCAAAACCCACCTGAGAAGCTCCAAACCCCACCTGAGAAGCTCCAAAACCCACCTGAGAAGCTCCAAACCCACATTAGAAGGTCCAAAACCCACCTGAGAAGGTCCAAAACCCACCTGAGATGCTTCAAAACCCACCTGAGAAGCTCCAAACCCACCTCAGGAACTCCAAAATCCACCTGAGAAGCTCAAAACCCACATTAGAAGGTCCAAAACCCACCTGAGAAGCTCCAAAACCCACCTTAGATGCTCCAAAACCCCCCTTAGATGCTCCAAAACCCCCCTTAGATGCTCCAAAACCCCCCTTAGATGCTTCAAACCCCACTTTAGAAGGTCCAAAGGCACCCGAGAAGGTCCAAATGCCCCCGAGGACCTCCAAGGCCACGTGTTCCTGGAGGTCCACCACCACCCACCGGTTGTACCAGTTGAAGAGCAGCCAATTGACCCCTTCCAGTTGGTACTCGCGGAGTTGGTTGTGGTTTTTGTACTCGTGGGAGAGCTCCAACTTCTTCCACGTCACGGCCTGAGGACGAGGCTGGAAGAGAAAGCAACACCACCACCACCATGTCCAACCTTGAAGGTCCACCAGAACCACCAGGAGGTCCAAAAGAACCACCAGGAGGTCCAAAAGTACCACCAGGAGGTCCAAAAGAACCACCAGGAGGTCCAAAAGAACCACCAGGAGGTCCAAAAGCACCACCAGGAGGTCCAAAAGAACCACCAGGAGGTCCAAAAGAACCACCAGGAGGTCCAAAAGTACCACCAGGAGGTCCAAAAGTACCACCAGGAGGTCCAAAAGTACCACCAGGAGGTCCAAATGAGGACCAGGAGATCCAAACCCAAGACTTGAAGGTCCAAACGAGGACCATGAGGTCCAAACCAGGACCAGGAGGTCCAAAAGAACCACCAGGAGGTCCAAAAGAACCACCAGGAGGTCCAAATGAGGACCAGGAGGTCCAAAAGCACCACCAGGAGGTCCAAAAGAACCACCAGGAGGTCCAAATGAGAACCAGGAGGTCCCAAACCAAAACTTGAAGGTCGAAACGAGGACCAGGAGGTCCAAAACCACCACCAGGAGGTGCAAACCCAAGACTTGAAGGTCCAAATCAGGACCAGAAGGTCCAAATCAGGACCAGAAGGTCCAAATCCACCACCAGGAGGTCCAAAACCACCACCAGGAGGTCCAAAACCACCACCAGGAGGTCCAAAACCACCACCAGGAGGTCCAAAACCAAGACTCGAAGGTCCAAACCAGGACCAGAAGGTCCAAAACCACCACCAGGAGGTCCAAATGAGAACCAGGAGATCCAAAACTGAGACTTGAAGGTCCAAATGAGGACCAGGAGGTCCAAAACCACCACCAGGAGGTCCAAACCAGGACCAGGAGGTCCAAAACCACCACCAGGAGGTCCAAAACCACCACCAGGAGGTCCAAAACCACCACCAGGAGGTCCAAAACCACCACCAAGAGATCCAAAACCACCGCCAGGAGGTCCAAAACCACCGCCAGGAGGTCCAAAACCACCGCCAGGAGGTCCAAAACCACCGCCAGGAGGTCCAAAACCACCGCCAGGAGGTCCAAAACCACCGCCAGGAGGTCCAAAACCACCGCCAGGAGGTCCAAAACCACCGCCAGGAGGTCCAAAACCACCACCAGGAGGTCCAAAACCACCACCAGGAGGTCCAAAACCACCACCAGGTGGCCCAAAACCACCACCAGGTGGCCCAAAACCACCACCAGGTGGCCCAAAACCAAGTCTTGAAGGTCCAAAAGAGGACCAGGAGGTCAAAACCCAAGACCAGAAGGTCCAAACCAGGACCAGGAGGTCCAAAAGTACCACCAGGAGCTCCAAAAGCACCACCAGAAGGTCCAAACGAGGACCAGGAGGTCCAAAACCACCACCAGGAGCTCCAAAACCACCACCAGAAGGTCCAAACCCACCACCAGGAGGTCCAAAATCACCACCAGGAGGTCCAAAACCGAGACTTGAAGGTCCAAAACCACCACCAGAAGGTCCAAAACCACCACCAGAAGGTCCAAACCCACCACCAGGAGCTCCAAACAAGGACCAGAAGGTCCAAAACCACCACCAAGAAGTCCAAAACCACCACCAGAAGCTCCAAAACTCAACCAGAAGCTCCAAAACCGCCACCAGAAGGTCCAAACGAGGACTAGGAGGTCCAAAACCACCACCAGGAGGTCCAAAACCGAGACTTGAAGGTCCAAACCAGGACCAGGAGGTCCAAAAGCACCACCAGAAGGTCCAAAACCGCCACCAGAAGGTCCAAAACCACCACCAGAAGGTCCAAAACCACCACCAGGAGGTCCAAACCCAAGACTTGAAGGTCCAAAACCACCACCAGAAGCTCCAAACGAGGACCAGAAGGTCCAAAACCGCCACCAGAAGGTCCAAAACCGCCACCAGAAGGTCCAAAACCGCCACCAGAAGGTCCAAAACCACCACCAAGAGGTCCAAAACCACCACCAAGAGGTCCAAAACCACCACCAAGAGGTCCAAAACCACCACCAGAAGGTTCAAAATCACCACCAGGAGGTCCAAAACCACCACCAGAAGGTCCAAAACCACCACCAGGAGGTCCAAACCCACCACCAGGACGTCCAGAACCACCACCAGAGGTCCAAAACCACCACCAGGAGCTCCAAACCCACCACCAGGAGCTCCAAACCCACCACCAGGAGCTCCAAACCCACCACCAGGAGCTCCAAAACCACCACCAGGAGCTCCAAAACCACCACCAGAAGCTCCAAAACCACCACCAGGAGCTCCAAATGAGGACCAGAAGGTCCAAACCCACCACCAGAAGGTCCAGAACCACCACCAGGAGGTCCAGAACCACCAGGAGGTCCAAACCAGGACCATGAGGTGCAAAATCAGGACCAGGAGGTCCAAAACCACCACCAGGAGCTCCAAACCCACCCCCAGAAGGTCCAAACGAGGACCAGAAGGTCCAAACCCACCTCCTCCCCCCCATCGAAGCCTCGTCGGTCGCTCACCAAGCGTTTGAGGTCGGGGTGACGCGCTTGGATCCTCTTGAAGTCCATGATCTTCCCTTCGTCCACGTCCTCCTTGAGCTCCCACGTGCTGTCCTCGTACGGTAACGAACACCATTTGACCAAATAATAGACCACCGGCTGGAAGGAGAACCACCAAAGATGGACCTCAACCATGGAGAACGTCTCTTTGAGGACCTCCCGAGGTCGTGAGGTCCACCAGGAGAAGGTCCTCACCTCTCCGTTGTCTTTATCGACGCTGTGGGACTCATCTAAAATGCGATCGACCTCCACGTAGTCGGGGTTGAAAGGTTCTTCCTCCTTAGAAGGTCATCAAGAAGGAGATGATGAGGTCTTCTCCAAGAGGAGAAGGTCGGTCCCACCCCACCCCAGAAGACACCGACCTCGTGGAAGAAGTGACGCATTTGGGTCATCTTCGTTTTGAAGCGTTTGAGTTTTTGGTGGATCCGTTTGTCCTTTTCCAGTTGGGCGATGGTGGCCCATTCGCAGTGGAGGTACGAACTGGAAGGGGGGGAGGAGAAGACAACGGGGGCAAAACCACCCCTGGAGGACTCCAAAAGGACCTTTGAGGGCTTCAAAAGGACCTTTGAGGGCTTCAAAAGGACCTTTGAGGGCTTCAAAACGACCTTTGAGGGCTTCAAAATGACCTTTGAGGGCTTCAAAATGACCTCTGGAGGACTCAAAATGACCTCTGGAGGACTCAAAATGACCTCTGGAGGACTCAAAATGACCTCTGGAGGACTCAAAAGGACCTTTGAGGGCTTCAAAATGACCTTTGAGGGCTTCAAAATGACCTTTATGAACCTCAAATGAACCTCTGGAGGACTCAAAAGGACCTCTGGAGGACTCAAAAGGACCTTTGAGGGCTTCAAAATGACCTTTGGAGACCTCAAAAGGACCTCTGGAGGACTCAAAAGGACCTTTCAGGGCTTCAAAATGATCTTTGAGGGCCTCGAAAGGACCTTTGAGGGCTTCAAAAGGACCTCTGGAGGACTCAAAAGGACCTTTGAGGGCTTCAAAATGATCTTTGGAGGACTCAAAATGACCTCTGAAGTCTTAAAAAGACCTTTAAGGACTTCAAAATTACCTCTGGAGGACTCAAAAGGACCTCTGGAGGTCTCAAAATGACCTTTGAGGGCTTCAAAATGACCTCTGAGGGCTTCAAAATGGCCTTTGAAGGCTTCAGAAGGACCTCTGGAGGACTCAAAAGGACCTTTATGAACCTCAAAAGAACCTCTGGAGGACTCAAAAGGACCTCTGAAGTCTCAAAAGGACCTTTGAGGGCTCCCAAAGGACATTTGAGGGCTTCCAAAGGACATTTGAGGGCTTCCAAAGGACCGTTGAGGGCTTCAAAATGACCTCTGAGGGCTTCAAAATGACCTCTGAGGGCTTCAAAATGACCTCTGAGGGCTTCAAAACTACCTTTGAGGGCTCAAAACGACCTTTGAGGACTCAAAAGGACCTCTGGAGGACTCAAAAGGACCTTTATGAACCTCAAAAGAACCTCTGGAGGACTCAAAAGGACCTTTGAGGGCTTCAAAAGGACCTTTGGAGGACTCAAAAAGACATTTGGAGGCCTCAAAACGACCTTTGAGGGCTTCAAAATGACCTTTGAGGGCTTCAAAAGGACCTCTGGAGGACTCAAAGCGACCTTTGAGGGCTTCAAAACCTCTTTTGAAGGCTTCAAAAGGACCTTTGAGGGCTTCAAAAGGACCTTTGGAGGACTCAAAAAGACCTTTGGAGGCCTCAAAACGACCTTTGAGGGCTTCAAAAGGACGTTTGAGGGCTTCAAAAGGACCTCTGGAGGACTCAAAACGACCTTTGAGGGCTTCAAAACCACCTTTGAAGGCTTCAAACGGACCTTTGAGGGCTTCCAAAGGACCTTTGAGGGCTTCCAAAGGACCTTTGAGGGCTTCAAAATGACTTCTGAGGGCTTCAAAACGACCTTTGAGGGCTCAAAAGGACCTTTGGAGGACTCAAAATGACCTCTGGAGGACTCAAAATGACCTCTGAAGTCCCAAAATGACCTTTGAGGGCTTCAAAAGGACCTTTGGAGGACTCAAAACGACCTCTGAAGGCCTCAAAAGGACCATTATGGACCTCCAATGAAGGAGGAGTCCATCCAAAGTTGGGTTTGAAGCCCTCATCCCACCGAGAAGACCCCCACGGAGGACCTCCCAACCGCCGAGGACCACCTACTAATTCTTGTATTTGACGAAGAACTCCTCGGTCTCCACCACCTGCCCCGACGGAAGCTGTCGGAGAAGAAGATCGGAGGTCACCAAAGTGGAGGAGAAGACCTTCTCGGCTTCCAAGCTTGAGGTCACTCACCTCTTTCTTGACCACTCGCATGGAGAGGACTTTGTCCACGATGGCGGCGTCCTCCTCGCTGGGGTTCTCCTGGAAGAGATGGAGGTGGTGGTCACCATGAGGACCTTCTGAGAAGGTGAATATGGTGGAAACCAAGAGGTGGAGAACATCGGGAGAGGAGAAGATGGACTTTGAGGTCCAGAAGATGGACCTGGAGACCACCAGGAGGGGACAAAGGAGGTGGTGACCACCACGAGGAGGTTCTGAGAAGGTTAATATGGTGGAAACCGAGAGGTGGAGGACATCGGGAGAGGAGAAGATGGACTTTGAGGTCCAGAGATGGACCTGGAGACCACCGGGAGGGGAGAAGATGGACCTGGAGACCACCAGGAGAGGAAAAGATGGACCTGGAGGACATTGGAAGAGGAGAAGGTGGACCTGGAGACCACCAGGAGAGGACAAAGGAGGTGGTGACCACCACGAGGACCTTCTGAGAAGGTCAATATGGTGGAAACCGAGAGGTGGAGGACATCGGGAGAGGAAAAGATGGACTTTGAGGTCCAGAAGATGGACCTGGAGACCACCAGGAGGGGAAAAGATGGACCTGGAGGTCCAGAAGATGGACCTGGAGACCACCAGGAGGGGACAAAGGAGGTGGTGACCACCATGAGGAGGTTCTGAAGAGGTTAATATGGTGGAAACCAAGAGGTGAAGAACATCGGGAGAGGAAAAGATGGACTTTGAGGTGCAGAAGATGGACCTGGAGACCACCGGGAGGGGAAAAGATGGACCTGGAGGTCCAGAAGATGGACCTGGAGACCACCAGGAGGGGACAAAGGAGGTGGAGACCACCACGAGGAGGTTCTGAGGAGGTTAATATGGTGGAAACCAAGAGGTGGAGAACATCGGGAGAGGAAAAGATGGACTTTGAGGTCCAGAAGATGGACCTGGAGACCACCGGGAGGGGAAAAGATGGACCTGGAGACCACCAGGAGAGGACAAAGGAGGTGGTGACCACCATGAGGACCTTCTGAGATGGTAATTATGGTGGAAATCAAGAGGTGGAGAACATCGGGAGAGGAGAAGATGGACTTTGAGGTCCAGAAGGTGGACCTGGAGACCACCGGGAGGGGAGAAGATGGACCTGGAGACCACCAGGAGGGGAGAAGATGGACCTGGAGACCACCGGGAGGGGACAAAGGAGTTGGAGACCACCATGAGGACCTTCTGAGAACGTTAATATGGTGGAAACCAAGAGGTGGAGAACATCGGGAGAGGAAAAGATGGACTTTGAGGTCCAGAAGATGGACCTGGAGACCACCGGGAGGGGACAAAGGAGGTGGTGACCACCATGAGGACCTTCTGAGAAGGTCAATATGGTGGAAACCAAGAGGTGGAGGACATCGGGAGAGGAAAAGATGGACTTTGAGGTCCAGAAGATGGACCTGGAGACCACCGGGAGGGGAGAAGATGGACCTGGAGACCACCAGGAGGGGACAAAGGAGGTGGTGACCACCATGAGGAGGTTCTGAGAAGGTTAATATGGTGGAAACCAAGAGGTGGAGAACATCGGGAGAGGAGAAGATGGACTTTGAGGTCCAGAAGATGGACCTGGAGACCACCAGGAGGGGAAAAGATGGACCTGGAGGTCCAGAAGATGGACCTGGAGACCACCAGGAGGGGACAAAGGAGGTGGAGACCACCACGAGGAGGTTCTGAGAAGGTCATTATGGTGGAAACCAAGAGGTGGAGGACATCGGGAGAGGAAAAGATGGACTTTGAGGTCCAGAAGATGGACCTGGAGACCACCAGGAGGGGACAAAGGAGGTGGTGACCACCACGAGGACCTTCTGAGAAGGTCAATATGGTGGAAACCGAGAGGTGGAGGACATCGGGAGAGGAAAAGATGGACTTTGAGGTCCAGAAGATGGACCTGGAGACCCCCGGGAGGGGAGAAGAAGACCCTGGAGGACCTCTGGAGGTCTCTTACCACGAAGAACTGCATGGCGGGCAGAGCGTCGCCCTCGGGGGGGGGCGGCGGAGGCCCCGTTTCGGTCCGCGCCGGAGCGGTGACGTCGATGTCTTCGTCCTCTTCGTCGTCGGTGATTTTGATGTCCAAATCCTCGGTGTATTTCTTGCGTTTCACCTGGCGGTTCGAGCGGCGCTTCTGGAGGGGGCGGAAAAGGGTTAATCCGGAGTCAATCCGGAGTGAATCCGGAGTGAATCCGGAGTGAAACCGGAGGGGAAAGGGTTGAGGGACAAAATGGAGGGGATGGGGGGAAAATGAGGGGCAGAGGGGGGTAAAAAGGGAGGGGGAGCGGATCCGGAGTGGATCCGGATTAGAGATAAACTGGAGTTGATCCGGATCCGATGGGGATTGGGGTGAAAGTGGAGCCGAAGTGGAGCGGATTGGGATTGAGGCCAAAGTGGAGCCAATACGGATTTGATCTGAATCTGAAGCCGATCCAATCCAGATCTGACCCCGAACCCAATCCAATCCGGATCTGACCCCGAACCCGATCCAATCCGGATCCAACCCTGATCCCGATCCAACCCGGATCCGATCCTGAACCCGATCCAATCCAGATCCGATCCTGAACCCGATCCAATCCAGATCCAACCCTGATCCCGATCCAATCCGGATCCGATCCTGAACCCAATCCAATCCGGATCTGACCCCGAACCCGATCCAATCCGGATCCAACCCTGATCCCGATCCAACCCGGATCCGATCCTGAACCCGATCCAATCCAGATCCGATCCTGAACCCGATCCAATCCAGATCCAACCCTGATCCCGATCCAATCCGGATCCGATCCTGAACCCAATCCAATCCGGATCTGATCCCGAACCCGATCCAATCCGGATCTGACCCCGAACCCGATCCAATCCAGATCCGATCCTGAACGGATCTAATCCTGAACCGGATCCAATCCAGATCCGATCCCAAACTCAATCCAATCCGGATCCACTCCTGAACCCAATACAGTCCGGATCCGACCCCAACCCTGATCCAATCCAGATCAGATCCTGAACTGGATCTAATCCTGAATCCGACCCTAAACCAGATCCAATCCGGATCCGATCCCAAACCCGATCCAATCCGGATCCAACCCCAAAACTGAACCAATCCAGATCCGATCCTGAACCGGATCCAATCCAGATCCGACTCCGAACTGGATCCAATCCGGATCCGATCCTGAACCAGATCCAATACGGAACTGATCCCGAACCTGATCCAATCCCAAACCTGATCCGATCCCAAACCCGATCCAATCCGGATCCAATCCCTAACCCGATCCAATCCGGATCCAACCCCAAACCCGATCCAATCCTGAACCTGATCCAATACGGATCCGATCCTGAACTGGATCCAATCTGGATCCACTCCTGAACCCGATCCAATCCAGATCCAATCCCAAACCCAATGCAATCTGGATCCGATCCCAAACCTGATCCAATCCGGATCCAATCCTGAACTGGATCTAATCCAGATCCAACCCTGAATCGGATCCAATCCAGATCCACTCCCAAACCCGATCCAATCCGGATCCGCTCCCAAACCCAATCCAATCCGGATCCGCTCCCAAACCCAATCCAATCCAGATCCGCTCCGAAACCCGATCCAATCCGGATCCGCTCCCAAACCCAATCCAATCCGGATCCGCTCCCAAACCCAATCCAATCCGGATCCGCTCCCAAACCCGATCCAATCCGGATCCGACCCTAAACGCGATCCAATCCGGCTCGGCTCCGGGTTTCCCACCTGGACGCTGCTCTCGTCGTCGTCGCGCGGCACCGGAGCGGCTTCGGCGTCGGAAGTGTCGGAGGAGGCGTTTCTCTTCCGCTTCTTTCCCACCACCGGAGTGATGGTGCTGAGGGGAAACTCGTTAGGAGAGGGGGGGGGGAACGAGGGGACCTCCAAACGAGCGCTGAGGACAACGAGGACCTCACGAGGGACCTCAGGAGGGTCTGAGGAGCTCAGGAGGGACCTCAGGAGGGTCTGAGGAGCTCACGAGGGACCTCAGGAGGGACCTCAGGAGGGTCTGAGGACCTCAGGAGGGACCTCAGGAGGGTCTGAGGAGCTCAGGAGGGACCTCAGGAGGGTCTGAGGAGCTCAGGAGGGACCTCATGAGCTTCTGAGGAGCACAGTTTGAAGACCTTGAAGGTCTGAGGACCTCAAGGATGAAGATCTGAGGACCACAAGGACCACAGGTTGGACCTAATGAATGTCTGAGGATCTCAGGATGGACCCAATGAGGGTCTGAGGACCTCAGGATGGACCTAATGAGGGTCTGAGGACCTCAGGATGGACCCAATGAGGGTCTGAGGACCTCAGGAGGGTCTGAGGACCTCAAGATGAACCTCAGGAGGGTCTGAGGACCTCAGGATGGAGCCAATGAGGGTCTGAGGACCTCAGGATGGACCTCAGGAGGGTCTGAGGACCTCAGGAGGGACCTCAGGAGGGTCTGAGGACCTCAGGAGGGACCTCAGGAGGGTCTGAGGACCTCAGGAGGGACCTCAGGAGGGTCTGAGGACCTCAGGAGGCACCTCAGGAGGGTCTGAGGACCTCAGGATGGACCTAATGAGGGTCTGAGGACCTCAGGATGGACCTCAGGAGGGTCTGAGGACCTCAGGAGGGACCCAAGGAGGGTCTGAGGATCTCAGGATGGACCTCATGAAGGTCTGAGGACCTCAGGAGGGACCTCATGAGAGTCTGAAGATCTCAGGAGGGACCCAATGAGGGTCTGAGGACTTCAGGATGAACCTCAGGAGGGTCTGAGGACCTCAGGATGAACCTCAGGAGGGTCTGAGGACCTCAGGATGGACCCAATGAGGGTCTGAGGACCTCAGGTTGGACCTAATGAGGGTCTGAGGACCTCAGGAGGGACCCAATGAGGGTCTGAGGACCTCAGGAGGGACACAATGAGGGTCTGAGGAGCTCAGGATGGACCTAATGAGGGTCTGAGGAGCTCAGGAGGGACCTCAGGAGGGTCTGAGGAGCTCAGGATGGACCTCAGGAGGGTCTGAGGAGCTCAGGAGGGACCTAATGAGGGTCTGAGGAGCTCAGGAGGGACCTCAGGAGGGTCTGAGGACCACAGGATGGACCTCAGGAGGGTCTGCGGACCTCAGGATGGACCTCAGGAGGGTCTGAGGACTTCAGGATGGACCTCATGAAGGTCTGAGGACCACAGTCTGAAGACCATGAAGGTCTGAGAACCACAGGTTGGAGCTAAAGAGGGTCTGAGGACCACCAGAACCCCCATTTGAAGCCCACGTAGATGTGAGCCGGTGCCCTCGCAGCCCCCTCGGGCCTCGTTCTCCTTGAAGGCCACGTGTTTATGGGTCTCACCTGGGTTTGGCGCGGCCTTTGGCCTTGGCGTTGGCGTTGTTGGCGTTGTGGGCTTTGGCCTTGCGTGGGCGCTCGTCTTTGGCGGCGCCGCGGTCGCCTCTCCGGCGGCGTTTGCGGTCGGCGTCGTCCTCGGGGCGGACGGTGGGCAGTTCGTCCTCGTTGAGGACGCGGGGGATGTTCTGCTCGCCGCGGGCGCGGGCGCGGGCGATGGCCTCGGCCACGATGCGGTTGGCCTTCTCCTGCTTCTTCTGGTGGTCCAATTTGCGAGGGTCTTCAGGAGGACAACGAGGAGATGAAGAGGAGGAGGTGGTGGAGGTGGTGGTGGTGGTGGAGGTCAAAGCGGCGACTTCGGAGGTGGTGAGGACTTTGACGACGGAAAGGCCCGGAGAGGCGCCGGCGGAAGGAGAGGCCTACGGGGAGAGGAGAGGAGAGGACATGGAGAGGGGGACGCGGCCGGCATGGAGGAGGAGGGGTGGAGACGGTGGAGGTGGAGGTGATGGAGGTGGAGGTGATGGAGGTGGAGGTGATGGAGGTGGAGGTGATGGAGGCCAAGAGATGGACACAATGGAGATGAGAAGATGGAGATGAAGAGATGGACACAATGGAGATGGAGATGATGGAGATGAAGAGATGGAGAAGAAGATGGTGGAGATAAAGGGATGGACACAATGGAGATGGAGATGAAGATGGTGGAGACCAAGAGATGGAGACGATGGAGATGGAGATGATGGAGATAAAGGGATGGACACAATGGAGGAGAACATGATGGAGACCAAGAGATGGAGAAGAAGATGGTGGAGACCAAGAGATGGACACAATGGAGATGGAGAGATGGACACAATGGAGATGGAGAGATGGAGATGGACACAATGGAGACAAAGGGATGGACACAATGGAGATGGAGACGATGGAGATAAAGAGATGGAGAAGAAGATGGTGGAGACCAAGAGATGGACACAATGGAGATGGAGAGATGGACACAATGGAGATGGAGAGATGGAGATGGACACAATGGAGACAAAGGGATGGACACAATGGAGATGGAGACGATGGAGATAAAGAGATGGAGAAGAAGATGGTGGAGACCAAGAGATGGACACAATGGAGATGGAGAGATGGACACAGTGGAGATGGAGATGATGGAGATAAAGGGATGGACACAATGGAGATGGAGATGGACACAATGGAGATGGAGAGATGGACACAGTGGAGATGGAGATGATAGAGATGGACACAATGGAGATGAAGAGATGGAGATGAAGATGGTGGAGACCAAGAGATAGAGATGGACACAATGGAGATGGAGAGATGGAGATAAAGGGATGGACACAATGGAGATGGACACAATGGAGATGGAGAGATGGACACAACGGAGATGGAGAGATGGACACAACGGAGACCAAGAGATGGACACAATGGAGATGGACACAATGGAGATGGAGATGGAGAGATGGAGATGATGGAGATGAAGAGATAGAAATGAAGATGGTGGAGACCAAGAGATGGACACAATGGAGATGGAGATGATGGAGATAAAGGGATGGACACAATGGAGATGGACACAATGGAGATGAAGAGATAGAGATGGACACAATGGAGACCAAGAGACGGACACAATGGAGATGGAGAGATGGAGATGGACACAATGGCAGTGGAGACGATGGAGATCAAGAGATGGACACAGTGGAGATGGAGACGATGGAGATGGAGAGATGGAGAAGAAGATGGTGGAGGCCACGAGATGGACACAATGGAGATGAAGATGATGGAGATAAAGGGATGGACACAGTGGAGATGGACACAATGGAGATGGAGAGATGGACACAATGGAGATGGAGATGAAGAGATGGAGATGATAGAGATCAAGAGATGGAAATGGAGATGGTGGAGGCCAAGAGACGGACACAATGGAGATGGAGATGATGGAGATAAAGGGATGGACACAATGGAGATGGAGAGATGGAGAAGAAGAGATGGAGGAGAAGATGGTGGAGACCAAGAGATGGACACAGTGGAGATGAAGAAATGGAGATGGAC
The DNA here is from genome assembly GCF_017976375.1 of Cuculus canorus. Taxonomy (NCBI): domain Eukaryota; kingdom Metazoa; phylum Chordata; class Aves; order Cuculiformes; family Cuculidae; genus Cuculus; species Cuculus canorus. Next base: position 328,618 of record NC_071439.1, read on the forward strand.
ACAATGGAGACACCAAGAGATGGACACAATGGAGATGGACACAATGGAGATGGAGAGATGGAGAAGAAGATGGTGGAGACCAAGAGATGGACACAATGGAGAGGGAGAGATGGAGATGGACACAATGGAGATGGAGACGATGGACACAATGGAGATGAAGAGATGGACACAATGGAGATGAAGAGATGGACACAATGGAGATGGAGAGATGGACACAATGGAGATGGAGATGATGGAGATCAAGAGATGGACACAGTGGAGATGGAGATGATGGAGATGAAAAGATGGAGAAGAAGATGGTGGAGACCAAGAGAAGGACACAATGGAGATGGAGATGATGGAGATGGACACAATGGAGATGGAGAGATGGACACAATGGAGATGGAGAGATGGACACAATGGAGATGGAGATGATGGAGATGGACACAATGGAGATGGAGATGATGGACACAATGGAGATGGAGACGATGGACACAATGGAGATGGAGACGATGGACACAATGGAGATGGAGAGATGGACACAATGGAGATGGAGATGATGGACACAATGGAGATGGAGACGATGGACACAATGGAGATGGAGACGATGGAGATGGACACAATGGAGATCAAGAGATGGAGATGGACACAGTGGAGATGAAGAGATGGACACAGTGGAGATGGAGATGAAGAGATGGAGATGGACACAATGGAGACCAAGAGATGAAGATGGTGGAGACCAAGAGATGGACACAATGGAGATGGAGATGATGGAGAAGGACACAATAGAGACCAAGAGATGGACACAATGGAGGTGGAGATGATGGAGATGATGGAGATGGACACAGTGGAGATGGAGACGATGGTGGGGTGGAGCTCACCTGGGGCTGGAGGAGGACCTTGAGCGGGGCGGTGAGGCGCGGGGGCGGCGGCGCCGCCAGGACGGGCGCCGCGGGGGCCACGGGAGCCACCGGCACCGCTCCTCCTCCGGCCGTTCCCACCACCTGAAGCTTCTGCGGAGGTCCTCCGGCGGTGGTGGGAGGCGCCTGGACTTGGAGTTGGATGGTGACCACCTTGGGCGGTTGTCCCGTCGGACCTTTGGATTGAGCGAGAGCGGCCACTTGGCTGCCCTGGAGGACAATCTTGCCCGGCAAACTGCCCAAAACCACGTGGCGTTGGGCAGAAGAAGACGTTCCACCGCTCGGAGGTTGTTGGAGGACCAAAGTGATGCGTTTGGATTCGCCCTGAAGGAAAGGAGAAGACAATCAGAAGCGGAAGAAGCTCAGAAGGGGGAGAAAGGGGAGGAGGTGGGAACCAGACGGGCGTCTCAAGAAGGTTGAGGAGCACCACGAGAGCATCTGGAGGGCCTTAAAGACCATCATTAGGGCCTCAAACCCATCGTAAGGGCCTCAAAGACCATCGTGAGGGCCTCAAGTCCACACTGGAGGGCTCAAAACCCATCTTGAAGGCCTCAAAGCCCATCTTGAAGGCCTCAAACCCCATCTTGAAGGCCTCAAACCCCATCTTGAAGGCCTCAAACCCATCTTGAGGGCCTCAAACCCCACCTTGAAGGCCTCAAACCCCACCTTGAAGGCCTCAAACCCCACCTTGAAGGCCTCAAACCCCACCTTGAAGGCCTCAAACCCCACCTTGAAGGCCTCAAACCCCACCTTGAAGGCCTCAAACCCCATCTCGAAGGCCTCAAACCCCACCTTGAAGACCTCAAATCCACTGTGGACGCCCCAAACCCCATCTTGAAGGCCTCAAACCCCATCTTGAAGGCCTCAAACCCCATCTTGAAGGCCTCAAACCCCACCTTGAGGGCCTCAAACCCCACCTTGAGGGCCTCAAACCCCACCTTGAGGGCCTCAAACCCCACCTTGAGGGCCTCAAAGCCCATCTTGAAGGCCTCAAAGCCCATCTTGAAGGCCTCAAACCCATCTTGAGGGCCTCAAACCCCATCTTGAGGGCCTCAAACCCCACCTTGAAGACCTCAAATCCACTCTGGAGGCCCCAAACGCCATCTTGAAGACCTCAAACCCCATCTTGGAGTCCCCAAACTCCATCTTGAAGACCTCAAACCCCATCTTGAAGACCTCAAACCCCATCTTGAAGGCCCAAACTCCCCCCTGAGGACCTCAAATCCACTTTGGAAGCCCCAAACTCCATCTTGGAGCCCCCAAACTCCATCTTGAAGGCCTCAAACCCCATCTTGAAGGCCCAAACTCCAACCAGAGGACCTCAAATCCACTCTGGAGGCCCCAAACTCCACCTTGAGGACCTCAAATCCACTCTCGAGGCCCCAAAACCCCATCTTGAAGACCTCAAACCCCACCCTGAAGACCTCAAACCCCATCTTGAAGGCCTCAAACCCCATCTTGAAGGCCCAAACTCCACCTTGAAGACCTCAAATCCACTCTGGAGGCCCCAAACCCCATCTTGAGGGCCTCAAACCCCATCTTGAAGGCCTCAAACCCCATCTTGAAGGCCTCAAACCCCATCCTGAGGGCCTCAAACCCCATCTTGAGGGCCTCAAACCCCATCTTGAGGGCCTCAAACCCCACCTTGAAGGCCTCAAACCCCACCCTGAAGGCCTCAAACCCCATCTCGAAGGCCTCAAACCCCATCTCGAAGGCCTCAAACCCCACCTTGAAGGCCTCAAACCCCACCTTGAAGGCCTCAAACCCCATCTCGAAGGCCTCAAACCCCACCTTGAAGGCCTCAAACCCCACCTTGAAGGCCTCAAACCCCATCTCGAAGGCCTCAAACCCCACCTTGAAGGCCTCAAACCCCATCTCGAAGGCCTCAAACCCCACCTTGAAGACCTCAAATCCACTGTGGACGCCCCAAAACCCCATCTTGAGGGGCTCAAACCCCATCTTGAAGGCCTCAAACCCCACCTTGAAGGCCTCAAACCCCACCTTGAAGGCCTCAAATCCACTCTGGAAGCCCCCAACTCCATCTTGGAGCCCCCTAACCCCATCTTGGAGCCCCCAAACCCCACTTTGAAGGCCTCAAACCCCATCTTGAGGGCCTCAAACCCCACCTTGAGGGCCTCAAACCCCACCTTGAGGGCCTCAAACCCCACCTTGAGGGCCTCAAACTCCACCTTGAGGGCCTCAAACCCCACCTTGAAGGCCTCAAACCCATCTTGAAGGCCTCAAACCCCATCTTGAAGGCCTCAAACCCCACCTTGAAGGCCTCAAACCCATCTCGAAGGCCTCAAACCCCATCTTGAAGGCCTCAAACCCATCTCGAAGACCTCAAACCCATCTCGAAGGCCTCAAACCCCATCTTGAAGGCCCAAACTCCACCCTGAGGACCTCAAATCCACTCTGGAGGCCCCAAACTCCATCTTGGAGGCCCCAAACTCCATCCCTGAGGACCCGAAGGCCTCAGCTGTTGCCCCACCATGGTCGCCCCCCATCCCGTTGTCACCTGCGCCGGCGCCGAGGTCAACGTCACGGCCGGTTTTAGGGGCGTCCCAGTTCCTCCAGTTTTGACCGGTTGTAACACCAACTGCTTGATGGGTCTTCCCGGTTGGACCAAGCGATGGACGGTGGTGGCGGTGGCCGTGGCGGTGGTGACTCCTGGTCCGGTTGAAGCCACTTTGGCCGTTGAAGGTGCACCGGTGACGATGGAGACACCGGGACGAAGCTGAGGAGAACTTAAGACCTTGGCGAAGGTGACTTTGCCACCGTTGGGAGTCGACGTTCCAGTTGAGGCCACCACGGAGGAGGCGGTGGGAATTTGGGGAGGGGGAGCTTTGAGGATAACGATTTTGGGGGGTTGAGGAACCCCAGAAGATGACGCCGAGGTGGTGGGTAAAGTGGTGGTCACCCCCATGAAGGGGTTGCCTTGACTGAGGACCTCTTGGTCGGGTGGTGGGACTTGAGGGTTGGTGGAAACATCTGGAGGGGGTTGAGGGGCATCACCGGAAGGGTTTTGAGGAGCAGGAGGTGGATCCAAAGCTCCCGCTAAGGTCAAAGCTTCTTCGATGGGATCGGGGTGGTGGGATGGGACGAAGGTCTCATCGGTCAAAGAGTCCAACCCGAAGAGATTGGGGTCGTCAAAGAGGTCCATGATGGGGTCGGCCATGGTCGGGGGGGGACCTCACCCCCCCTTAAACGACGGCGTCTCAAGCGGTGGGATGGGACGGAGACGTCCGGTGGGTGGAGCTGAGGGGGAAGAGGGACAACGTCAGACGGTCGGGAGCCTAAAAATGACCTTTTTCAACCCAAAAAGGGCGTTGCGATGACCAAATCGGTGCTTTTCGCAACCAAATGAGCCAAAAATGGGTACTTTGAGATGAAAAATGACCCTTTTCAGCCCTAAAACGGTGTTGGGATGAACGAATTGGTGTTTCTTGCAACAAAATGAGCCAAAAATGGGTATTTTGAGGGGAAAAATGACCTTTTTCAGCCCAAAAAGGGCGTTGGGATGAACAAATTTGTGGTTTCTCGCAACAAAATGAGCCAAAAATGGGTACTTTGAGGTGAAAAATGACCTTTTTCAGCCCAAAAAGGGCGTTGGGATGAACAAATTGGTGGTTTTCGCACCAAAATGAGCCAAAAATGGGTACTTTGAGATGAAAAATGACCTTTTTCAGCCCAAAAAGGGCGTTGCGATGACCAAATTGGTGGTTCTCGCAACGAAATGAGCCAAAAATGGGTACTTTGAGGGGAAAAATGACCTTTTTCAGCCCAAAAAGGGCGTTGGGATGAACAAATTGGTGGTTTTCGCAACAAAATGAGCCAAAAATGGGTACTTTGAGATGAAAAATGACCCTTTTTCAGCCCAAAAAGGGCGTTGCGATGACCAAATCGGTGCTTTTCGCAACAAAATGACCCAAAAATGGGTACTTTGAGGTGAAAAATGACCTTTTTCAGCCCAAAAAGGGCGTTGGGATGACCAAATTGGTGTTTCTCGCAACAAAATGAGCCAAAAATGGGTACTTTGAGGGCAAAAATGACCTTTTTCAGCCCAAAAAGGGCGTTGCGATGACCACATTGGTGGTTCTCGCAACAAAATGAGCCAAAAATGGGTACTTTGAGGTGAAAAATGACCTTTTTCAGCCCAAAAAGGGCGTTGCGATGACCAAATTGGTGGTTTTTGCAACGAAATGAGCCAAAAATGGGTACTTTGAGGTGAAAAATGACCTTTTTCAGCCCAAAAAGGGCGTTGCGATGACCAAATTGGTGCTTTTCGCAACCAAATGAGCCAAAAATGGGTACTTTGAGGGGAAAAAATGACCTTTTTCAGCCCCAAAAGGGCGTTGGAATGAACAAATTGGTGGTTTCTCGCAACGAAATGAGCCAAAAATGGGTACTTTGAGGTGAAAAATGCCCTTTTTCAGCCCAAAAAGGGCGTTGGAATGAACAAATTGGTGTTTCTCGCATCAAAATGAACCAAAAATGGGTACTTTGAGCGGAAAAATGACCTTTTTCAGCCCAAAAATGAACCAAAAAGGGTGTTGAGAGCCCCAAAATGATGTCCCTCACCACAAAATCACCTAAAAAGGGGCATTTTTACCTCAAAAATGACCTCTTCTGCCCCAAAATGAAGCTCCTCAACCCGATACGACCCGAAAGTAATGTCCCTCCCCTCAAAACGTACCGAAATGGACATTTTTAGCCCCAAAATGACTCCAAATGCGCATCTTTACCACCAAATACGCTTCATTTATCTCACAATGAACCAAATAAAGACATTTTCACCCCAAAACAGAATCACTCACAGGAAAATGAGCCAAAAAATGGACATTTTTACCTCAAAATGACCCAAAAAGGGACGTTTCTACCTAAAAACCAATCTCATTCGCCTCAAAATGACCCAAAAGAGGGCATTCTTACCTCAAAAATCGCTCTTTTCACCTATAATGAGCAAAAAAGGGGCATTTTAACCCCCAAAATGACCTCCCCTTGACTCAAAACAACGCAAAAAGGGGCATTTTTACCTCAAAATGAACCTCATTCACCCCAAAATGACATCAAAAAGGGCATTTTTACATCAAAATTTGCTCTTTTCACCCCCAAATGAGCAAAGGGGGCGTTTTTACCTCAAAAATTATCTCCTTCACACCAAAGTGACCCAAAAATCGCCATTTTTACCTAAAAAATAACCTTAATCGCCACAAAATGACCCCAAAAGGGGCATTTTTACCTCAAAAACGACCTTACACCCCTCAAAATTATCCTTAAAAAGGAACTTTTACCCTCAAAAAGGGCATTTTTATCCCAAATTACGCCAAAAAGGACATTTTACCACAAAAAAGGGCATTTTTACGCCCCAAAAGGGCATTTTTATCTCAAAAAAGACCTCATTCACCTCAAAATGATCCTAAAAAGGGCATTTTTACCCCAAAATGGGTGTTTTTACCTCAAAAGTGACCTCATTCATGTCAAAAAGGCCCAAAAAGGGCATTTTTACCCCCAAAAAGATGCCAAAATGGGTGTTTTCACCTCAAAAACGACCTCACGCCTCTCAAAGTGATCCTAAATACAGCGTTATTACCCCCAAATTATCCCCAAAAGGCAATTTTTACCACAAAATGACCCCAGAAAGGGCATTTTTACCCCCAAATAACCCCGAAAAGGACATTTGTACCTTAAAATTGACCTCATTCACCTCAAAATAATCCTAAAAGGGGGATTTTTACCCTCAAAAAGGGCATTTTTTACTGCAAAATGACCACTGAAAGGGCATTTTTGCCCCAAAAAGGGCATTTTTACCCCAAAAATAACCTCATTCACCTCAAAATACTCTTAAAAAGGGCATTTTTGCTCTCAAAAAGGGCATTTTTACCCCCAAAATAACGCCAAAATGGCCATTTTTACCTTAAAAACGACCTCACTCCCCTCAAAATGATCCTAAAAAGGGCATTTTTACCCCAAATTATCCCCAAAAGGGCATTTTTACCCTCAAAAGGGCATTTTTACCTTAAAATGATCCCAAAAAGGGCATTTATATCCCCAAAATGACCCAAAAAGGGGCATTTTTACCTCAAAAATGACCTCATTCACCTCAAAATGATCCTAAAAAGGGCACTTTTACACCCAAATTATCCCTAAAAGGGCACTTTTACCCCCAATATGACCCCAAAAAGGGCATTTTTATCCCCAAAATGACCCAAAAGAGCATTTTTACCTCAAAAATGACCCCAAAAAGGGCATTTTTACCTCAAAAATGACCTCATTCACCCCAAAATGATACAAAAAGGAGTTTTACCCTCACAAAGCGCATTTTTACCCCCAAATGACCGCAAAAAGAGCATTTTTACCTCAAAATGACCCCAAAAAGGGTATTCTTTCCCACAAAATGACCCAAAAAAGGTCATTTCTACCCCCAAAATGGCTCAAAAAGAGCATTTTTACCTCAAAAATGACCCCAAAAAGGGCATTTTTACCCCATTATAACCCCAAAAAGGACATTTTTACCCCCAAAATGACCCAAAAAGAGCATTTTTACCTCAAAAATGACCCCAAAAAGGGCATTTTTATCCCCAAAAAGGGCATTTTTACCCCAAAATGCCCCAAAAGAGCATTTTTACTCCCGAAATGACCCCAAAAAAGGCATTTCTACCCCCAAAATGACACAAAAAAGGCATTTTTACCTCAAAAATGACCCAAAAAGGGCATTTTTACCTCAAAAATGACCCAAAAAGGGCATTTTTACCCCCAAAATGACAGAAAAAGGGCATTTTTACCTCACAAATGACCCCAAAGCGGCATTTTTACCTCAAAATGAGCCCCAAAGCGGCGTTTTTACCCCCAAAACGATTTCCATTGACACAAAATGGCGCCCAACAAGAGGGACCCTCTAAAGGACCGCCCCCCCCACTCCCAGTAAGGGGGAACTGGGGCAAACTGGGAGCTCCAGTGAGGGGAACTGGGGCAAACTGGGAGCCACAGTAAGGGGGAACTGGGGCAAACTGGGAGCCCCAGTAAGGGGGAACTGGGGCAAACTGGGAGCCCCAGTGAGGGGGAACTGGGGCAAACTGGGAGCCCCAGTAAGAAGGGAACTGAGGCAAACTGGGAACCCCATTAACTGGGAACTGGGAGCCCCAGTAAGAAGGGAACTGGGGCAAACTGGGAGCCCCATTAACTGGGAACTGGGAGCCCCAGTAAGAAGGGAACTGGGACAAACTGGGAGCCCCAGTAACTGGGAACTGGGAGCCCCAGTAAGAAGGGAACTGGGGCAAACTGGGAGCCCCATTAACTGGGAACTGGGAGCCCCAGTAAGAAGGAAACTGGGACAAACTGGGAACCCCATTAAGTGGGAACTGGGAGCCCCAGTAAGAAGGGAACTGGGACAAACTGGGAGCCCCATTAACTGGGAACTGGGAGCCCCAGTAAGAAGGGAACTGGGACAAACTGGGAGCCCCATTAACTGGGAACTGGGAGCCCCAGTAAGAGGGGAACTGAGGCAAACTGGGAACCCCATTAAGTGGGAACTGGGAGTCCCAGTAACTGGGAACTGGGAGCCCCAGTAAGAAGGGAACTGGGGCAAACTGGGAGCCCCAGTAACTGGGAACTGGGAGCCCCAGTAAGAGGGGAACTGGGGCAAACTGGGAGCCCCAGTAACTGGGAACTGGGAGCCCCAGTAAGAAGGGAACTGGGGCAAACTGGGAACCCCTTTAACTGGGAACTGGGAGCCCCAGTAAGAAGGGAACTGGGGCAAACTGGGAGCCCCAGTAACTGGGAACTGGGAGCCCCAGTAAGGGGGAACTGGGACAAACTGGGAACCCCATTAAGTGGGAACTGGGAGCCCCAGTAAGAAGGGAACTGAGGCAAACTGGGAGCCCCATTAACTGGGAACTGGGAGCCCCAGTAAGAAGGGAACTGGGGCAAACTGGGAGCCCCATTAACTGGGAACTGGGAGCCCCAGTAAGAAGGGAACTGAGGCAAACTGGGAACCCCATTAAGTGGGAACTGGGAGTCCCAGTAAGAAGGAAACTGGGGCAAAATGGGAACCCCATTAACTGGGAACTGGGAGTCCCAGTAAGAAGGAAACTGGGACAAACTGGGAACGCCATTAACTGGGAACAGGGAGCCCCAGTAAGAAGGGAACTGGGGCAAACTGGGAACCCCATTAACTGGGAACTGGGAGCCCCAGTAAGAAGGGAACTGGGACAAACTGGGAACCCCATTAACTGGGAACTGGGAGCCCCAGTAAGAAGGGAACTGAGGCAAACTGGGAGCCCCATTAACTGGGAACTGGGAGCCCCAGTAAGAAGGGAACTGGGACAAACTGGGAGCCCCAGTAACAGGGAACTGGGAGCCCCAGTAAGAAGGGAACTGAGGCAAACCGGGAACCCCCATTCCCTCCAATGGGGGTTGACAGACGCTCCCATTTCCCCCCCCCTTTTTTTGCCCCTCCCCCCCCTTTTCCCTTACCTGCAGCGCTGTTGTTGGGGGGGGTGTGGAAAGAGGGGGGGTGGGTGGGAGGGGTTAAAAGGGGGGGAGGGGAGGGGCGGGAAAAGGGGGAGGGGTCTCTGTCTCTGGGTGTCGCCCCCCCCCCTTTTCCTCTCTGTCGCCCTCCTGGTCCCGGTGGCCTCGCCCGGCGCTTCGGTGGCCACAAGGCGCGCGCGCGCGCAGTGACCCCGCCGCCTCAAGCCACGCCCCCTCCCCTTCTAAACCACGCCCACCCCTCCACGCCTATTCACCCCTTAAACCACGCCTATTTCCCTTCTAAACCACGCCTACTCCCTCAATCCCGCATCTCCCATTGGCTCGCAGCGCGCAGTGGGCGTGGTTTCACCCGCCTCGCCACGCCCCTTTCCCCCCTCTTCCCATCTCCGATTCATGGGTGGCTCGCGCGGTGCCTGAATGGCGGAGGCGGGCGGAGCGCGGGGCAGCCCTGAGCGGCCGCCATCTTGTGTGGCTTATAAAGGATAAGGAAGGGGGGGGGGGGAAGGTTTAACCCTCTCCCCTCCGCCTTCAAATGGCACTTTTTCAGCTGAAAATCGCCGTTTGTCACCTCCGAATGGGACTTTACCACAGGAAGTCCACATAAAGACGGTGGGTTTAGTAGAAAAGTGTATCCCCGCTGGTGAAAAGAGCCCTCCAACAGCCATCTCGCCTCCAAAAGGGGGTGAAAGTGAGGCAAAAAGAGGGAAATAACCACCGAAAGGGGGGAAACAGCCATGAAAAAGAGGAAAAGAACGATGAAAATGAAGAAATTGCGCTCAAAAAGGGCGATTTTATGAGAAAAGAAGGGGGGGAGAAAGGGGAATTGGGCGCTCTGGAGGGAAATGGAAGGAAATGCCCTCAAAAAGTAGATTTAAAGCCTCAAAATAGCAACTAAACAGCCTAAAATTCATTCTTTCCTCAAGAAAGATGTAAAAATATTGGAGATTTGGCTTTGCTGAGGAAATTGGGGTTGAAATTGTGAGAAAATCGCCTCAAAAACCAGCTTTAAGCCCTCAAAAATCGCAGAGAAATGCCCCAAAGTTCAATATTTTCTCAATAAAGGACTAAAAATAAGGGCGGTTTCCCACTCCTGAGGAAATTTGGGTCGAAATTGTGAGCAAATCCCTTCAAAATTGCACCCAAATGCCTCAAAACTCAATATTTTCTCAATAAAAACCTAAAAATAGTGGAGATTTCCCATTCCGAAGGAAATTCGGGTCAAAATTGGACCAAATCCTCTCCAAATCAGCTTTAAGGCCTCAAAATCAAACCTAAATGCCCCAAAATTCACTTTTTTCTCACCAAAACCCTAAAAATAAGCGCAATTCCCCACTCCTGTGGAAATTTGGGTCGAAATATCCCCTCAAAAAGCAGCTTTAAGCCCTCAAAATCAAACTTAAATGCCCCAAAAATTCACTCTTTTCTCAAGAAAAGCCTAAAAATAAGGGTAAATTCTCAATTTGGGTCGAAATTGTGATCAAATCCCCTCAAAACAATCAATTTTTAACCGCCAAATAACACCAAATTACACCCAAATGTCCCAAATTCCCATATTTGCTCAACAGAAAACGTATAATTTACCAAACGTGAGAAAATTGAGTCTAAATTATGGCCGAAAACCCTCAAAATTACACTAAAATGCCCCCAAATCATTATTTTTATAACAAAAAAAAGCTCATAAACCAAATATAACCAAATTTTGATCAAAATTATCACTTAATCCCTTCAAAAAAGGAATTTTAAGCGCTCGACCCCCCCCAAAAAATCATTATTTTCTGAATAAAAGCAGAAAAAACGGACAATTTTCCGCTCTTGAAGAAATTTAAGGCCAAATTGGGGCCAAACGTCCTCAGAAAAGCCATTTTGAAGCCTTTTTGGCCACAGTTTTGGTCCACCTCAACCTCTCGGTGGTGGTTTTGGTCCACCTCAACCTCTCGGTGGTGGTTTTGGTCCACCTCAACCTCTCGGTGGTGGCTTTAAGGTGACGCCAACGTCTCGGCCAACGGCTTTGGTCAACCCCAACCTCTTGGTCATCGTTGACCAACGTCAACCGAGGCCTCGGATGACGTCTTAGGCCAACGTGGTGGCCAATATGGAGGTCTTGGCCAACATGGAGGTCTTGGCCATGGTCTTAGGGTGGTTCCCCCCCCCTCCCCAAATCACCTCTCGTTAGCCTTGACGAAGCCGGAGGACGTTCCTGCCAACGCCGAGCTCTTGTTCCTGGAGGGACAAAGGTAGGACAATGGGGCCCCTATAGACCCTATATCCCCCCCATATTCCCCCTATAGACCCCATATTCCCCCCATAAACCCCATATTCCCCCCATAGGGCCCCTATAGACCCCATATTCCCCCCCATAGGGCCCCATATCCCCCCCCATAGGGCCCCTATAGACCTCATATCCCCCCCCATAGACCCCATATCCGCCCCATAGGGCCCCTATAGACCCCATATCCCCCCCCATAGGGCCCCTATAGACCCCATATTGCCCCCCATAGGGCCCCTATAGACCCCATATTGCCCCCCATAGACCCCATATTCCCCCCCATAGGGCTCCTATAGACCTCATATTCCCCCCCATAGGGCCCCTATAGACCCCATATTCCCCCCCATAGGGCCCCTATAGACCCCATATCCCCCCCCATAGACCCCATATTCCCCCCCAAAGGGCCCCTATAGACCCCATATCCCCCCCCACAGAGCCCCTATAGACCCCATATTCCCCCCATAAACCCCATATTCCCCCCATAGGGCCCCTATAGACCCCATATCCCCCCCCATAGACCCCATATCCCCCCCATAGGGCCCCTATAGACCCCATATCCCCCCCCATAGGGCCCCTATAGACCCCATATTCCCCCCCATAGGGCTCCTATAGACCCCATATTCCCCCCCATAGGGCCCCTATAGACCTCATATCCCCCCATAGGGCCCCTATAGACCCCATATTCCCCCCCATAGGGCCCCTATAGACCTCATATTCCCCCCCATAGGGCCCCTATAGAGCTCATATCCCCCCCACACAGGGCCCCTATAGACCCCATATCCCCCCCCATAGACCTCATATTCCCCCCCATAGGGCCCCTATAGAGCTCATATCCCCCCCATAGGGCCCCTATAGACCTCATATCCCCCCCCATAGGGCCCCTATAGACTCCATATTCCCCCCCATAGGGCCCCTATAGACCCCACACCCCCCCCATAGGGCCCCTATATTCTCCCTATATACCCCATTTCCCCCCTATACTGCCCCATAGACCCCCTATATCCCCCCGCTTCCCTCCTATAGGGTCCCTATGCCTCCCATATGGCCCCTATACCTCCCCATATCCCCTCATATGTTCCCTATAGAGCCCCATATGCCCCCCATATTCCCCCCACTGCCCCCCTATAGACACCTGTACCCCCCTATACATTACCTATAAGTCCCCATATCCCCCCATAAACCCCTATGCGGCCTTATATCTCCCCATACATTCCCTATAGGGGCCCATTACCCTCCTATAGACCCTTATCCCCCCTATACATTCCCTATAGAGCCCCATATGTGCTCCTATATCCCCGCATACGTTCCCTATAGGGCTCCATATGCCCCCTATAAGCCCCGATACACCCCCTATCCCCCCCATAGGGCGCCTATATCCCCCTATGTGCACCTTATAGGGTCCTATATGTTCCTGTAAGGCCCCATACGTTCGTTATAGGGCCCCATTACACCCCTATATGGTTCCTGTAGGGCCCCATTACCTTCCATTATTCCCCTATACCCCCCATACATTCCCTATAGAGCCCCATATGCCCCCTATACCCCCCATAATTCCCCTATACCCCCCACTACGCCCCCTATAGACTCCTATACTCCCTCAAACATTCCCTATAGGGCCCTATACACTCCCCATCTCCCTCCATATGTTCCCTATGGGGCCCCTATACTCCCTATTGCCCCCCTATAGACCCCAATACCCCCCCATACATTCCCTATAGGGCCCCATACACCCCCATACATACCCTATAGGACCCCATATGCACCCTATCCCCCCCATATCCTCTCTATAGGGCCCCATATACCCCCCATTACCCCTCCAGAGACACCTCTAACCCCCATACATTCCCTATAAGGCCCCATGCGCTCCTATAGCTCCCCATATGTTCCCTATAGGGTCCCATACATTCCCTATAGGGCCCCATTACTCCCCTATCCCCCCCTACAGACCCCTATACGTTTCCTATAGGGCCCCATTACCCCCCTATACCCTCCCCACACCCCTTATAGGGCCCCATTATCCCCCTATAGGGCCCCATTACCCCCCTATACCCCCCCCTACGTTCCCTATAGGGCCCCATTACCCCCCTATGAGACCCCTATGTTCCCTATAGGGCCCCAATCCCCCCTATATTCCCCCCCACGTTCCCTATAGGGCCCCATTACCCCCCTATAGGACCCCTACGTTCCCTATAGGGCCCCATTACCCCCGTATATCCCCCCCACGTTCCCTATAGGGCCCCATTACCCCCCTATATCCCCCCCCACGTTCCCTATAGGGCCCCTTTATCCCCCTATACCCCCCCCACGTCCCCCATAGGGCCCCATTACCGCCCTATAAGGCCCCATAGACCCCTGTACCCCCCCATACGTCCCCTATAGTGCCCCATTACCCCCCCATAGACCCCTATACCCCCCACACGCCACCCATAGGGCCCCATTACCGCTCTATAGGGCCCCATAGACCCCTATACCCCCCACTACGTCCCCTATAGGGCCCCATTACCCCTCCTCTCCCCCCCCCAAACCCTCTCTCTCCGCCTATAGGTCCCCTATAGCCCCCATAGGCGCCCATAACACCCCCCCCCCCCCCATCACCCCCCCCCTTCGCCGCGGGCGTCGCCGCCGATGACGCTACCGGTCGCGCCGCGCGCGCCGCATGGCACCGCCTCCCCCGCCCCGCAGCGGCCGCTCTGCGCTGCCCCCCCCCTCACTTCCGGCCCCACCTACTCTATGCTCCCCCCCCCCTCCCTTACCCCGAGCGGCGACGCTCTAGCACGGTCCTCCAACCGCCGTTCACTCTCTATGCTTCCTCCTCGCTCCTGCGTCGTCCCCACCTCCCCACCCCCGCACTTCCGGCCTCGCCCTCTCCAGGCTCAGCGCGACGCTCTAGCCGAGTCCTCCAACGTCTCTTTCTCCATTCTAACCACCCCCGCAATCCTTTTAACCCCTCTATTCCATCGAACGGGACCCTAATACCCTCCCCTCACCTTTTTAACCCCTTTCAACCCGTATTTCCCTTTCTGAGGCGCGCCCACCCTTACGTCTCTATGGTAGGCGTTACGTCTCTATGGTAGCCAAGCGGAAGGAGCATTAAGGAGTGTTGAGAAGGCGGAACTTCCGGCTTCCGTCACGGGAGCGGCGGCGGCTCGCAGGGCCGGAGGCGCCATGGAGGTGCTGGGGGGGCGAGTTTGGGGGAATTGGGGGGTTATTTGATTCCTACGGGGGGTATTTGGGTGCTGGGGGAGTGATTTGGGGGGGTGTTTGGGTCCTAGGGGGGTATTTGGGTGCTGAGGGGGAGGTATTTGTGTCCTGGGGGGGGGTATTTGGGTGCTGGGGGGGGCACTTGTGGGGGTATTTGTGTCCTAAAGGGGGTATTTGGGTGCTGGGGGGGGGTATTTGGGTGCTGGGGGGGTATTTGTGGGGGTATTTGTGTCCTAAAGAGGGTATTTGTGTTCTGGGGGGGCACTTGTGGGGGTATTTGTGTCCTAAAGAGGTATTTGGGTGATGGTGGGGGTATTTGTGGGGGTATTTGTGTCCTAAAGGGGGTATTTATGTCCTGGGGGGGCACTTGTGGGGGTATTTGTGCCTTAAAGGGGGTATTTGTGCCTTAAAGGGGGTATTTGTGCCTTAAAGGGGGTATTTGTGCCCTAAGGGGGGCACTTGTGGGGGTATTTGTGCCCTAAAGGGGGTATTTGTGTCCTGGGGGGGTATTTGTGTCCTTGGAGGGGGTATTTGGGGTCAGGGGGTGCAATTTCGGGGCTCCCCCCAAACCCCCCCCGCACAGTTCCCCGGTGGCAGCGACAACTACTTGGCGATCACCGGAGCAGCTCATCCGTTCCTCACTGGAGCCGAGGTGAGGATGGAGGGAGGGGACACCCCCAAAATTTAGGGATTTAGACCCAAATTCCAAGGGTTTAGACCCAAATTTGGGGGTTCAAAGCCGTTGGGGGGGGAGCAAACAGGCGAAAATGAGTGAAAATCTCGTGCGGTTCTGTCAAACGCAGCGCAGGAAAAGGGCGGATTGGGAAAAAGAGGGGGAAAATGAGGGGTTTGGAGGTGAAATTGGGGTGAAATGGTGGAAAGGGGGAGGTTTAAGGGGTGAGGTGGCAGGAAAATGACCCAAAATGGGTCAGAATGCCCTCAAAGGAGCCCAAAATGGCCCCAAAGGGACCCAAAATGGCTCAGAATGCCCTCAAAGGAGCCCAAAATGGCCCCAAAGGGACCCAAAATGGGACCAAAGGGACCCAAAATGGCTCAGAATGCCCTCAAAGGAGCCCAAAATGGGTCTGAGTGGCCACAAAATGGCCCCAAAGGGACCAAAATGGGTCAGAATGCCCTCAAAGGAGCCCAAAATGGGTCCGAGTGGCCCCCAAAGGGACCCAAAATGGCTCAGAATGCCCTCAAAGGAGCCCAAAATGGCCCCAAAGGGACCCAAAATGGCCCCAAAGGGGCCCAAAATGGCTCAGAATGCCCTCAAAGGAGCCTAAAATGGGTCCGAGTGGGGTCCAAAGTGACCCAAAATGGGTCAGAATGCTCTCAAAGGGACCCAAAATGGGTCAGAATGCCCTCAAAGGGACCCAAAATGGGTGAGAAGGCCCTCAAAGGAGCCCAAAATGGGTCCAAAGGGACCCAAAATGGGTGTAAATGGCCCCAAAAGGACCCAAAATGGGTCTAAATGGCCCCAAAGGGACCCAAAATGGCTCAGAATGCCCTCAAAGGGGCCCAAAATTGGTCTGAGTGGCCTCAAAATGGGTCCAAAGGAGCCCAAAATGGGTCCAAAGGAGCCCAAAATGGGTCAGAATCCCTAAAAGGAGCCCAAAATGGGTCCAAAGGAGCCCAGAATGGGTCAGAATGCCCTCAAAGGAGCCCAAAATGGCCCCAAAGGGACCCAAAATGGCTCAGAATGCCCTCAAAGGAGCCCAAAATGGGTCTGATTGGCCCCAAAGGGACCCCAAATGGGTCAGAATGCCCTCAAAGGAGCCCAAAATGGGTCCAAAGGGACACAAAATGGGTCTAAATGGCCCCAAAGGGACCCAAAATGGGACCAAAGGGACCCAAAATGGGTCACAATGCCATCAAAGGGACCCAAAATGGGTCTAAAGGGACCCAAAATGGCTCAGAATGCCCTCAAAGGAGCCCAAAATGGCCCCAAAGGGACCCAAAATAGCTCAGAATGCCCTCAAAGGAGCCCAAAATGGGTCTGAGTGCCCTCAAAGGGACCCCAAGTGGGTCAGAATGCCCTCAAAGGGACCCAAAATGGGTCACAATGCCATCAAAGGAGCCCAAAATGGCCCCAAAGGGACCCAAAATGGGACCAAAGGGACCCAAAATAGCTCAGAATGCCCTCAAAGGAGCCCAAAATGGCCCCAAAGGGACCCAAAATGGCTCAGAATGCCCTCAAAGGAGCCCAAAATGGCCCCAAAGGGACCCAAAATAGCTCAGAATGCCCTCAAAGGAGCCCAAAATGGGTCTAATTGGCCCCAAAGGGACCCAAAATGGCTCAGAATGCCCTCAAAGGAGCCCAAAATTGGTCTGAGTGGACTCAAAATGGGTCCAAAGGAGCCCAAAATGGGTCCAAAGGAGCCCAAAATGGGTCAGAATCCCTCAAAGGAGCCCAAAATGGGTCCAAAGGAGCCCAGAATGGCTCAGAATGCCCTCAAAGGAACCCAAAATGGCCCCAAAGGGACACAAAATGGGTCCAAAGGGACACAAAATGGGTCAGAATGCCCTCAAAGGAGCGCAAAATGGGTCCGAGTGGCCCCAAAATGGGTTCAAGTGGCCCCAAAGGGCCCCAAAAAGGTCCAAAATGGGTCCTTTTGGACCCAAAATGGCTCTAAACCCACACGATTTAGAGACGTTTTAACGAAAAGCGGTGAAAATGAAGTAATTAATGGTGCAAAAGGGAAATGGGGGTGAAGAACATACCCAAAACTCACTGGAAAATGAGATTACGCCCCCAAAATGGTGGGAAATGCCCCAAATCTTTTCCAAAGGGGAGGTTTTTGGGGTCAAAACTGAGGTACTTTGGGGGTTTTATTGTCTTAAGTGGTTGGAACTTTCTAGAAATGGTTTCCAACTCATCCAAATTGGAGATTTTTGAGGTAAAAATGAGGAAAACTCAATATTTTACCTCATGAAAATGGAATTTGAGTGAAGAATGTGGACAAAAATTCCTGGAAAATTGGATTATGGCCCTAAAAAGGGCTGAAATGGCCCCAAAGTGCCCCAAAATGGAGGATTTTGGGTGGGAAGGGAGGGATTTTGGGTGGAAAGGGAGGGATTTTGGGTGGAAATAGGAATTTTGGATGGAAAGGGAGGAATTTTGGGTGGAAATGGAGGTGCTTCCCGCAGACGTTCCACACTCCGAGCCTGGGGGACGAGGAGTTCGAGCTGCCGCCCATCGCGTTGGAAGGCGATCCCTCGTTGGCCGTCGCCGATGTCGTCGGCCACTTTGAGGATTTGGGAGAGACGGGAGGAGGAGGATCGGATCCCCCTTTTCCACCTCCTCCATACGGAGTGCAGAGCCTGGAAATGCCAGTGGGAATCGGCCATGGATTGATGGAGCAAGGAGGAGGGCTGCTGGCCGGAGGCTTGGCCATGGTAAGATGGCGGACACCTCCATTTGGGGGGAAAACGGGGGGAAAAGGGGGATTTCGGGGGGGAAAAGGGGGAATTTGGCGGAGAGGGAAATGGGATTTGGGGGGGGGAATGGGGAGGAAGGAGGGAAATAGGGAGAAAATGGGATTTTGGCGGGAAATGAGGAGAAAATGGGAGTGGGGAAGGAGGGATTTGAGGGGGAAAAGAGGGGTTTGAGGGGGAAAAGAGGGATTTGAGGGGGAAAAGAGGGATTTTGGAGGGAAAAGAGGGGTTTGAAGGGGGAAAAGAGGGGTTTGAAGGGGGAAAAGAGGGGTTTGAGGGGGGAAAAGAGGGGTTTGAGGGGG
The DNA here is from genome assembly GCF_017976375.1 of Cuculus canorus. Taxonomy (NCBI): domain Eukaryota; kingdom Metazoa; phylum Chordata; class Aves; order Cuculiformes; family Cuculidae; genus Cuculus; species Cuculus canorus. Next base: position 347,214 of record NC_071439.1, read on the forward strand.
AAAAGAGGGGTTTGAGAGGGAAAAGAGGGGTTTGAGGGGGATAAAGAGGGGTTTGAGGGGGAAAAGAGGGGTTTGAGGGGGAAAAGAGGGGTTTGAGGGGGATAAAGAGGGGTTTGAGGGGGAAAAGAGGGGTTTGAGGGGGAAAAGAGGGGTTTGAGGGGGAAAAGAGGGGTTTGAGGGGGATAAAGAGGGGTTTGAGGGGGAAAAGAGGGGTTTGAGGGGGAAAAGAGGGATATTGGGGGGAAAAGAGGGATTTTGGGGGGAAAAGAGGGATTTGAGGGGGAGAAGAGGGATTTGAGGGGGGAAAAGAGGGATTTGAGGGGGGAAAAGAGGGGTTTGAGGGGGGAAAAGAGGGGTTTGAGGGGGGAAAAGAGGGATTTGAGGGGGGAAAAGAGGGGTTTGAGGGGGAAAAGAGGGGTTTGAGGGGGAAAAGAGGGGTTTGAGGGGGAAAAGAGGGATTTGAGGGGGAAAAGAGGGGTTTGAGGGGGGAAAAGAGGGGTTTGAGGGGGGAAAAGAGGGGTTTGGGGGGGAAAAGGGATTTGAGGGGAGAAAGGAGGGATTTGAGGGGAGAAAGGAGGGATTTGAGGGGGAAAAGAGGGGTTTGAGGGGGAAAAGAGGGGTTTGAGGGGGGAAAAGAGGGGTTTGAGGGGGGAAAAGAGGGGTTTGAGGGGGGAAAAGAGGGGTTTGAGGGGGGAAAAGAGGGGTTTGAGGGGGGAAAAGAGGGGTTTGAGGGGGGAAAAGAGGGGTTTGAGGGGAGAAAGGAGGGATTTGAGGGGGGAAAAGAGGGGTTTGAGGGGAGAAAGGAGGGATTTGAGGGGGAAAAGAGGGGTTTGAGGGGGGAAAAGAGGGGTTTGAGGGGAGAAAGGAGGGATTTGAGGGGGGAAAAGAGGGGTTTGAGGGGGGAAAAGAGGGGTTTGAGGGGGGAAAAGAGGGGTTTGAGGGGGGAAAAGAGGGGTTTGAGGGGGAAAAGAGGGGTTTGAGGGGAGAAAGGAGGGATTTGAGGGGGGAAAAGAGGGATTTGAGGGGGGAAAAGAGGGGTTTGAGGGGGGAAAAGAGGGGTTTGAGGGGGGAAAAGAGGGGTTTGAGGGGGGAAAAGAGGGGTTTGAGGGGGGAAAAGAGGGGTTTGAGGGGGGAAAAGAGGGGTTTGAGGGGAGAAAGGAGGGATTTGAGGGGGGAAAAGAGGGATTTGAGGGGGAAAAGAGGGGTTTGAGGGGGAAAAGAGGGGTTTGAGGGGAGAAAAGAGGGGTTTGAGGGGGAAAAGAGGGGTTTGAGGGGGAAAAGAGGGGTTGGAGGGGAAAAGAGGGATTTGAGGGGGAAAAGAGGGGTTTGAGGAGGGGAAAGAGGGATTTGAGGAGGGGAAAGGGGGATTTGAGGGGGGAAAGAGGGGTTTGAGGGGAAAAAAGAGGGGTTTGAGGGGGGAAAAGTGGGGTTTGAGGGGGAAAAGAGGGGTTTGAGGGGAGAAAAGAGGGGTTTGAGGGGGAAAAGAGGGATTTGAGGGGGATAAAGAGGGATTTGAGGGGGATAAAGAGGGGTTTGAGGGGGAAAAGAGGGATTTGAGGGGGAAAAGAGGGATTTGAGGGGGAAAAGAGGGATTTGAGGGGGAAAAGAGGGGTTTGAGGGGGAAAAGAGGGGTTTGAGGGGGAAAAGAGGGGTTTGAGGGGGAAAAGAGGGGTTTGAGGGGGAAAAGAGGGGTTTGAGGGGGAAAAAGAGGGGTTTGAGGGGGAAAGAGGGGTTTGAGGGGGAAAGGAGGGGTTTGAGGGGAAAAGAGGGGTTTGGGGGAGAAAAGAGGGATTTGGGGGGGAAAAGAGGGGTTTGAGGAGGGGAAAGAGGGATTTGAGGAGGGGAAAGGGGGATTTGAGGGGGGAAAGAGGGGTTTGAGGGGAGAAAAGAGGGGTTTGAGGGGAAAAAAGTGGGGTTTGAGGGGGGAAAAGTGGGGTTTGAGGGGGAAAAGAGGGGTTTGAGGGGAGAAAAGAGGGGTTTGAGGGGGAAAAGAGGGGTTTGAGGGGGGAAAAGAGGGGTTTGAGGGGGAAGAGAGGGGTTTGAGGGGGAAAAGAGGGGTTTGAGGGGGAAAAGAGGGGTTTGAGGGGGGAAAGGAGGGGTTTGAGGGGAAAAGAGGGGTTTGGGGGAGAAAAGAGGGATTTGGGGGAGAAAAGAGGGATTTGGGGGGGAAAAGAGGGGTTTGAGGGGGGAAAAGAGGGGTTTGAGGGGGGAAAAGAGGGGTTTGAGGGGGAAGAGAGGGGTTTGAGGGGGGAAAAGAGGGGTTTGAGGGGGAAGAGAGGGGTTTGAGGGGAGAAAAGAGGTGTTTGAGGGGGAAAAGAGGGGTTTGAGGGGGAAAAGAGGGGTTTGAGGGGGAAAAGAGGGGTTTGAGGGGGAAAAAGAGGGGTTTGAGGGGGAAAGAGGGGTTTGAGGGGGAAAAGAGGGGTTTGAGGGGAAAAGAGGGGTTTGGGGGAGAAAAGAGGGATTTGGGGGAGAAAAGAGGGATTTGGGGGGGAAAAGAGGGGTTTGAGGGGGGGAAAAGAGGGATTGGAGGGGGGAAAAGAGGGATTGGAGGGGGGAAAAGAGGGGTTTGAGGGGAGAAAGGAGGGATTTGAGGGGGGAAAAGAGGGGTTTGAGGGGGAAAAGAGGGGTTTGAGGGGGAAAAGAGGGGTTTGAGGGGGGAAAAGAGGGGTTTGAGGGGGAAAAGAGGGGTTTGAGGGGGAAAAGAGGGGTTTGAGGGGGAAAAGAGGGGTTGGAGGGGGAAAAGAGGGGTTGGAGGGGGAAAAGAGGGGTTTGGGGGGGAAAAGGGATTTGAGGGGAGAAAGGAGGGATTTGAGGGGAGAAAGGAGGGATTTGAGGGGGAAAAGAGGGGTTTGAGGGGGAAAAGAGGGGTTTGAGGGGGGAAAAGAGGGGTTTGAGGGGGGAAAAGAGGGGTTTGAGGGGGGAAAAGAGGGGTTTGAGGGGGGAAAAGAGGGGTTTGAGGGGGGAAAAGAGGGGTTTGAGGGGGGAAAAGAGGGGTTTGAGGGGGGAAAGGAGGGGTTTGAGGGGAGAAAGGAGGGGTTTGAGGGGGAAAAGAGGGGTTTGAGGGGGAAGAGAGGGGTTTGAGGGGGAAAAGAGGGGTTTGAGGGGGGAAAGGAGGGGTTTGAGGGGGGAAAAGAGGGGTTTGAGGGGGGAAAAGAGGGGTTTGAGGGGGGAAAAGAGGGATTTGGGGGGGGAAAAGAGGGGTTTGAGGGGGAAAAGAGGGGTTTGAGGGGGAAAAGAGGGGTTTGAGGGGGAAAAGAGGGATTTGAGGGGGAAAAGAGGGGTTTGAGGGGGGAAAAGAGGGGTTTGGGGGGGAAAAGAGGGGTTTGGGGGGGAAAAGGGATTTGAGGGGAGAAAGGAGGGATTTGAGGGGAGAAAGGAGGGATTTGAGGGGGAAAAGAGGGGTTTGAGGGGGAAAAGAGGGGTTTGAGGGGGAAAAGAGGGGTTTGAGGGGGGAAAAGAGAGGTTTGAGGGGGGAAAAGAGGGGTTTGAGGGGGGAAAAGAGGGGTTTGAGGGGGGAAAAGAGGGGTTTGAGGGGGGAAAAGAGGGGTTTGAGGGGGGAAAAGAGGGGTTTGAGGGGAGAAAGGAGGGATTTGAGGGGGGAAAAGAGGGGTTTGAGGGGAGAAAGGAGGGATTTGAGGGGGAAAAGAGGGGTTTGAGGGGGGAAAAGAGGGGTTTGAGGGGAGAAAGGGGGATTTGAGGGGGGAAAAGAGGGGTTTGAGGGGGGAAAAGAGGGGTTTGAGGGGGGAAAAGAGGGGTTTGAGGGGGGAAAAGAGGGGTTTGAGGGGGAAAAGAGGGGTTTGAGGGGAGAAAGGAGGGATTTGAGGGGGGAAAAGAGGGGTTTGAGGGGGGAAAAGAGGGGTTTGAGGGGGGAAAAGAGGGGTTTGAGGGGGGAAAAGAGGGGTTTGAGGGGAGAAAGGAGGGATTTGAGGGGGGAAAAGAGGGGTTTGAGGGGGAAAAGAGGGGTTTGAGGGGGAAAAGAGGGGTTTGAGGGGAGAAAAGAGGGGTTTGAGGGGGAAAAGAGGGGTTTGAGGGGGAAAAGAGGGGTTGAAGGGGAAAAGAGGGATTTGAGGGGGAAAAGAGGGGTTTGAGGAGGGAAAAGAGGGATTTGAGGAGGGGAAAGGGGGATTTGAGGGGGGAAAGAGGGGTTTGAGGGGAAAAAAGAGGGGTTTGAGGGGGAAAAGAGGGGTTTGAGGGGGAAAAGAGGGGTTGAAGGGGAAAAGAGGGATTTGAGGGGGAAAAGAGGGGTTTGAGGAGGGGAAAGAGGGATTTGAGGAGGGGAAAGGGGGATTTGAGGGGGGAAAGAGGGGTTTGAGGGGAAAAAAGAGGGGTTTGAGGGGGGAAAAGTGGGGTTTGAGGGGGAAAAGAGGGGTTTGAGGGGGAAAAGAGGGGTTTGAGGGGAGAAAAGAGGGGTTTGAGGGGGATAAAGAGGGATTTGAGGGGGATAAAGAGGGATTTGAGGGGGATAAAGAGGGGTTTGAGGGGGAAAAGAGGGATTTGAGGGGGAAAAGAGGGATTTGAGGGGGAAAAGAGGGGTTTGAGGGGGAAAAGAGGGGTTTGAGGGGGAAAAGAGGGGTTTGAGGGGGAAAAGAGGGGTTTGAGGGGGAAAAGAGGGGTTTGAGGGGGAAAAAGAGGGGTTTGAGGGGGAAAGAGGGGTTTGAGGGGGAAAGGAGGGGTTTGAGGGGAAAAGAGGGGTTTGGGGGAGAAAAGAGGGATTTGGGGGGGAAAAGAGGGGTTTGAGGAGGGGAAAGAGGGATTTGAGGAGGGGAAAGGGGGATTTGAGGGGGGAAAGAGGGGTTTGAGGGGAGAAAAGAGGGGTTTGAGGGGAAAAAAGTGGGGTTTGAGGGGGGAAAAGTGGGGTTTGAGGGGGAAAAGAGGGGTTTGAGGGGAGAAAAGAGGGGTTTGAGGGGGAAAAGAGGGGTTTGAGGGGGGAAAAGAGGGGTTTGAGGGGGAAGAGAGGGGTTTGAGGGGGAAAAGAGGGGTTTGAGGGGGAAAAGAGGGGTTTGAGGGGGGAAAGGAGGGGTTTGGGGGGAAAAGAGGGGTTTGGGGGAGAAAAGAGGGATTTGGGGGAGAAAAGAGGGATTTGGGGGGGAAAAGAGGGGTTTGAGGGGGGAAAAGAGGGGTTTGAGGGGGGAAAAGAGGGGTTTGAGGGGGAAGAGAGGGGTTTGAGGGGGGAAAAGAGGGGTTTGAGGGGGAAGAGAGGGGTTTGAGGGGAGAAAAGAGGTGTTTGAGGGGGAAAAGAGGGGTTTGAGGGGGAAAAGAGGGGTTTGAGGGGGAAAAGAGGGGTTTGAGGGGGAAAAAGAGGGGTTTGAGGGGGAAAGAGGGGTTTGAGGGGGAAAGGAGGGGTTTGAGGGGAAAAGAGGGGTTTGGGGGAGAAAAGAGGGATTTGGGGGAGAAAAGAGGGATTTGGGGGGGAAAAGAGGGGTTTGAGGGGGGGAAAAGAGGGATTGGAGGGGGGAAAAGAGGGATTGGAGGGGGGAAAAGAGGGGTTTGAGGGGAGAAAGGAGGGATTTGAGGGGGGAAAAGAGGGGTTTGAGGGGGAAAAGAGGGGTTTGAGGGGGAAAAGAGGGGTTTGAGGGGGAAAAGAGGGATTTGAGGGGGAAAAGAGGGGTTTGAGGGGGAAAAGGGGGGTTTGAAGGGGAAAAGGGGTTTGAGGGGGAAAAAGAGGGGTTTGAGGGGGGAAAAGAGGGGTTTGAGGGGGAAAAGGGATTTGAGGGGAGAAAGGAGGGATTTGAGGGGAGAAAGGAGGGATTTGAGGGGGAAAAGAGGGGTTTGAGGGGGAAAAGAGGGGTTTGAGGGGAGAAAGGAGGGATTTGAGGGGGGAAAAGAGGGGTTTGAGGGGGAAAAGAGGGGTTTGAGGGGGAAAAGAGGGGTTTGAGGGGGGAAAAGAGGGGTTTGAGGGGGGAAAAGAGGGGTTTGAGGGGGAAAAGAGGGATTTTGGAGGGAAGAGAGGGGTTTGAGGGGGAAAAGAGGGGTTTGAGGGGGAAAAGGAAATAGGGAGAAAATGGGGGGTTTGTGAGGGAAAGGGGGATTGGGGGATTTGGGGAGGAAATGTGAGGGAAAAGGGGAGGAAATAGGGAGAAAATGGGGGATTTGTGAGGGAAAGGAGGGAATGGGGAGGAAATGTGAGGGGAAAAGGGGAGGAATTAGGGAGAAAATGGGGGTTTTGTGAGGGAAAGGAGGGAATGGGGAGGAAATGTGAGGGGAAAGGGGGAGGAATTAGGGAGAAAATGGGGGTTTTGTGAGGGAAAGGAGGGATTGGGGGGATTTGGGGAGGAAATGTGAGGGGAAAAGGGGAGGAAATAGGGAGAAAATGGGGGTTTTGTGAGGGAAAGGGAGGATTTCGGGAGGAAATGTGAGGAGAAAAGGGGAGGAAATAGGGAGAAAATGGGGGGTTTGTGAGGGAAAGGAGGGAATGGGGAGGAAATGTGAGGGGAAAGGGGGAGGAAATAGGGAGAAAATGGGGGTTTTGTGAGGGAAAGGAGGGAATGGGGAGGAAATGTGAGGGGAAGTGGGGAGGAAATAGGGAGAAAATGGGGGTTTTGTGAGGGAAAGGGGGGATTTCGGGAGGAAATGTGAGGGGAAAAGGGGAGGAAATGGGGAGAAGAGGGGGTTTTGAGGGGAGATGTGAGGGAAAAAGTGGGGAACCCCCCCTATTGATGAGGGTTTGGGGCTAATAATGAGGGTTTGGGGCTAATAATGAGGGTTTTGGGCTAAGAATGAGGGTTTTTTTGCCTAATGAGGCTTTTTTTGGCTAATAATGAGGGGTTTGGGGCTAATAATGAGGGGGGGTTGGTTTATTAATGAGTATTTTTGGCTAATAATGAGGGGGTTTTGGCTAATAATGAGATTTTTGGCTAATAAAGAGGTTTTTAAGGCTATTGATGAGGATTTGGGGGCTATTCATGAGGTTTTTTGGGCTAATAATGAGGGGTTTGGGGCTAATAATGAGGTTATTTGGGCTAATAATGAGGTTTTTAAAGCTATTGATGAGGGTTTGGGGGCTACTAAGGAGATTTTTTTGGCTAATAATGACCTTTTTTGGCTAATAATGAGGTTTTTAAGGCTATTGATGAGCATTTGGGGCTACTACTGAGTTTTTTTTGGCTAATAATGAGGTTTTCAAGACTATTGATGAGCTTTTTGGGGCTAATAATGAGCTTTTTGGGGCTAATAATGAGAGTTTAGGGGCTAATAATGAGTTTTTTTGGCTAATAATGAGATTTTTTTGGCTAATGAGCTTTTTAGGGCTAATAATGAGCTTTTTGGGGCTAATAATGAGCTATTTGGGGCTAATAATGAGCTATTTGGGGCTAATAATGAGCTATTTGGGGCTAATAATGAGCTATTTGGGGCTAATAATGAGCTATTTGGGGCTAATAATGAGATTTTTTTGGCTGATGAGCTTTTTGGGGCTAATAATGAGCTTTTTGGGGCTAATAATGAGCTTTTTGGGGCTAATAATGAGCTTTTTGGGGCTAATAATGAAGTTTTTTGGCTACTAATGAGGTTTTTTTTGGCTATTAATGCTTTTTTTTTGGCTATTAATGAGTTTTTCCGGGCTATTAACGAGGTTTTTGGGGTCCCCCAGGAGCTGGACCCTCCGATGGGGGCTCAGTACAGCGCCGCGCCCCCCGTCACCATCGACGTCCCCCTCGGAGCTCTGAGCCCGGGCGGTTTGTTGGCTCCTGGTCAACTCACCACTATCGACCAATCGGAACTCAGCTCCCAACTGGGACTCAGTTTGGGAACGCCGAGCGGCGCCACCGCCGCCGCCGCCACCACCACCGCCCAAGGGGGACCTTCGGCGCTACCGCCGGCTCCTCCCGCCGCCCCTTCGCCCGACGAACGCCTCTCGCCGACGCCGTCGCCCACCGGTTCTCTGCAGGACGACGAACCCGACGACTTCCGGAGGGTGAGCTGCCAAAAAAAGGCCAAAATGGAGGCGTCGCACCTCAAAAACCACAAAAATGAAGAGTTTTTCACATCGAACCCCCTCAAAATTAAGGGGTTTTATGGCAAAAATGGGTTTTTATGTCAAAAAAACCCTAAAATGGAGGAATTTGTGTCAGAAACGCCAAAAAGGAGGTGTTTCACATCAAAATCTCCGCCAAAATTAAGAGGTTTAATGGTAAAAATGGGTTTTTATGTCAAAAAAACGCTAAAAAGGGGGAATTTATGTCAGAAACGCCAAAAATGAGGGTTTTCACATCAAAATCTCCACCAAAATTAAGGGATTTAATGGTAAAAATGGGGTTTTATGTCAAAAAAAAACGCTAAAATGGAGGGATTTGTGTCAGAAACGCCAAAAATGAGGGTTTTCACATCGAAATCTCGGCCAAAATTAAGAGGTTTAATGGTAAAAATGGGGTTTTATGTCAAAAAAAACGCTAAAATGGAGCAATTTATGTCAGAAACCCCAAAAATGAGGGGTTTTTGTGTCAAAAAGAGGTTTTTAGGTCGAAAGCACCAAAAATGAGGGGGTTTGACGTCAAAAACGCCTCAAAATTTCACCCTTGAGCCCAAATCTCACCCCAAATTCCGCCCTCAATGCCAAATTTCACTCCAGATTTTGCCCTCGATCCCAAATTTTGCCCTCAATCCCAAATTTCGCCACAAATTTCACCCTCAATGCCAAATTTCACTCCAGATTTCATCCTCAATCCCAAATTTCACCACAAATTTCGCCCTCGATCCCAAATCTCACCCCAAATTTTACCCAAATCCTGAATTTCACTCCAAATTTCCTCCTCAATCCCAAATTTGGCCACAAATTTCACCCTCGATGCCAAATTTCACTCCAGATTTCACCCTCGATCCCAAATTTTGCCACAAATTTCACCCCAATCCTAAATTTCACTCCAAATTTTCCCCTTAATCCCAAATTTCGCCCTCACTTCCAAATTTTGCCACAAATTTCGCCCTCGATGCCAAATTTCACTCCAGATTTCACCCTCGATCCCAAATCTCACCCTAAATTTTGTCCCAATCTTAAATTTCACTCCAAATTTCACCCTCGATCCCAAATTTTGCCACAAATTTCACCCTTGATGCCAAATTTCACTCCAAATTTCACCCTTGATCCCAAATTTTGCCACAAATTTCACCTTTGATCCCAAATCTCACCCCAAATTCCGCCCCAATCCCAAATTTCACTCCGAATTTCGCCCTCGATCCCAAATTTTGCCACAAATTTTGCCCTCGATCCTAAATTTTGCCACAAATTTCACCCTCGATGCCAAATTTCATTCCAGATTTCATCCTCAATCCCAAATTTCACCACAAATTTCACCCTCGATCCCAAATCTCACCCCAAATTTTACCCAAATCCTGAATTTCACTCCAAATTTCATCCTCAATCCCAAATTCCGCCACAAATTTCACCCTCGATGCCAAATTTCACTCCAGATTTCACCCTCGATCCCAAATTTTGCCACAAATTTCACCCCAATCCTAAATTTCACTCCAAATTTTGCCCTTAATCCCAAATTTTGCCCTCAATCCCAAATTTTGCCACAAATTTCACCCTTGATGCCAAATTTCACTCCAGATTTCGCTCTCGATCCCAAATCTCACCCTAAATTTTGTCCCAATCCTAAATTTCCCTCCAAATTTCACCCTTGATCCCAAATTTTGCCACAAATTTCACCCTCAATGCCAAATTTCATTCCAGATTTCGCCCTGATCCCAAATTTTGCCACAAATTTCACCCCAATCCTAAATCTCACTCCAAATTTCACCCTCGATCCCAAATTTTGCCACAAATTTTCACCCCATCCTAAATTTCACTCCAAATTTCACCCTTAATCCCAAATTTCGCCCTCGCTTCCAAATTTCACCACAAATTTCACCCTTGATGCCAAATTTCACTCCAGATTTCGCCCTCGATCCCAAATCTCACCTTAAATTTTGTCCCAATCCTAAATTTCACTCCAAATTTCGTCCTCGCTCCCAAATTTGGCCACAAATTTCACCCTCGATGCCAAATTTCACTCCAGATTTCACCCTCGATCCCAAATCTCACCTTAAATTTTGTCCCAATCCTAAATTTCACTCCAAATTTCGTCCTCGCTCCCAAATTTGGCCACAAATTTCACCCTCGATGCCAAATTTCACTCCAGATTTCGCCCTCGATCCCAAATCTCACCCTAAATTTTGTCCCAATCCTAAATTTCACTCCAAATTTCGTCCTCGATCCCAAATTTTGCCACAAATTTCACCCTCAATGCCAAATTTCACTCCAGATTTCACCCTCAATCCCAAATTTTGCCACAAATTTCACCCTCAATGCCAAATTTCACTCCAGATTTTGCCCTCGATCCCAAATTTTGCCACAAATTTCACCCTCGATCCCAAATCTCACCCAAAATTTTGCCCCAATCCTAAATTTCACCCCAAATTTCACCCTCGCTCCCAAATCTCACCCCCAAATTTCCCCCCAATGCCAAATTTCGCCTCCAAACGACCCTTTTTTCCCCCCTCTCTCCGCAGGCCGCCCCCCCCAAACCCTCCCCACCGGCTCCCCCGGCCCCTCCCCCTTTGGCTCCGCCTCCCGGGGAGGCCCCACGTCGGGCCAAACCCCCCAAGAAGCCCAAGAAGAAGAAGGACCCCAACGAACCCCAAAAGCCGTTGTCGGCCTACGCTCTCTTCTTCCGCGACACCCAAGCGGCCATTAAAGGGCAAAACCCCAACGCCACCTTCGGAGAGGTCTCCAAGATCGTGGCTTCCATGTGGGACAGCCTCGGGGAGGAGCAGAAGCAGGTGAGATGGGTGGGGGACGTCAATATGGAGGTGGAGACCCCAAAAGTGGTGGTAGAACCTGAGAATTGAGGGGGGTTCGGAGATAGACCACGAGGAACTTCGGGGGTGACCATCATGGAGACCCCATTATGGTGAAAGGAGGACTGTGAGGTGTTGCGGTTGGAAGATACGGAGGGGGAGACCCCAAAAGTGGTCTCAGGACCCCAAAATTGAGGTTGGATTTGGAGATAGAGGCTGAGGAACATCATGGTGGACCATCATGGAGGTGTCAGTGTGGACGTAGAGGAAGAAGGAGATATGGAGACTTGGAGATATGGAAGGGGAGACCCCAAAAGTGGTCTCAGAACCCCAAAATTGAGGTTGGATTTGGAGATAGAGGCTGAGGAACATCATGGTGGACCATCATGGAGGTGTCAGTGTGGACATAAAGGAAGAAAGAGATATGGAGACTTGGAGATATGGAAGGGGAGACCCCAAAAGTGGTCTCAGGACCCCAAAATTGAGGTTGGGTTTGGAGATAGAGGCTGAGGAACATCATGGTGGACCATCATGGAGGTGTCAGTGTGGACGTAGGGGAAGAAGGAGGTGCGAAGAGTTGGAGATATGGAAGGGGAGACCCCAAAAGTGGTCTCAGGACCCCAAAATTGAGGTTGGATTTGGAGATAGAGGCTGAGGAACATCATGGTTGGTGGATCAGGTCAAGTCGAGAAGAGCGTGGAGACCTCAAGATGGAGAAAGGAGGAGAAAGAGGGACCTCAGGTTGGAGATACAGAGGAGGAGGACCTCCTTACGCCCCCAAAATGGGGGGGGGACCCCTAAATTTTGGTGCTTCTCGGTGTTGTAGGTCTATAAGAGGAAGACGGAAGCGGCCAAGAAGGAATATCTGAAGGCGTTGGACGCCTATCGCGCCATCTTGGTAGGCGTTTTGTCTTGGGGGGACCCCAAAATAGGGCCTAAAATGGAGGAAGGACCCCTAAAGTGGCCGGGGGAGCACCCCAAAATGAAAGGGGACACCCCAAAATGGAAGAGGGACCCGGAAATGGGAGCTAAAATGGTAGAAGGGAAGCTAAAATGGAGGGAGGACCCCAAAATGGGACCTAAAATGGTGGAAGGGAAGCTAAAATGGAGGGAGGACCCTAAAATGGGACCTAAAATGGTGGAAGGGAACCTAAAATGGAGGGGGGAAGCCTAAAAATGGGACCTAAAATGGTGGAAGGGACTCTTAAAATGGAGGGGGGAGCCCAAAATGGGACCTAAAATGGTGGAAGGGAACCTAAAATGGAGGGGGAGCCTAAAAATGGGACCTAAAATGGTGGAAGGGAACCTAAAATGGAGGGGGGAGCCTAAAAATGGGACCTAAAATGGTGGAAGGGACCCTAAAATGGAGGGGGGACCCCAAAAATGGGACCTAAAATGGTGGAAGGGACACTAAAATGGAGGAGGGACCCTAAAAATGGGACCTAAAATGGCGGGAGGGGACCCTAAAATGGAGGAGTCCCCAAAAATGGGACCTAAAATGGTGGAAGGGACCCTAAAATGGAGGGGGGAACCCCAGAATGGAGCCTGAAATGGAGGGGGAACCCCAGAATGGCAGAGGGGACCCCTAAAATGGAGGGGGAACCCCAAAAATGGATGGGAGACCCCTAAAATTGGGACCTAAAATGGCAGACGGGACCCTAAAATGGAGGGGGGAGCTCAAAAATGGGATCTAAAATGGCGGAAGGGACCCTAAAATGGGACCTAAAATGGAGAAGGGAACCCAAAATGGCAGAGGGGACCCCTAAAATGGATGGGAGACCCTAAAAATGGGACCTAAAATGGCGGAAGGGACCCTAAAATGGAGGAGGGAACCCCAAATGGGACATAAAATGGTGGAGGGGACCCTAAAATGGAGGGGGGAACCCCAAAATGGGACCCAAAATGGCGGAGGGGACACTAAAATGGAGGGGGGAACCCCAAATGGGACGTAGAATGGTGGATGGGACCCTAAAATGGAGGGGGGACCCCAAAAATGGGACCTAAAATGGTGGAAGGGACCCTAAAATGGAGAGGGGAACCCCAAATGGGACTAAAATGGCGGAGGGGACCCCAAAATGGAGGGGGGACCCCAAAATGGGACCTAAAATGGCAGAAGGGACCCTAAAGTGGAGGGGGGAGCCCAAAAATGGGACCTAAAATGGTGGAAGGGATCCTAAAATGGAGAGGGGAACCCCAAATGGGACTAAAATGGTGGAGGGGACCCCAAAATGGAAGGGGGGACCCCAAAAATGGAGGGAGAGACTCCAAAAGTGGACCCAAAATGGCAGGAGGGACCCTAAAATGGAGGAAGGGACCCCAAAATGGGACCTAAAATGAAGGGGGGGACCCCAAAATGGAGGGAGGAGCCCCAATATGGCACCTGATATGACAGAAGGGACCCCAAAATGGAGGGAGGACCCCGAAAATGGAGGGAGAGACTCCAAAAGTGGACTCAAAATGGCAGGAGGGACCCTAAAATGGAGGGAGGGACCCAAAATGGGACCTAAAATGAAGGGGGGGACCCCAAAATGGCAGAGGGGACCCCTAAAATGGAGGGAGGAGCCCCAAAATAGGACCTGAAATGGTAGAGGGGACCCTAAAATGGAGGGGGGACCCCAAAAATGGAGGGAGGGACCCCAAAATGGGCCTTAAAATGGAGGGAGGGCCTCCAAAATGGGACCTAAAATGGTGGAAGGGACCCTAAAATGGCAGAGGGGACCCCTAAAATGGGGGGAGGAGCCCCAATATGGCACCTGAAATGACAGAGGGGACCCCAAAATGGAGGGGGGACCCCAAAAATGGAGGGAGAGACTCCAAAAGTGGACCCAAAATGGCAGGAGGGACCCTAAAATGGAGGGAGGGACCCCAAAATGGGACCTAAAATGAAGGGGGGGACCCCAGAATGGCAGAGGGGACCCCTAAAATGGAGGGAGGAGCCCCAAAATAGGACCTGAAATGGTAGAGGGGACCCCAAAATGGAGGGGGGACCCCAAAAATGGGACCCAAAATGGCAGGAGGGACTCTAAAATGGAGGGAGGGACCCCAAAATGGGCCTTAAAATGGAGGGAGGGACCCCAAAATGGGCCTTAAAATGGAGGGAGGAACCCCAGAATGGCAGAGGGGACCCCTAAAACCGGGGGAGGAGCCCCAATATGGCACCTGAAATGACAGAGGGGACCCCAAAATGGAGGGGGGACCCCGAAAATGGAGGGAGAGACTCCAAAAGTGGACTCAAAATGGTAGGAGGGACTCTAAAATGGAGGGAGGACCCCCAAAATGGGACCTAAAATGAAGGGGGGGGACCCCAAAATGGCAGAGGGGACCCCTAAAATGGAGGGAGGAGCCCCAAAATAGGACCTGAAATGACAGAGGGGACCCCAAAATGCAGGGGGGACCCCGAAAATGGAGGGAGAGACTTCAAAAGTGGACCCAAAATGGCAGGAGGGACCCTAAAATGGAGGGAGAGACCCCAAAATGGGATCCAAACCGGAGAGGGGGACCCCAAAACTGAAGGCCTCCCCCCTCACTTTAACCCTTTTGTTCTTTATTAACCCTTTCGTTGCTTTTTTAACCCTTTTCTTTCTCTCTCAGACTTCAACAGAGCAACCGGAGCCCGAAACGAGTCCAACTCCTCCACCGCCATCTTCTTCATCTTCTCCACCTCCATCTTCTTCTTCTTCCTCTCCGGATCCTCCTCCTCCTCCTCCTCCCACGGCAGTAGCCCCCCCAAATCCTTCGGTAGCCCCTCCAAACCCTCCGGTAGCTCCTCTCAACCCTTCCGTCGTTCCTCCTCCTCCTTCCATCACGAAAATCATTATCCCCAAACAAATGCTTCCATCTTCGTTAGCCGTAACGTCTCAAGGAGGCGTCGTTACCGTCATTCCCGCTACCGTCGTTACCGGCAACGCCGGGAATACCGCTCCTCTCCCCGGAGGAGCCCCCCCAATCCATTTAACCCCCCGGCAAACCACTCAAATCGTCACTCGTTCCGTCCTCCAAGCGGCCGCCTCGCAACTCCCTCGCTTACAACCCCCTCCTCTCCAACAAATGCCCCCCCCGCAACCTTTACCGCCCCCCCAAAACGCCCCCCAAGCCGTCCTCCAACCGCCGCCTCCGTTACAAGCCATGCAGCCCCCCCAAAACCCCCCCAACCCCCCCAAAATCCGTTTGGCTTTACCGCCTCAACAACCGCCTCCTCCGCTTCAAATTAAAATCCTTCCCCCCCCCACCGCCGCCATTCAAATCCAAACCCTTCGGTTACCCACCGAGGATATCGGGGGGGCGGCGGGGAACCCCCAAAACGCTGTGGCCGCCGCCGCCGCCGCCGCTTCGGCCACTGCTCCGTTGCCTCAATTGACCGCGGGAGCCACTTCGCCCGAAGCCGTCGAGATGATCGCGGGGGACGTGGTCCCCGAGGTGAGGGCTTTGGGGGGGGGTTCGAGGGGATTTTGGGGGGGTCTCGAGAGGATTTGGGGGTTTTAGGGGGGGTCCTGAGAGGATTTGGGGGGGTTTTAAGGGGCTTTTGAGGAGATTTGGGGGGTTTAAGGGGCTTTTAGGGGGGTCTGGAAAGGGTTTAAGGGGCTTTTAGGGGTGTCCTGAGAGGGTTTGGGGGGTTTAAGGGGCTTTTGGGGGGGTCTGGAGAGGGTTTAAGGGGGGTCTGGAGAGCATTTGGGGGGGTTTAAGGGGCTTTTAGGGGGGTTTAAGGGGCTTTTAGGGGGGTCTTGAGAGGATTTGGGAGGTTTTAGGGGGGTCTTGAGAGGATTTGGGGGGGTTTAAGGGGCTTTTGAGGGGTTTAAGGGGCTTTAAGGGGGGTCTCGAGGGTTTGGGGGGATTAAGGGGCTTTTGGGGGGGTCTTGAGAGGATTTGGGGGGTTTTAGGGGGGTCTTGAGAGGATTTGGGGGGGTTAAGGGGCTTTTAGGGGGGTCTTGAGAGGGTTTGGGGGGTTTAAGGGGCTTTTAGGGGGGTCTGGAGAGGATTTGGGGGGGTTTAAGGGGCTTTTAGGGGGGTCTGGAGAGGATTTGGGGGGTTTAAGGGGCTTTTAGGGGGGTCTGGAGAGGGTTTGGGGGGGTTTAAGGGGCTCTTAGTGGGGTCTTGAGAGGGTTTGGGGGGTTTTAGGGGGGTCTTGAGAGGGTTTGGGGGGGGTTTAAGGGGCTTTTAGGGGGGTCTGGAGAGGGTTTGGGGGGGTTTAAGGGGTTTTTAGGGCAGTATTGGGGGGACCTAATATGGCGGGAGGGACCCTAAAATGGCGGGAGGACCCCAACATGGGACCTAAAATGGCGGAAGGGACTCCAAAATGGCGGAAGGGACCCTAAAATGGTGGGGAGAGCCCAAAATGGGACCTAAAATGGCGGAAGGGACCCCAAAATGGAGGGAGAGACCCCAAAATGGAAGGGGGGAGCCCAGAATAGAGCTTAAAATGGAGGGGGGGACCCGAAAATGGAACCTAAAATGGAGGGGGGGACCACAAAATGGCGGAGGGGACCTCTAAAATGGAGGGGGAACCCCAAAAATGGATGGGAGACCCCTAAAAATGGGACCTAAAATGGCAGACGGGACCCTAAAATGGAGGGAGGAGCCCCAAAAAAGGGACCTAAAATGGTGGAACGGACCCCAAAATGGCGGAAGGGAACCTAAAATGGAGGGGGGACCCCAAAGTGGGACCTAAAATGGCGGAAGGGACCCCAAAGTGGAGGGAGGGACCCCAAAGTGGAGGGAGGGACCCCAAAATGGAAGGGGGGAGCCCAGAATAGAGCTTAAAATGGAGGGGGGAACCCCAAAATGGAACCTAAAATGGAGGGAGGGACCACAAAATGGCGGAGGGGACCCCTAAAACGGAGGGGGAACCCCAAAAATGTATGGGAGACCCTAAAATGGGACCTAAAATCGCAGATGGGACCCTAAAATGGAGGGGGGAGCCCAAAATGAGACCTAAAATGGTGGAAGGGACCCTAAAATGGAGGGGGGAACCCCAAAATGGGACCTAAAATGGCAGAAGGGGCCCCAAAGTGGAGGGAGGGACCCCAAAATGGAAGGGGGGAGCCCAGAATAGAGCTTAAAATGGAGGGGGGGGACCCCTAAAATGGAGGGGGAACCCCAGAACGGATGGGAGACCCTAAAATGGGACCTAAAACGGCAGAGGGGACCCTAAAATGGAGGGGGGAGCCCCAAAATGGGATCTAAAATGGCGGAAGGGACCCCAAAATGGGACCTAAAATGAAGGGGAGACCCCAAGAATGGATGGGAGACCCTAAAATGGGACCTAAAATGGCAGACGGGACCCTAAAATGGAGGGGGGAGCCCCAAAATGGGATCTAAAATGGTGGAAGGGACCCTAAAATGGGACCTAAAATGGAGGGGGAACCCCAGAACGGATGGGAGACCCTAAAATGGGACCTGAAATGGCAGAGGGGACCCTAAAATGGAGGGGGGAGCCCCAAAATGGAGGGAGAGACTCCAAAAGTGGACCCGAAATGGCAGGAGGGACCCTAAAATGGAGGGAGGGACCCCAAAATGGCAGAGGGGACCCCTAAAATGGAGGGAGGAGCCCCAAAATAGGACCTGAAATGATAGAGGGGACCCCAAAACGGAGGGGGGACCCCAAAAATGGGACCCAAAATGGCAGGAGGGACCCTAAAATGGAGAGGGACCCCAAAATAGGCCTTAAAATGGAGGGAGGGACCCCAAAATGGGCCTTAAAATGGAGGGAGGAACCCCAGAATGGCAGAGGGGACCCCTAAAATGGAGGGAGGAGCCCCAATATGGCACCTGAAATGACAGAAGGGACCCCAAAATGGAGGGAGGACCCCAAAAATGGAGGGAGGGACTCCAAAAGTGGACCCAAAATGGCAGAAGGGAACCTAAAATGGAGGGAGGGCCCCTAAAATGGCGGAAGAGACCCTAAAATGGGACCTAAAATGGAGGGGGCACCCCAAGAATGGATGGGAGACCCTAAAATGGCAGAGGGGACCCTAAATTCCCGCTATTTTCCAGGTGGATTCTCCGCCGCAGTTGGCGGTGGAATTGGTGGCCGAATCGCCCGGAGGAGGCGATCCGGACTCTCCCGGTCCGCGTTGTATCCGCGCCGGCTGCAGCAACGCTCCGGTGGCGAGCGGCGATTGGGACGAGGAATACTGCAGCAGCGAATGCCTCATCAAACACTGCCGGTACGGAAAAACCCGGAAGCGGGGGGGGGGGGACCCCAAAAATTCAGGGGTTCGCCCTCAAAAACGCTCCCTTTTCCCCCCAAAACCGCCCCCTGCGCTGCTTTTCAGAGGAGAACGTGCGCCAAAAATGGATTCTGAGCCTCCAAAATGGCGCCCGGAGGGAAAATTTGGCTCTTGGGGCCAAAAATTCCCTCAGGAACCCCAAAATTTGGCACTTGGGGCCAAAAATTCCCTCAGGAACCCCAAAATGTGGCACTTGGGGCCAAAAATTCCCTCAGGAATGCCAAAATTTGGCACTTGGAGCCAAAAATTCCCTCAGGAACCCCAAAATTTGGCACTTGGAGCCAAAAATTCCCTCAGGAACCCCCAAAATTTGGCACTTGGAGCCACAAATTCCCTCAGGAACCCCAAAATTTGGCTCTTGGGGCCAAAAATTCCCTCAGGAATGCCAAAATTTGGCACTTGGAGCCAAAAATTCCCTCAGGAACCCCAAAATTTGGCACTTGGAGCCAAAAATTCCCTCAGGAACCCCAAAATTTGGCACTTGGAGCCACAAATTCCCTCAGGAACCCCAAAATTTGGCTCTTGGGGCCAAAAATTCCCTCAGGAACCCCAAAATTTGGCACTTGGGGCCAAAAATTCCCTCAGGAACCCCAAAATTTGGCTCTTGGGGCCAAAAATTCCCTCATGAATGCCAAAATTTGGTACTTGGAGCCAAAAATTCCCTCAGGAACGCCAAAATTTGGCACTTGGGGCCAAAAATTCCCTCAGGAACCCCAAAATTTGGCACCTGGAGTACAAAATTCCCTCAGGAACCCCAAAATTTGGCTCTTGGGGCCAAAAATTCCCTCATGAATGCCAAAATTTGGCACTTGGAGCCAAAAATTCCCTCAGGAACCCCAAAATTTGGCACTTGGAGCACAAAATTCCCTCAGGAACCCCAAAATTTGGCTCTTGGGGCCAAAAATTCCCTCAGGAACCCCAAAATTTGGCTCTTGGAGCCAAAAATTCCCTCAGGAATGCCAAAATTTGGGTCTTGGGGCCAAAAATTCCCTCATGAACGCCAAAATTTGGCTCTTGGAGCCAAAAATTCCCTCAGGAACCCCAAAATTTGGCACTTGGGGCCAAAAATTCCTTCATAACCTCCAAAATTTGGCACCTGGACCCCAAAATTCCTTCATAAACCCCAAAATTTGGCAAAATTCTCTCATAGGCCCCAAAATTTGGCACCTGGACCCCAAAATTCCTTCCTAACCCCCAAAATTTGGCACCCGAACCCCAAAATTCCTTCCTAACCCCCAAAATTTGGCACCTGGACCCCAAAATTCTTTCATAACCCCCAAAATTTGGCACCTGGACCCCAAAATTCCCTCAGAACCCCCCAAAATTCGGCAAAATTCCTTCACAACCCCCAAAATTTGGCACCTGGACCCCAAAATTCCTTCATAACCCCCAAAATGTGGCACCCAGACCCCAAAATTCCCTCATAACCCCCAAAATTTGGCAAAATTCCTTCCTAACCCCCAAAATTTGGCACCTGGACCCTAAAATTCCCTCATAAACCCCAAAATTTGGCAAAATTCCCTCACAACCCCCAAAATTTGGCACCTGGACCCCAAAATTCTCTCATAGGCCCCAAAATTTGGCACCTGGACCCCAAAATTCCCTCATAACCCCCAAAATTTGGCACCTGGACCCCAAAATTCCTTCCTAACCCCCAAAATTTTGGCAAAATTCCCTCAGGAACCCCAAAATTTGGCACTTGGACCCCAAAATTCCTTCCTAACCCCCAAAATTTGGCACCTGGACCCCAAAATTCCTTCCTAACCCCCCAAATTTGGCACCTGGACCCCAAAATTCCTTCATAAACCCCAAAATTTGGCACCTGGACCCCAAAATTCCCTCATAACCCCCAAAATTTGGCACCTGGACCCCAAAATTCCCTCATAACCCCCAAAATTTGGCACCTGAACCCCAAAATTCCTTCCTAACCCCCAAAATTTGGCACCTGGACCCCAAAATTCCTTCCTAACCCCCAAAATTTGGCACCTGGACCCCAAAATTCCTTCCTAACCCCCAAAATTCGGCAAAATTCCTTCATAACCCCCAAAATTTGGCACCTGGACCCCAAAATTCCTTCCTAGCCCCCAAAATTTTGGCAAAATTCCTTCCTAACCCCCCAAATTTGGCAAAATTCCTTCATAAACCCCCAAAATTTGGCAACTGGACCCCAAAATTCCTTCATAACCCCCAAAATTCGGCAAAATTCCTTCACAACCCCCAAAATTTGGCACCCGGACCCCAAAATTCCTTCCTAGCCCCCAAAATTTTGGCAAAATTCCTTCCTAACCCCCCAAATTTGGCAAAATTCCTTCATAAACCCCCAAAATTTGGCAACTGAACCCCAAAATTCCTTCATAACCCCCAAAATTTGGCAAAATTCCTTCAAAACCCCCAAAATTTGGCACCCGGACCCCAAAATTCCTTCCTAACCCCCAAAATTTGGCACCTGGACCCCAAAATTCCTTCCTAACCCCCCAAATTTGGCACCCGAACCCCAAAATTCTTTAATAAACCCCAAAATTTTGGCAAAATTCCTTCCTAACCCTCAAAATTTGGCACCTGGACCCCAAAATTCCTTCATAACCCCCAAATTTTGGCAAAATTCCTTCATAAACCCCCAAAATTTGGCACCTGAACCCCAAAATTCCCTCATAACTCCCAAAATTTGGCAAAATTTCTTCAAAACCCCCAAAATTTGGCACCTGGACCCCAAAATTCCTTCCTAACCCCCAAAATTTGGCACCCGAACCCCAAAATTCCTTCCTAACCCCCCAAATTTGGCGCCTGCGCCCCCAAAGTGTCTTTTCTCGCCCCCAGGGACGTTTTTCTCGCCTGGATCGCCGCCCGCAACGCCGGAAACAGCGTCGTCTTCGTCAAATAAACTCCTCCAGGGGTGGATTTTGGGGGTTCTCCCTCAACTTTGGGGTCCCCCCTCAACTTTGGGGTCCCCCCCCCGGGGGAATTTGGGGTCCCTTATTCTGGTTTTTAGCAGGAAATGCCTCGGATTTCCATTTGCGCGTCCGGAATTAAAGGTTTTTGCCTCCGCTCCGATGCGTTCGGGCACCAAAAATCCCTCCCTGCACCCCAAAAAACGGACTCTGCGCCCCAAAAATCCCTCATCACCCCCAAAATGAGCACTTTGACCCCAAAAATGGGCACTTTGACCCCAAAAATGGACACTTTGACCCCCAAAAATGCACTCTGCACCCCAAAATCACACATTCAGACCCCCAAAATTGGTGTTTTCACCCCAAAAATAGCCCTCAACCCCCCAAATTCGGTCCTTGGAGCCCCAAAATTGGAGCTTGGAGCCCAAAACGTATAAAATTCGGTGTTTGGACCCCAAAATTTGGTGGTTTTCCCCCAAAAAATTGATATAAAGATCCCCAAAATTAAGACCTGGACCCAAAATATCCCTCTTGGATCCTCAAATTCCCCCCTTGGATCCCAAAAATTGGCATTTGGACCCCAAAAATCGGTGCCTACACCCCAAAAATCGGCATTTGGACCCAAAATTGCCCTTTTTTATCCCCCAAATCTTTCCCGAACCCCCAAATCCCCCATTTTTTTTTTGTTTTCAAACTCATTAAAGCTCCAATTCAGACGTTTTGGTTCTTTCCAACCTTTATTTCTTCCCTCAACCGCCAAAATTCCACCTCCAAACCCCAAAATTCCACCTCCAACCGCCAAAATTTCACCTCAAATTCCAAAATTCCACCTCCAACCGCCAAAAATTTCACCTCAAATTCCAAAATTCCACCTCCAAACCCAAAATTCCACCTCCAACCGCCAAAAATTTCACCTCAAATTCCAAAATTCCACCTCCAACCGCCAAAAATTTCACCTCAACTGCCAAAATTCCACCTCAAATTCCAAAATTCCACCTCCAATCGCGAAAATTCCACCTCCAACCGCCAAAAATTTCACCTCAAATTCCCAAATTCCACCTCCAAACCCCAAAATTCCACCCCAAATTCCAAAATTCCACCTCCAACCGCCAAAATTTCACCTCCAAACCCCAAAATTCCACCTCCAACCGCCAAAATTCCACCTCCAAACTCCAAAATTTCACCTCCAAACTCCAAAATTCGACCTCCAAACTCCAAAATTCCACCTCCAACCGCCAAAATTCCACCTCCAACCGCCAAAATTCCACCTCCAACCGCCAAAATTCCACCTCCAAACTCCAAAATTCCACCTCAACCGTCAAAATTTCACCTCCAAACTCCAAAATTCCACCTCCAACCGCCAAAAATTCCACCTCAAATTCCAAAATTCCACCCCAACCGCCAAAATTCCACCTCAAACCGCCAAAATTTCACCTCAAATTCCAAAATTCCACCTCCAAACTCCATAATTCCACCTCCAAACTCCATAATTCCACCTCAACCGCCAAAATTCCACCTCAAATTCCAAAATTTCATCTCCAACCGCCAAAATTTCACCTCCAACCGCCAAAATTCCACCTCCAACCGCCAAAATTCCACCTCCAAACTCCAAAATTCCACCTCAACCGTCAAAATTTCACCTCCAAACTCCAAAATTCCACCTCCAACCGCCAAAAATTCCACCTCAAATTCCAAAATTCCACCCCAACCGCCAAAATTCCACCTCAAACCGCCAAAATTTCACCTCAAATTCCAAAATTCCACCTCCAAACTCCATAATTCCACCTCAACCGCCAAAATTCCACCTCAAATTCCAAAATTTCATCTCCAACCGCCAAAATTTCACCTCCAACCACCAAAATTCCACCTCAACCGCCAAAATTCCACCTCCAACCGCCAAAATTTCACCTCAAATTCCAAAATTCCACCTCAAATTCCAAAATTCCACCTCAAATTCCAAAATTCCACCTCAAATTCCAAAATTCCACCTCAAATCGCCAAAATTTCACCTCCAAACTCCGAAATTCCACCTCCAACCGCCAAAATTCCACCTCAAATTCCAAAATTCCGCCTCCAACCGCCAAAATTCCAACTCCAACTGCCAAAATTCCACCTCAAATTCCAAAATTTCATCTCCAACCGCCAAAATTTCACCTCCAACCACCAAAATTCCACCTCAAACTCCAAAATTCCACCTCCAAACCCCAAAATTCCACCTCAACTGCCAAAAATTTCACCTCAAATTCCAGAATTCCACCTCCAACTTCCAAAATTCCACCTCAAATTCCAAAATTCCACCTCAAACCACCAAAATTTCACCTCCAAACTCCGAAATTCCACCTCCAACCGCCAAAATTCCACCTCCAACCGCCAAAACTCCTCAAAAATTCCACCTCCAACCCCCCAAAATCCCCATTTTCTACATGTTCTTGGGTTTGGAGATGATTCCGTCGGGATAATGTTGCTTAAATTGAGCCACCACGTCCGGATCGAGGAGGTGGATCCCATCCAGTTGATTCCCTAAGGTGATCCTGGAAGAAAAGTCCTCCATGAAGATGATGGACCTCAAAAACGAGGAGAAAAACCCCCAAAAAATGGGGGAACGACCCCAAAAATGGGGGAAACGACCCCCAAAATGGCCCTTGGAGACATTACCAATTGGGTTGAACGTTATGAGGACGACCAAAGAGCTCAATTTTCCGCGTTCCGGGTGAGAGGCGTTCGATCATTCCGTAGATTTCATCGGGTTTGTGGCTCGTGGAACGCACCTGGAAGACAATTTGGGGGGAATTTGGTGGATTTTGGGGTCCACCGGGAGGGTTTGGAGGGGGTTCGAATAAGGATGGAGGACAACGGTGACCTCGGCGACGATGACGTCGCAGTCCAAACCGCGGTTGAAGCCTTGGGGGTTCCCTTTGACGCCCACCTGAGGAGAAAAAGGAGGAGGTTCGGAGGGGACCACCAAAAATTGGAGGTCAAAATGAGGTTTGAACCTCAAAAATTGGCATCTGGAGGTCGAAAATGGTCATTTTGACCCAAAATTTGGTTCCTGGACCACAAAATTTGGACTCTGGACCCAAAAAAATGGCACTTTGACCCAAAATTTGGCACTTGGACCTTAAAAATTGGCATCTGAAGGTCAAAAATGGTCCTTTTGACCCAAAATTTGGTTCCTGGAGCCCAAAATTTGGACTCTGGACCCCAAAAAATGTCCCTTTGACCCAAAGTTTGGTACTTGGACCTCAAATTATGAGGTTTGAACCTCAAAAATTGGCGGCTGGAGGTCGAAAATGGTCCTTTTGACCCAAAATTTGGTTCCTGGACCCCAAAATTTGGCACTTGGACCTCAAATTTGGCACCGGGACCCCAAAAAGGTCACCTTTGACCCAAAATTTGGCACTTGGACCTCAAATTATGATGTTTGAACCTCAAAAATTGGCGGCTGGAGCCCCAAAAATGGTCCTTTTGACCCAAAATTTGGTTCCTGGAGCCCAAAATTTGGACTCTGGACCCCAAAAAATGTCACTTTGACCCAAAATTTGGCACTTGGACCTCAAATTATGAGGTTTGAACCTCAAAAATTGGCAGCTGGTGGTCAAAAATGGTCATTTTGACCCAAAATTTGGTTCCTGGAGCCCAAAATTTGGACTCTGGACCCCAAAAAATGTCACTTTGACCCAAAGTTTGGCACTTGGACCTCAAAAATTGGCATCGGGAGCCCAAAAATGGTCATTTTGACCCAAAATTTGGTTCCTGGAGCCCAAAATTTGGACTCTGGACCCCAAAAAATGGCACTTTGACCCAAAATTTGGCACTTGGACCTCAAATTATGAGGTTTGAACCTCAAAAATTGGCATCTGGAGGTCAAAAATGGTCCTTTTGAACCAAAATTTGGTTCCTGGAGCCCAAAATTTGGACTCTGGACCCAAAAAATGTCCCTTTGACCCAAAATTTGGCACTTGGACCTCAAAAATTGGCATCTGGAGGTCAAAAATGGTCCTTTTGACCCAAAATTTGGTTCCTGGACCCCAAAATTTGGACTCTGGACCCCAAAAAATGTCACTTTGACCCAAAATTTGGCACTTGGACCTCAAAAATTGGCATCTGGAGGTCAAAAATGGTCCTTTTGACCCAAAATTTGGTTCCTGGAGCCCAAAATTTGGACTCTGGACCCCAAAAAATGTCCCTTTGACCCAAAAATGGTCCTTTTGACCCCAAAATTGACACCAGGAGGGTCTCAATGTGGGGTTTTAGGGGTGAAATGGTGGAGTTTTGGGGTGAAAAGAGGGATTTTGGGGTGGAAAAAGTGGGATTTTGGGGTCTTGAGGGCAGTTTTGGGGTGAAAAGAGGGGATTTTGGGGTTCGGAGGGGCTCAATATGGGTTTTTTGGGTGAATAAAGTAGGATTTTGGGGTCCTGAGGGCAGTTTTGGGGTGAAAAGAGGGGATTTTGGGGTACGGAGGGGCTCAGTGTGGGGTTTTTGGGGTGAAAAAGTAGGATTTTTGGGGTCCTGGGGGCAGTTTTGGGGTGAAAAGAGGGGATTCTGGGGTCCTGGGGGCAGTTTTGGGGTGAAAAGAGGGAATTTCGGGGCCCTGGGGGCAGTTTTGGGGTGAAAAGAGGGAATTTTGGGGTTCGGGGGGTGCTCAGTGTGGGGTTTTTGAGGTGAAAAGGGGCAGTTTTGGGGTCTTGGGGGCATTTTTGGGGTGAAAAGAGGGGATTTTGGGGTACGGAGGGGCTCAATGTGGGGGGTTTTGGGTGAAAAAGTGGGATTTTGGGGTCTTAGGGGCAGTTTTGGGGTGAAAAGAAGGGATTTGGGGTTCCTGGGAGCAGTTTTGGGGTGAAAAGAGGGGATTTTGGGGTCCTGGCGGCAGTTTTGGGGTGAAAAGAGGGGATTTTGGGGCTCGGGGGGTGCTCAGTGTGGTGTTTTTGAGGCGAAAAAGGGCAGTTTTGGGGTGAAAAGAGGGGATTTTGGGGTTCAGGGGGGCTCATTGTGGGGGTTTTTGGGTGGAAAAAGTGGGATTTTGGGGTCTTGAAGGCAGTTTTGGGGTGAAAAGAGGGGATTTTGGGGTCCCCCCCGTACCAGGCAGTGCTCTTTGCCGTGGTTGAGCCAATGGCCGGTGCGGCCGGTGCGGATGATGCGCTGCAGTTGGTTGGTTTTCACCCAAATGATCTCATCCACTCGCTCGTACCTGGAATTTTGGGGTGAAAAAAGGTGGATTTGGGGGTCGAGGGGAAAAAAATCATCGTTTTGGATGGAAAAACGGGGATTTGAGGCGGAAAAATGGTGGTTTTAGAGGGGGAAATGGAGGTTTTAGAGGGGAAAATGGCGGTTTTGGGGGGGAAAATGGCGGTTTTGGGGGGAAAATGGCGGTTTTAGGGGGTAAATGGCGGTTTTGGGGGGGAAAATGGCGGTTTTGGGGGGGAAAATGGAGGTTTTGGGGGGGAAAATGGAGGTTTTGGGGGGGAAAATGGAGGTTTGGGGGGGGAAAATGGCGGTTTTGGGGGGAAAATGGCGGTTTTAGGGGGTAAATGGCGGTTTTAGGGGGGAAAATGGAGGTTTTGGGGGGGAAAATGGAGGTTTTGGGGGGGGAAATGGAGGTTTTGGGGGGGAAATGGAGGTTTGGGGGGGGGAAATGGAGGTTTGGGGGGGGGAAATGGAGGTTTTGGGGGGAAAATGGCAGTTTTGGGGGGGAAAATGGAGGTTTTAGGGGGGAAAATGGCGGTTTTAGGGGGGAAAATGGAGGTTTTAGGGGGGAAAATGGAGGTTTTAGGGGGGAAATGGCGGTTTGAGGGGGGAAAATGGCGGTTTTAGGGGGGGAAATGGCGGTTTTAGGGGGGGAAATGGCGGTTTTAGGGGGGGAAATGGCGGTTTTAGGGGGGGAAATGGCGGTTTTGGGGGAGAAAATGGCGGTCTTAGGGGGGAAAATGGCGGATTTAGAGGGGAAATGGAGGTTTTAGAGGGGGAAATGGAGGTTTTAGAGTGGGAAATGGCGGTTTTAGAGGGGAAAATGGCGGTTTTAGAGGGGAAAATGGAGGGTTTGGGGGGAAAATGGAGGTTTTGGGGGGAAAATGGAGGTTTTGGGGGGAAAATGGAGGTTTTGGGGGGGGGAAATGGCGGATTTAGGGGGGAAAATGGCGGTTTTGGGGGGGAAAATGGCGGTTTTAGGGGGGAAAATAGCGGTTTGAGGGGGGAAAATGGCGGTTTTAGAGGGGAAAATGGCGGTTTTAGAGGGGAAAATGGCGGTTTTAGGGGGGGAAATGGCGGATTTAGGGGGGAAAATGGCGGATTTAGGGGGGAAAATGGCGGTTTTAGGGGGGAAATGGAGGTTTTAGGGGGGAAATGGAGGTTTTAGGGGGGAAATGGAGGTTTTAGGGGGGAAACGGCGGTTTTAGGGGGGGAAATGGAGGTTTTAGGGGGGGAAATGGAGGGTTTTTGGAGGGAAAGAGGGATTTGGGGGTTCAGGGAGGGGTTGAGGGGGATTTTTGAGGGGAAAAGAGGGATTTTGGGTGGAAAAATAATGATTTTGGATGAAAAAAGGGGATTTGGGGGGGAAAAATGGAGGTTTTAGGGGGAAAATGGAGGTTTTAGGGGGGAAAATGGCGGTTTTTTGGAGGGAAAGAGGGATTTGGGGGTTCAGGGAGGGGTTGAGGGGGATTTTTGAGGGGAAAAGAGGGATTTTGGGTGGAAAAATCATGATTTTGGATGAAAAAAGGGGATTTGGGGCGGAAAAATGGAGGTTTTAGAGGGGAAAATGGCGGTTTTGGGGGGGAAAATGGAGGTTTTAGGGGGGAAAATGGCGGTTTTTTGGAGGGAAAGAGGGATTTAGGGGTTCAGGGAGGGGTTGAGGGGGATTTTGGAGGGAAAAAAGTGAGATTTTGGGGGTTCAGAAAGGGGATTTGAGGGGAAAAGAGGGATTTTGGGTGGGAAAAGGGGATTTTGGGTGGAGAAAGAGGCATTTTTGGGGAAAATAAAGGCATTTTGGGGGGAAACACCCCAAAACTCACCCCCAGAGGTTGAGGCACTCGCGTCCCAACTCCATGGCCCTGCGGAAAAAGGGGTATTTTGGGGTTAAAAAGGGAGATTTTGGGAATGAACGGTGGGATTTGGGGGTTCAAGGTGAAATTTTGGGGCTGAACGGCGGAATTTTGGGGCTGAACGGTGAAATTTTGGGGCTCAGAGGTGGATTTTGGAGCTGAAAATTGGGATTTAGGGGTTCAGAGGTGGATTTTGGGGCTGAAAATTGGAATTTTGAGGTTCAGGGGTGGATTTTGGGGCTAAAAAGTGACTTTTTGGGGATTTAGAGAGGGATTTGGGGCAGATTTGGGGGGTGAAGTGCAGGATTTGGGGGTTCGGGATGGATTTGGGGGCTGAAAGGTGGAATTTTGGGGTTCAGGATAGATTTGGGGGGCTGAAAAGTAGAATTTTGAGGCTCGGGGGTGGATTTTGGGGCTAAAAAGTGACTTTTTGGGGATTTAGAGAGGGATTTGGGGGTTGAAGTGCAGGATTTGGGGGTTCGGGATGGATTTGGGGGCTGAAAGGTGGAATTTGGGGCTTCAGGGTGGATTTTGGGGCTGAAAAGTGGATTTTTGGGTTTCAGGGGTGGATTTTGGGGTTCAGGGGTGGATTTTGGGGGCCGAAAGGTGGAATTTTGGAGTTCAGGAGTGGATTTGGGGGTTGAAAAGTGGATTTTTGGGGTTCAGGGGTGGATTTTAGGGCTGAAAGGTGGAATTTGGGGGTCGAGGGGTGGAATTCAGGGGGTTTCGGGGTAGATTTTGGGGCCGAAAGGTGGAATTTTGGGGTTTGGGGATGGATTTTGGGGCTGAAAGGTTGAAATTTGGGGTTCAGGGGTGGATTTTGGGGTTCAGGGGTGGATTTTGGGGCTGAAAGGTGGAATTTTGGAGTTCAGGAGTGGATTTGGGGGTTGAAAAGTGGATTTTTGGGGTTCAGGGGCAGATTTTAGGGCTGAAAGGTGGAATTTGGGGGTCGAGGGGTGGAATTTTGGGGCCAAAAGGTGGAATTTTGGGGGTTCAAGGTGGAATTTTGGGGGTTCAAGGTGGAATTTTGGGGGTTCAAGGTTGAAATTTGGGGTTCAGGGGTGGATTTTAGGGCTGAAAGGTGGAATTTGGGGGTCGAGGGGTGGAATTCAGGGGGTTTAGGGGTGGATTTTGGGGCCGAAAGGTGGAATTTTGGGGGTTGGGGATGGATTTTTGGGGCTGAAAGGTTGGAATTTGGGGTTCAGGGGTGGATTTGGGGGCCGAAAGGTGGAATTTTGGGGGTTGGGGATGGATTTTTGGGGCTGAAAGGTTGAAATTTGGGGTTCAGAGGTGGATTTTGGGGCTGAAAGGTGGAATTTGGGGGTCGAGGGGTGGAATTCAGGGGGTTTAGGGGTGGATTTTGGGGCCAAAAGGTGGAATTTTGGGGTTTGGGGATGGATTTTTGGGGCTGAAAGGTTGAAATTTGGGGTTCAGGGGTGGATTTTGGGGCCAAAAGGTGGAATTTTGGGGTTTGGGGATGGATTTTTGGGGCTGAAAGGTTGAAATTTGGGGTTCAGGGGTGGATTTTAGGGCTGAAAGGTGGAATTTGGGGGTCGAGGGGTGGAATTCAGGGGGTTTAGGGGTGGATTTTGGGGCCGAAAGGTGGAATTTTGGGGCCAAAAGGTGGAATTTTGGGGCTGAAAGGTGGAATTTTGGGGCCGAAAGGTGGGATTTTGGGGCCGAAAGGTGGGATTTTGGGGGTTGGGGATGGATTTGGGGGTTGTGGGGTGGATTTGGGGGTTCAGGGGGACCCCGTTTGTCACCTGCCGGTGACCCAGAGGAAGAGGAAGCCCTCGTCCTGCAGGACGGGGATGTTGAGGCGCCGCATCTCGTCGTCGGTGAGGGTTCCGTAGGGCAATTCCATGTGGATATCCCACGGCGGATCGGCCATCACCACGGCGAATTTGCCCAGGATGCTGACGTCCAAGTACCGGATATCGCAGCAGATCCACTGCCGGGGAACCCAAAAACCCCAAAATTCACCCCAAAATCGGAAAAAGCGACCCCAAAAAGGGAAAAATCGACCCCAAAAAGGGCAAAATCGACCCCAAAAAGGGCAAAATCGACCCCAAAAAGGGCAAAATGGACTCAAAAAGGAGGAAAAATGACCTAAAAAGCTCAAAATTGACCTAAAATCCACCAAAATGGACCCAAAAACCTCAAGAATTGAGGAACAAACCCCACTGGGATGGACCCAAAAGCCTCAAAATCGACCCAAAAGCCTCAAAATCGACCCAAAAGCCTCAAAATTGACTCCAAATCCACCAAAATTTACCTAAAAAGCAGCAAAATGGGCCCAAAACGCACCAAAATGGACCCAAAACCCTCAAAATTTACCCCAAATCCATCAAAATTTACCTAAAAACCAGAAAAATCGACCCAAAAACCTCAAAATGGACCCAAAACGCACCAAAATGGACCCAAAACGCACCAAAATGGACCCAAAACGCACCAAAATGGACCCAAAATGCACCAAAATGGACCCAAAACGCACCACAATGGACCCAAAACCCACCAAAATGGACCCAAAACCCTCAAAATTGACTCCAAATCCACCAAAATTTACCTAAAAAACAGCAAAATGGACCCAAAACGCACCAAAATGGACCCCAAATCCACCAAAATTTACCTAAAAACCAGGAAAATCGACCCAAAAAACCCAAAATGGACCCAAAATGCACCAAAATCGACCCAAAATGCACCAAAATGGATCCCAAACCCTGAAAATCAACTCAAAACCCTCAAAATTGACCCAGAATCCACCAAAATTTACCCAAAAAACAGCAAAATCAACCCAAAAACCCCAAAATCAACCCAAAAACCCCAAAATGGACCCAAAACGCACCAAAATGGACCCAAAATGCACCAAAATGGACCCAAAATGCACCAAAATGGACCCAAAACCCTCAAAATTGACTCCAAATCCACCAAAATTTACCTAAAAAACAGCAAAATGGACCCAAAAACCTCAAAATGGACCCAAAAACCTCAAAATGGACCCAAAATGCACCAAAATTGACCCAAAACGCACCAAAAATCGACCCAAAAGCCTCAAAATCAACCCAAAAGCCTCAAAATTGACTCCAAATCCACCAAAATTTACCTAAAAACCAGAAAAATCGACCCAAAAGCCACCACAACGGACCCGAATTCTCCGAATTTCCCTTAAACTTTGAAGTTTTTCCCCTAAATTCTCAAAATTTCCCTCAACCCTTGAAATTTTTCAGTGAAATTCTCCGAACTTCCCTCAAACACTGAAATTTTTCAGTGAAATTCTCCGAACTTCCCTCAAACACTGAAATTTTTCAGTGAAATTCTCTGAATTTCCCTCAAACACTGAAATTTTTCAGTGAAATTCTCAAAACGTCCCTCATACCTTGAAATTTTTCAGTGAAATTCTCTTAGTTTCCCTCAAACCTTGAACTTTTTCCCCTAAATTCTCAAAATTTCACAAAAGCCTTGAAATTTTTCAACAAAATTCTCCAAATTTCCCTCAAAGCTTGAATTTTTTCAACTAAATTCTCAAAATTTCCCTCAAACCTTGAAATTTTTCAGTTAAATTCTCCAAATTTCCCTCAAACCTTGATTTTTTTCAGCTAAATTCTCAAATTTTCCCTCAAACACTGAAATTTTTCAACTAAATTCTCAAAATTTCCCTCAAACACTGAAATTTTTCAGTTAAATTCTCCAAATTTCCCTCAAACCTTGAAATTTTTCACCTAAATTCTCAAATTTTCTCTCAAACATTGGAATTTTTCAGTTAAATTCTCTGAATTTCCCTCAAACCTTGAAATTTTTCAGCAAAATTCTCCAAATTTCCCTCAAACATTGAAATTTTTTAGTGAAATTCTCCAAATTTCCCTCAAACCCTGAAATTTTTCAGTTAAATTCTCCAAATTTCCCTCAAACCTTGATTTTTTTCAGCAAAATTCTCCAAATTTCCCTCAAACCTTGATTTTTTTCAGCAAAATTCTCCAAATTTCCCTCAAACACTGAAATTTTTCAGTTAAATTCTCCAAAATTCTCTCAAACATTGAAATTTTTCAGTGAAATTCTCTGAATTTCCCTCAAACCTTGAAATTTTTCAGCAAAATTCTCCAAATTTCCCTCAAACCTTGAAATTTTTCAGCGAAATTCTCCAATTTTCCCTCAAATCTTCAAATTTTTCCGGGAATGGTCCTAATTTGGTGTTTTTTGGGGGGAATTTGGGAGGTGTCGTGGCGGTACCTGCGGGGGGAAGAGTCGGTCGGCGCCGTGGTCGGGGTCGGGCGGGCGCTCGGGGGCGGGGGCCGCGTCGCGGGGGCGGGCGGGGGCGGGGCTTCGCGCGGGGGGGGTCTCGGGCCGCGCGTCGATCTCGTAGTGGACGTATTTGCAGGTGTCCATGTGGAAGCAGGTGTTGAGGAAAGAACAGTCGCCCAAAGACTCGTCCGTGTGTTTGTTGATGATGCGGCTGCGCGGGAAAAGGGGGGCGGAAACGGGGGGACAGCGTCAACAGACGGGCGGAAAAGGGCGAGAAAGGGCGGGAAACGGGCGAGAAACGGAGGGAAAGGGGGGAGAAAGGGCGGGAAACGGGGGAGAAAGGGCGGGAAACGGGGGAGAAACGGTCAGAAAAGGCCGAGAAACAAAATGGAGGTCGTCATGGATTGAGAACATGGAGAAATGGAGGAGAAATGGAGGGAAACGGTCAAGAAATGGAGGGAAACTGAGGGAAAAGGGGGAGAAACTGAGGGAAAAGGGGGAGAAACTGAGGGAAAAGGGGGAGAAACTGAGGGAAAAGGGGGAGAAATGGAGGGAAAAGGGGGAGAAAATGGAGGGAAAAGGGGGAGAAATGGAGGGAAAAGGGGGAGAAATGGAGGGAAAAGGGGGAGAAACTGAGGGAAAAGGGGAGAAACTGAGGGAAAAGGGGAGAAACGGAGGGAAAAGGGGAGAAACGGAGGGAAAAGGGGGAGAAATGGAGGGAAAAGGGGAGAAAATGGAGGGAAAAGGGGAGAAAATGGAGGGAAAAGGGGAGAAAATGGAGGGAAAAGGGGGAGAAATGGAGGGAAAAGGGGGAGAAAACGGAGGGAAAAGGGGAGAAAATGGAGGGAAAAGGGGAGAAAATGGAGGGAAAAGGGGAGAAATGGAGGGAAAAGGGGAGAAATGGAGGGAAAAGGGGAGAAAATGGAGGGAAAAGGGGGAGAAAATGGAGGGAAAAGGGGGAGAAATGGAGGGAAAAGGGGGAGAAGTGGAGGGAAAAGGGGGAGAAACGGAGGGAAAAGGGGAGAAACGGAGGGAAAAGGGGAGAAATGGAGGGAAAAGGGGAGAAAATGGAGGGAAAAGGGGAGAAAATGGAGGGAAAAGGGGGAGAAACGGAGGGAAAAGGGGAGAAATGGAGGGAAAAGGGGAGAAAACGGAGGGAAAAGGGGAGAAAATGGAGGGAAAAGGGAAGAAAATGGAGGGAAAAGGGGGAGAAACGGAGGGAAAAGGGGGAGAAAACGGAGGGGAAAGGAGAAAACGGAGGGAAAAGGGGGAGAAACGGAGGGAAAAGGGGGAGAAAATGGAGGGAAAAGGGGGAGAAACGGAGGGAAAAGGGGGAGAAACAAAATGGAGGTTCTCATGGATTGAGAACATGGAGAAACGGAGGGAAAAGGGGAGAAACGGAGGGAAAAGGGGGAGAAATGGAGGGAAAAGGGGGAGAAATGGAGGGAAAAGGGGAGAAATGGAGGGAAAAGGGCGAGAAATGGAGGGAAAAGGGGAGAAAATGGAGGGAAAAGGGGAGAAACGGAGGGAAAAGGGGAGAAACGGAGGGAAAAGGGGAGAAACGGAGGGAAAAGGGGAGAAACGGAGGGAAAAGGGGGAGAAACGGAGGGAAAAGGGCGAGAAAATGGAGGGAAAAGGGGGAGAAAATGGAGGGAAAAGGGGGAGAAAATGGAGGGAAAAGGGGAGAAATGGAGGGAAAAGGGGAGAAATGGAGGGAAAAGGGGAGAAAACGGAGGGAAAAGGGGAGAAAACGGAGGGAAAAGGGGGAGAAACAAAATGGAGGTTGTCATGGATTAAGAACATGGAGAAATGGAGGGAAAAGGGGAGAAAATGGAGGGAAAAGGGGGAGAAACGGAGGGAAAAGGGGGAGAAACGGAGGGAAAAGGGGGAGAAACGGAGGGAAACGGTCAGGAAATGGGGGAAAACTGTCAGGAAATGGAGGGAAACTGTCAGGAAATGGAGGGAAACTGTCAGGAAATGGAGGGAAACTGTCAGGAAACGGTCGGAAATGGATGGAGAACGTCAAGAGATGGACGGAAACGGTCGAGAAACGGAGGGAAACGGTCGAGAAACGGAGGGAAAAGGGGGAGATGGGATGGAGAACATCAAGAGATGGCGGAAAACGGCCACGAAATGGCGGGAAACAGCCGTAAAATGGTGGGAAATGGCCACAAAACGGCGGGAAACGGCCACAAAAGAGCGGGAAATGGCTGTAAAATGGCGGGAAACGGCCGTAAAATGGCGGGAAACGGCCGTAAAATGGCGGGAAAGGTCGGAGGAGGCCACGTGGAGATGGAGGTCCACCACCAACCGGAAGTGCAGCTTGCGGCAGGGCCGGTCAGCGCCGGTGGCTTTGACGCATTCCTCTTTGGTTCCGTGGTCGCAGAACTCCTGGACCTGAGCTCGGCCGCGAGAGCGGAACTTCTCCACGATGGACTGTTCTTTGGCCGTGGTGGTGTTGAGGAGCTCCAGGATCTCCTGACTGACCTGAGGGGGACAGAGGACAACTCGAGCGAGGAGAAACCACTGTTCCACCATGGGGGGACCTCAAGATCTCAACCCTTGAGGTCTTTCCACCATCTTCTCCTCAATTTCATGGTGGGATCTCAACCCCTTGAGATGTTTCCACCAATTTCACGGTGGGATCTCAACCCCTTGAGATGTTTCCACCACAAGAACCTCAATTTCATGGTGGGATCTCAACCCCTTGAGGTCTTTCCACCAATTTCATGGGGGGATCTCAACCCCTTGAGATGTTTCCACCACAATAACCTCCATTTCATGGTGGGATCTCAACCCCTTGAGGTCTTTCCACCAATTTCATGGTGGGATCTCAACCCCTTGAGATGTTTCCACCACAATAACCTCCATTTCATGGTGGGATCTCAACCCCTTGAGATGTTTCCACCAATTTCATGGTGGGATCTCAACCCCTTGAGATGTTTCCACCAATTTCATGGTGGAATCTCAACCCCTTGAGGTGTTTCCACCACAAGAACCTCCATTTCATGGTGGGATCTCAACCCTTGAGATGTTTCCACCACAATAACCTCAATTTCATGGTGGGATCTCAACCCCTTGAGATGTTTCCACCACAGGAACCTCCATTTCATGGTGGAATCTCAACCCCTTGAGGTGTTTCCACCAATTTCATGGTGGAATCTCAACCCCTTGAGATGTTTCCACCACAGGAACCTCCATTTCATGGTGGGATCTCAACCCTTGAGATGTTTCCACCACAGGAACCTCCATTTCATGATGGGATCTCAACCCTTGAGATGTTTCCACCACAAGAACCTCCATTTCATGGTGGGATCTCAACCCCTTGAGGTCTTTCCATCAATTTCATGGTGGGATCTCAACCCCTTGAGATGTTTCCACCAATTTCATGGTGGAATCTCAACCCCTTGAGATGTTTCCACCACAAGAACCTCCATTTCATGGTGGAATCTCAACCCCTTGAGATGTTTCCACCACAAGAACCTCCATTTCATGGTGGGATCTCAACCCCTTGAGATGTTTCCACCACAAGAACCTCCATTTCATGGTGGGATCTCAACCCCTTGAGATGTTTCCACCAATTTCATGGTGGAATCTCAACCCCTTGAGATGTTTCCACCACAAGAACCTCAATTTCATGGTGGAATCTCAACCCCTTGAGGCATTTCCACCACAAGAACCTCCATTTCACGGTGGGATCTCAACCCCTTGAGATGTTTCCACCAATTTCATGGTGGGATCTCAACCCCTTGAGGTCTTTCCACCATTTTCATGGTGGGATCTCAACCCCTTGCGATGTTTCCACCACAAGAACCTCCATTTCATGGTGGGATCTCAACCCCTTGAGGTCTTTCCACCAATTTCATGGTGGGTTCTCAACCCCTTGAGATGTTTCCACCACAATAACCTCAATTTCATGGTGGAATCTCAACCCCCTGAGATGTTTCCACCAATTTCATGGGGGGATCTCAACCCCTTGAGATGTTTCCACCAATTTCATGGTGGGATCTCAACCCCTTGAGGTCTTTCCACCAATTTCACGGTGGAATCTCAACCCCTTGAGATGTTTCCACCACAGGAACCTCCATTTCATGGTGGGATCTCAACCCTTGAGATGTTTCCACCACAATAACCTCAATTTCATGGTGGAATCTCAACCCCTTGAGATGTTTCCACCACAATAACCTCCATTTCATGGGGGGATCTCAACCCCTTGAGGTCTTTCCACCACAAGAACCTCCATTTCATGGTGGGATCTCAACCCCTTGAGATGTTTCCACCAATTTCATGGTGGGATCTCAACCCCTTGAGATGTTTCCACCACAAGAACCTCCATTTCATGGTGGAATCTCAACCCCTTGAGATGTTTCCACCAATTTCATGGTGGGATCTCAACCCCTTGAGGTCTTTCCACCAATTTCATGGTGGAATCTCAACCCCTTGAGATGTTTCCACCACAATAACCTCCATTTCATGGGGGGATCTCAACCCCTTGAGGTCTTTCCACCAATTTCATGGGGGGATCTCAACCCCTTGAGATGTTTCCACCACAAGAACCTCAATTTCATGGTGGGATCTCAACCCCTTGAGATGTTTCCACCAATTTCACGGTGGAATCTCAACCCCTTGAGGTGTTTCCACCACAAGAACCTCCATTTCATGGTGGAATCTCAACCCCTTGAGATGTTTCCACCACAAGAACCTCAATTTCATGGTGGGATCTCAACCCCTTGAGGTCTTTCCACCAATTTCATGGTGGAATCTCAACCCCTTGAGATGTTTCCACCAATTTCATGGTGGAATCTCAACCCCTTGAGATGTTTCCACCACAAGAACCTCCATTTCATGGTGGAATCTCAACCCCTTGAGATGTTTCCACCACAATAACCTCCATTTCATGGTGGGATCTCAACCCCTTGAGGTCTTTCCACCACAAGAACCTCCATTTCATGGTGGAATCTCAACCCCTTGAGATGTTTCCACCACAAGAACCTCCATTTCATGGTGGAATCTCAACCCCTTGAGATGTTTCCACCACAAGAACCTCCATTTCATGGTGGGATCTCAACCCCTTGAGGTCTTTCCACCAATTTCATGGTGGGATCTCAACCCCTTGAGATGTTTCCACCAATTTCACGGTGGGATCTCAACCCCTTGAGATGTTTCCACCACAAGAACCTCAATTTCATGGTGGGATCTCAACCCCTTGAGGTCTTTCCACCAATTTCATGGGGGGATCTCAACCCCTTGAGATGTTTCCACCACAAGAACCTCCATTTCATGGTGGGATCTCAACCCCTTGAGGTCTTTCCACCAATTTCATGGGGGGATCTCAACCCCTTGAGATGTTTCCACCACAAGAACCTCCATTTCATGGTGGGATCTCAACCCCTTGAGATGTTTCCACCAATTTCACGGTGGAATCTCAACCCCTTGAGATGTTTCCACCACAAGAACCTCCATTTCATGGTGCGATCTCAACCCCTTGAGATGTTTCCACCACAAGAACCTCCATTTCATGGTGGGATCTCAACCCCTTGAGATGTTTCCACCAATTTCATGGTGGGATCTCAACCCCTTGAGATGTTTCCACCAATTTCACGGTGGAATCTCAACCCTCTGAGATATTTCCACCACAAGAACCTCCATTTTCCCGGTGGAACCTCCAAGATCTCCCCCCCTTTTGGAGGTCCTTTCGGCCATCTTGGCCTCACCTTCTTGCTCTGCTGCTCCTTGGTGGACTGCTGACTCAGCAAGCTCTCGATCTCCAGGTCCACATCCGACGCTTGCTTCCGGCTTTTCTTCACCGTCTCCTTCCCACCATCTCCACCGCTCATTCCGGTGAAAGCCGACGCTCCGACGCCATCTTGGTCCGTACGTCTTTTCCTTCCGCCATTTTTCCCGCCGGAATTTTCCGTTCCAGCTCCGGTCATGGCGGAAAGTTTGGAATGATCGGCGTAAATGACCACCGTGGGGGGATTGGGGTCATCTTCGAGTAATCCTTTCTTCACTTCGATGAGTTCTTGAGCGGCGAATTTCTGGAGAAGACTTTCCACCGCTCGACGCGTCACCGGAGTTTCGGGCTTGGGAAAAAGGGGGGGGGGGAGGAGAAAGGAGGCGTCAAGATGGCGGTTGGTGGCATCTAAGGAGGGTTTGAGGGGGAGGAGAGCGAAGGAGAGGGGGAAATGGAGGTGGAAACACCTCAAGATGGAGGTTGGTGGCATCTAAAGAGGGTTTGAGGGGGAGGAGAGCGAAGGAGAGGTGGAAATGGAGGTGGAAACACCTCAAGATGGAGGTTGGTGGCATCTAAGGAGGGTTTGAGGGGGAGGAGAGTGAAGGAGAGGTGGAAATGGAGGTGGAAACACCTCAAGATGGAGGTGGGACCTCCTCAAGATGGAGGTTGGTGGCATCTAAGGAGGGTTTGAGGGGGAGGAGAGTGAAGGAGAGGGGGAAATGGAGGTGGAAACACCTCAAGATGGAGGTTGGTGGCATCTAAGGAGGGTTTGAGGTGGAGAAGAAGGAAGGAGAGGTGGAAATGGAGGTGGAAACACCTCAAGATGGAGGTTGGTGGCATCTAAAGGGGGGTTTGAGGGGGAGGAGAGCGAAGGAGAGGTGGAAATGGAGGTGGGAACACCTCAAGATGGAGGTGGAAACACCTCAAGATGGAGGTTGGTGGCATCTAAGGAGGGTTTGAGGGGGAGGAGAGCGAAGGAGAGGTGGAAATGGAGGTGGAAACACCTCAAGATGGAGGTTGGTGGCATCTAAAGAGGGTTTGAGGGGGAGGAGAGCGAAGGAGAGGTGGAAATGGAGGTGGAAACACCTCAAGATGGAGGTGGGACCTCCTCAAGATGGCGGTTGGTGGCATCTAAGGAGGGTTTGAGGGGGAGGAGAGTGAAGGAGAGGTGGAAATGGAGGTGGAAACACCTCAAGATGGAGGTGGGACCTCCTCAAGATGGCGGTTGGTGGCATCTAAGGAGGGTTTCAGGGGGAGGAGAGCGAAGGAGAGGTGGAAATGGAGGTGGGAACACCGCAAGATGGAGGGTGGTGGCATCTAAGGAGGGTTTGAGGGGGAGGAGAGCGAAGGAGAGGGGGAAACGGAGGTGGAAACGCCTCAAGATGGGGGTTGGTGGCATCTAAGGAGGGTTTGAGGGGGAGGAAAGCGAAGGAGAGGGGAAAATGGAGGTGGAAACGCCTCAAGATGGCGGTTGGTGGCATCTAAGGAGGGTTTGAGGGGGAGGAGAGGGAAGGAGAGGTGGAAATGGAGGTGGAAACACCTCAAGATGGAGGTGGGACCTCCTCAAGATGGAGGTTGGTGGCATCTAAGGAGGGTTTGAGGGGGAGGAGAGCGAAGGGGAGGTGGAAATGGAGGTGGAAACACCTCAAGATGGAGGTTGGTGGCATCTAAGGAGGGTTTGAGGGGGAGGAAAGCGAAGGAGAGGGGAAAATGGAGGTGGAAACGCCTCAAGATGGCGGTTGGTGGCATCTAAGGAGGGTTTGAGGGAGAGGAGAGCGAAGGAGAGGTGGAAATGGAGGTGGAAACGCCTCAAGATGGAGGTTGGTGGCATCTAAGGAGGGTTTGAGGGGGAGGAGAGCGAAGGGGAGGTGGAAATGGAGGTGGGAACACCTCAAGATGGAGGTTGGTGGCATCTAAGGAGGGTTTGAGGGGGAGGAGAGTGAAGGAGAGGGGGAAATGGAGGTGGAAACACCTCAAGATGGAGGTTGGTGGCATCTAAGGAGGGTTTGAGGGGGAGGAGAGCGAAGGAGAGGTGGAAATGGAGGTGGAAACGCCTCAAGATGGAGGTTGGTGGCATCTAAGGAGGGTTTGAGGGGGAGGAGAAGGGAGGAGAGGTGGAAATGGAGGTGGAAACGCCTCAAGATGGGGGTTGGTGGCATCTAAGGAGGGTTTGAGGGGGAGGAAAACGAAGGAGAGGGGAAAATGGAGGTGGAAACGCCTCAAGATGGCGGTTGGTGGCATCTAAGGAGGGTTTGAGGGGGAGGAGAGCGAAGGAGAGGGGGAAATGGAGGTGGAAACACCTCAAGATGGAGGTTGGTGGCATCTAAGGTGGGTTTGAGGGAGAGGAGAGCGAAGGAGAGGTGAAAATGGAGGTGGAAACGCCTCAAGATGGAGGTTGGTGGCATCTAAGGAGGGTTTGAGGGGGAGGAGAGCGAAGGAGAGGTGGAAATGGAGGTGGAAACACCTCAAGATGGAGGTTGGTGGCATCTAAGGAGGGTTTGAGGGGGAGGAGAGGGAAGGAGAGGCGGAAATGGATGTGGAAACACCTCAAGATGGCGGTTGGTGGCATCTAAGGAGGGTTTGAGGGGGAGGAGAGCGAAGGAGAGGGGGAAATGGAGGTGGGAACACCGCAAGATGGAGGGTGGTGGCATCTAAGGAGGGTTTGAGGGGGAGGAGAGCGAAGGAGAGGTGGAAACGGAGGTGGAAACACCTCAAGATGGAGGTTGGTGGCATCTAAGGAGGGTTTGAGGGGGAGGAGAGGGAAGGAGAGGTGGAAATGGAGGTGGAAACGCCTCAAGATGGGGGTTGGTGGCATCTAAGGAGGGTTTGAGGTGGAGGAGAGCGAAGGAGAGGTGGAAATGGAGGTGGGAACACCTCAAGATGGAGGTTGGTGGCATCTAAAGAGGGTTTGAGGGGGAGGAGAGCGAAGGAGAGGTGGAAATGGAGGTGGAAACACCTCAAGATGGAGGTTGGTGGCATCTAAAGAGGGTTTGAGGGGGAGGAGAGCGAAGGAGAGGTGGAAATGGAGGTGGAAACGCCTCAAGATGGGGGTTGGTGGCATCTAAGGAGGGTTTGAGGGGGAGGAGAGCGAAGGAGAGGTGGAAATGGAGGTGGAAACGCCTCAAGATGGCGGTTGGTGGCATCTAAGGAGGGTTTGAGGGGGAGGAGAGCGAAGGAGAGGTGGAAATGGAGGTGGAAACGCCTCAAGATGGAGGTTGGTGGCATCTAAGGAGGGTTTGAGGGGGAGGAGAGCGAAGGAGAGGTGGAAATGGAGGTGGGAACGCCTCAAGATGGCGGTTGGTGGCATCTAAGGAGGGTTTGAGGGGGAGGAGAGTGAAGGAGAGGTGGAAATGGAGGTGGAAACACCTCAAGATGGAGGTTGGTGGCATCTAAGGAGGGTTTGAGGGGGAGGAGAGCGAAGGAGAGGGGGAAATGGAGGTGGAAACACCTCAAGATGGAGGTTGGTGGTATCTAAGGAGGGTTTGAGGGGGAGGAGAGGGAAGGAGAGTTGGAAATGGAGGTGGAAACATCTCAAGATGGAGGTTGGTGGCATCTAAGGAGGGTTTGAGGGGGAGGAGAGCGAAGGAGAGGTGGAAATGGAGGTGGGACCTCCTCAAGATGGCGGTTGGTGGCATCTAAGGAGGGTTTGAGGGGGAGGAGAGGGAAGGAGAGGTGGAAATGGAGGTGGAACCACGTGGAGGAGGTGGTGGGCGGAGGCCAAGATGGCGCCGGGGGGCGGTGGGCGTGGCTTACGGCGGCGATGGCGCGGCAGATGGCGTCGGCGTCGGTGGGGAGGGTCAGCGAGAGGTCAGCAAGATGGAGGAGGAGACACCTCTCCAGCGCCGGATCGGTGGTGAGGTCGGAGCTCCTCGAGGTGGCGGTGGTGGTGGTGGAGGCGGTGGGAGGGGAAGAGGTGGCGGTGGGCGGAGCTAAAGGGGAGGAGGGGGAGGGGCCAAGGGAGGGGCAAGGGGTGGGGAGGGGCGGAGCTGACGGGGATGAGGGGGGAGGGGCCGAGGGGGAGAGGCGCCGCCCTGAGGGGAAACGCTGACTCAGCGACCCCAGAGTGACCCCTGAGTGACCCCAGAGTGACCCCAGAGTGACCCCAGAGTGACCCCAGAGACCTCTTCCTGTGACCCCAGAGTGACCCCAGAGCGACCCCTAAAGACCTCTTCCTGTGACCCCAAAGTGACCCCAAAGTGACCCCCAAAGTGGCCCCCAAAGACCTCTTCCTGTGACCCCAAAGTGACCCCAAAGTGACCCCAAAGTGACCCCAAAGACGTCTTCCTGTGACCCCAAAGTGACCCCAAAGTGACCCCAAAGACCTCTTCCTGTGACCCCAAAGTGGCCCCAAAGTGACCCCAAAGACCTCTTCCTGTGACCCCAAAGTGACCCCAAAGACCTCTTCCTGTGACCCCAAAGTGGCCCCCAAAGTGGCCCCCAAAGACCTCTTCCTGTGACCCCAAAGTGACCCCAAAGTGACCCCAAAGTGACCCCAAAGACGTCTTCCCATGACCCCAAAGTGACCCCAAAGTGACCCCAAAGTGACCCCAAAGTGACCCCAAAGATGTCTTCCAGTGACCCCAAAGTGACCCCAAAGTGACCCCAAAGTGACCCCATTGACCTCTTACTGTGACCCCAAAGTGACCCCCAAAGACCTCTTCCTGTGACTCCAAAGTGGCCCCAAAGGGACCCCCAAAGGGACCCCAAAGACCTCTCTGTGACCCCAAAGGGACCCCGAAGACCTCTTCCTGTGACCCCAAAGTGACCCCAAGGTACCCCAAAGACGTCTTCCTGTGACCCCAAAGTGACCCCAAAAAGTGACCCCCAAAGTGACCCCCAAAGTGACCCCCAAAGTGACCCCCAAAGTGACCCCCAAAGTGACCCCCAAAGACCTCTCCCTGTGACCCCAAAGTGACCCCAAAGTGACCCCATTGACCTCTTCCTGTGACCCCAAAGTGACCCCCAAAGACGTCTCCCTGTGACCCCAAAGGGACCCCAAAGGGACCCCATTGACCTCTTCCTGTGACCCCAAAGTTACCCCAAAGTGACTCTCAAAGTGACCCCAAATCGACCCCAAATCGACCCCATTGACCCCTCCCTGTGCCCCCCAAGTGACCCCATTGACCCCCATTAAGTCCCCATTGACCCCCAACCCCTCCCTCTGCCCCCCAAGTGACCCCATTGACCCCCAACCCCTCCTTCTGACCCCCATTAGGTCCACATTGACCCCCAACCCCTCCCTCTGCCCCCCAAGTGACTCCATTGACCCCCATTAGGGCCCCATTGACCCCCAACCCCTCCCTGTGCCCCCCAAGTGACTCCATTGACCCCCATTAGGGCCCCATTGACCCCCAACCCCTCCCTCTGCCCCCCAAGTGACTCCATTGACCCCCATTAGGGCCCCATTGACCCCCAACCCCTCCCTGTGCCCCCCAAGTGACCCCATTGACCCCCATTAGGGCCCCATTGACCCCCAACCCCTCCCTGTGCCCCCCAAGTGACCCCACTGACCCCCATTAGGGCCCCATTGACCCCCAACCCCTCCCTGTGCCCCCCAAGTGACTCCATTGACCCCCGTTAAGTCCCCATTGACCCCCAACCCCTCCCTCTGCCCCCCAAGTGACCCCATTGACCCCCATTAGGTCCCCACTGACCCCCGTTAGGTCCCCATTGACTCCCAACCCCTCCCTCTGCCCCCCAAGTGACTCCATTGACCCCCATTAGGGCCCCATTGACCCCCAACCCCTCCCTGTGCCCCCCAAGTGACTCCATTGACCCCCGTTAAGTCCCCATTGACCCCCAACCCCTCCCTCTGCCCCCCAAGTGACCCCATTGACCCCCATTAGGGCCCCACTGACCCCATTAGGGCCCCACTGACCCCCAACTCTTCTATTTGACCCCCAAGTGACTCCATTGACCCCCAACCCGTCCCTCTGCCCCCCAAGTGACTCCATTGACCCCCATAAAGGTCCCCATTGACCCCCAAGTGACTCAATTGACCTCCAACCCCTCCCTCTGCCCCCCAAGTGACTCCATTGACCCCCATATAGGTCCCCATTGACCCCCATTAGGTCCCCATTGACCCCCAACCCCTTCTTCTGACCCCCAAGCAACTCCATTGACGCCCATTAGGGCCCCATTGACCCCCAACCCCTCCCTCTGCCCCCCAAGTGACTCCACTGACCCCCAACCCCTCCCTCTGCCCCCCAAGTGACCCCATTGACCCCCATATAGGTCCCAATTGACACCCAAGTGACTCCACTGCCCCCCAACCCCTCCCTCTGCCCCCCAAGTGACTCCATTGACCCTCATAAAGGTCCCCATTGACCCCCAAGTGACACCATTGACCCCCATATAGGTCCCAATTGACACCCAAGTGACTCCACTGCCCCCCAACCCCTCCCTCTGCCCCCCAAGTGACTCCACTGACCCCCAACCCCTCCCTCTGCCCCCCAAGTGACTCCATTGACCCCCATTGGTCCCCACTGACCCCCAAGTGACTCCACTGACCCCCAACCCCTCCCTCTGCCCCCCAAGTGACTCCATTGACCCCCAACCCCTCCCTG
Source organism: Cuculus canorus (assembly GCF_017976375.1). Taxonomy (NCBI): domain Eukaryota; kingdom Metazoa; phylum Chordata; class Aves; order Cuculiformes; family Cuculidae; genus Cuculus; species Cuculus canorus. Next base: position 391,677 of record NC_071439.1, read on the forward strand.
TGCCCCCCAAGTGACTCCACTGACTCCCATATAGGTCCCCATTGACCCCCAAGTGACGCCACTGCCCCCCAACCCCTCCCTCTGCCCCCCAAGTGACTCCACTGCCCCCCAACACCTCCCTCTGCCCCCCAAGTGACTCCTCTGCCCCCCAACCCCTCGCTGTGCCCCCCAACCCCTCCCTCTGCCCCCCTTTGCCCCTCACCCAGCGGGTCCTGCTTCCTCCTGCGCTGCAGCCGCTCCCTCAGCGAGTTCAGCTGCTTCTTATGGGCTTGGATAGAGCTCCACGTATCCGACATGACCGCCGCCGCCTTCACGGACCGCCGCCGCCGCTCTTCACCCCCTTCAGAGCCGTCGTTTCCCGCTCCCGCCGCTTCTCCCCTCACGGCAACCGGAAGCGCTTGAAGCCGCCGCCGCCATTTTGAGTAAGGGCAACACCCCCCCCTTTGCCCGCTATCGCGTTGCGCCGCCATTTTGTTTAAGGGCAACCCCCCCCCCCTTTACCTAGCGCTGCCGCCATTTTGTTGAAGGGCGCCGCTGAGCCCGCGCTGAGGAAATATAAGGAAGCGAAGTCGCCGCCGCCATTTTGGTTGAGGGCGCCTGACGCCATCTTGTGGACGGGGGTTTGGGGGGGGCACTCCTTTTTGGGTTTAAAAACTCCACATTTTAGGGATTAAAACCGCCTTTTCGTGATTAAACACTCATTTTTAGACACTAAACTCCCTTTTTTCGGCGTTAAACCCCACTTTTAGGGTTTAAAACCCCATTTTTTGGGTTTAAAACCCCCTTTTTAGGGCTCAAAACCCCCTTTTTAGGCCTTAAACCCCATTTTTAGGCAGAATTTTGCCTCAAATCCCTTTTGCTTTGGGCGGGAAAACCCTTTTTTGGGGTTAAAAACCCCTTTTTAGGGATCAAAACTGCCTTTTTGTGATTAAACACTCATTTTTAGACACCAAACTCCCTTTTTTCTGCATTAAACCCCACTTTTAGGGTTTAAAACCCCATTTTTTGGGTTTAAAACCCCCTTTTTAGGGCTCAAAACCCCCTCTTTAGGCCTTAAACCCCATTTTTAGGCAGAATTTTGCCTCAAATCCTTTTGCTTTGTGGAGGGAAAAACCTTTTTTGGGGTTTAAAACCCCCTTTTTAGGCATCAAAACCGCCTTTTTGTGATTAAACACTCATTTTTAGACACCAAACTCCTTTTTTTCTGCATTAAACCCCACTTTTAGGGTTTAAAACTCCCATTTTTTGGGTTTAAAACCCCCTTTTTAGGGCTCAAACCCCCCTTTTTAGGCCTTAAACCCCATTTTTAGGCGGAATTTTGCCTCAAATCCCTTTTGCTTTGGGCGGGAAAACCCTTTTTTGGGGTTAAAAACCCCTTTTTAGGGATCAAAACCACCTTTTTGTGATTAAACACTCATTTTTAGACACTAAAATCCATTTTTTCTGCATTAAACCCCACTTTTAGTGTTTAAAACCCCATTTTTAGGGTTTAAAACCCCCTTTTTTAGGCTCAAAACCCCCTTTTTAGGCCTTAAACCCCATTTTTAGGCAGAATTTTGCCTCAAATCCCTTTTGCTTTGGGCGGGAAAAACCTTTTTTGGGGTTAAAAACCCCTTTTTAGGGATCAAAACCGCCTTTTTGTGATTAAACACTCATTTTTAGACACCAAACTCCTTTTTTTCTGCATTAAACCCCACTTTTAGTGTTTAAAACCCCATTTTTAGGGTTTAAAACCCCCTTTTTTAGGCTCAAAACCCCCTTTTTAGGCCTTAAACCCCATTTTTAGGCAGAATTTTGCCTCAAATCCCTTTCGCTTTGGGCGGGAAAAACCTTTTTTGGGGTTTAAAACCCCCTTTTTAGGGATCAAAACCACCTTTTCGTGATTAAACACTCATTTTTAGGCACTAAACTCCCTTTTTTTCGGCGTTAAACCCCACTTTTAGGGTTTAAAACCCCATTTTTTAGGTTTAAAACCCCCTTTTTAGGGCTCAAAACCCCCTTTTTAGGCCTTAAACCCCATTTTTAGGCAGAATTTTGCCTCAAATCCCTTTCGCTTTGGGCGGGAAAAACCTTTTTTGGGGTTTAAAACCCCCTTTTTAGGGATCAAAACCACCTTTTCGTGATTAAACACTCATTTTTAGGCACTAAACTCCCTTTTTTCGACGTTAAACCCCACTTTTAGGGTTTAAAACCCCATTTTTTGGGTTTAAAACCCCCTTTTTAGGGATCAAAACCCCCTTTTTAGGCCTTAAACCCCATTTTTAGGCAGAATTTTGCCTCAAATCCTTTTGCTTTGTGGAGGGAAAACCCTTTTTTTGGGGTTAAAAACCCCTTTTTAGGGATCAAAACCCCCTTTTTGTGACCACCGTCCCATTTTTGGGGTGCAAAACCCCTTTTTTGAGGGGTCGAAACCCCCTTTTTAGGCCTTAAACCCCATTTTTAGGCAGAATTTTGCCTCAAATCCTTTTGCTTTGTGGAGGGAAAACCCTTTTTTTGGGGTTAAAAACCCCTTTTTAGGGATCAAAACCCCCTTTTTGTGACCACCGTCCCATTTTTGGGGTGCAAAACCCCTTTTTTGAGGGGTCGAAACCCCCTTTTTAGTGCCGTTTGCCCTTCTCCTCGCGTCCCCGAGAAGAACCAAAAGCTCAGAGGTGGCTCCAAAACGCCTTTAATCACCTTCTGCTCCGCAAAGAACTCCAATTTTGAGGGGAAAAGGAGGAATTTTGGGGGTCCGGAGAGGACTTTTGGGGTGTCCTCACCCACTTCTCCGTAATGGAACTACTTTTCCAGTTCTTCTCGGCTTCTCCGGTCCTCCTTGGTGGCATCTAAAGCCCCTTCAGATCCTTCTGGAGGTGGAATTGGTGGGTTCGGGTTCTCCTTTGGGCTTTGGAGGTCCTCTCTTGGATTTTGAAGGTCTCCTCTTGGATTTTGAAGGTCCTCTCTTGGATTTTGGAGGTCCTCTCGTGGATTTTGAAGGTCTCCTCTTGGATTTTGAAGGTCCTCTCTTGGATTTTGAAGGTCCCCTCTTGGATTTTGGAGGTCCTCTCTTGGATTTTGAAGGTCCTCTCTTGGATTTCGGAGGTCCCCTCTTGGATTTTGGGGGTTCCTCGCGGATAAAAGAGGAAGACGACGCTTCCAAAAGCCTCGAAGAGCTCCTCCACCGCTTCTCCGGGACTTTTGAGGAGTCTCCTTTCCGCTCAGAGAGGAAACGCCGCGAGAGGTCCACGTTGAGGTCACCTGGAAGAAGACATTTCCCTTCAGCCACCAAAAATGAGGGGTAAAAACCATCTCCGCGGTCAAAGAGGACCCCAAAACCCCCCTTTTTACCTGTTTTCGAGACCCCTCCGGCGATGCCGTGTCTTCATCTCCTCCTTCTTCTTCCATTTGGAGGTCCCCTGTGGTCTTGGTGTCCTCCATCACTTCAAGGTCTTCCTCCTCGTTGGGATCCTTCTTGGAATCATCTTCAGATCCTTCTTCCTCCTCTTCGGAAACCTCTTCCTCTTGGGACACCCCAACATTTTGGAGGTTCTCCCTTTCTTCTCTCAGTGTCCCCTTCGTTTGGGGGTTCCTCTCGAGGTGGAGGTTCTCCACGTGGATGTTCTCCACTGGGATGTTCTCCGCTTGGACGTTCTCCACTTGGAAGTTCTCCACATGGACGTTCTCCACGTGGATGTTCTCCACGTGGACGTTCTCCACATGGACGTTCTCCACATGGACGTTCTCCCCATGGTGGTTCTCCACATGGCGGTTCTCCACATCCTCCACCCGAAGGTCCTCCTCCATTTGACCGTTCCCACCTCCGTTGGGAAGTTGTCCTCCTAAATGAAGCCGGACGTGATGTTGGAGATTGAGAGCGTTGGTGAACTTCTTCTGGCAGAGAGGACACGAATTGGGTGGACCACCACGATGCCCACCAAAATGAGCCCTCAAATTCCCCCGCGTGGAGAAACAACGCCCACAAATCTTACACCGAAACGGCCTTTCGGCTCCACCCAAATTCCCACCGTGTTGACCAAAATGGAACCTCAAAGCTCTCGGACAACTCAAAACCCTTCGACAAATGGGACATTGGTGGCGTGGTGGATCCGAAGGTGGTGAAGATGGTGGTGGTGGATCGATCTTCTCCACGAGTTGTTGGAGTTTCGACGTTTCCGACGACGGTGGTGGCTCCAAAAAGAGTGGAGAACTTTTCCAACGACCGCTGAAGAGCGTCCAAGCGGATCCTTTACCCGGAGGAGTGTTTTCATCTCCACCTTTAGATCTTCCTTCGGTGGCCTTCAAGAGGAGAAGCTTCTGGAAGGCCGTCAGGTGGTGGGAAGGAGTCATCAGGTGGTGAGTGGCCACCAGGAGTGGTTGAGGGGCTACTGGGAGGTGGTGGGGGGTGGTGGTGAGGTGGGAAGTGGCCGCGTTGACCTCTTGAGTGGCTCCGTTGACTTCCTGGGTCCCACTCAGGTGGTGGTCACTCCCAGGGAGCTGCTGGGTGGTCCCAGGAAGCTGTTGAGTGGCCACCAAAGAAGGTTGAGTGGCCACGAGAGGTTGGGTGGCCACCAAAGGAGGTTGGGTGGCTCCTAAAGGAGGTTGGGTGGCTCCTAAAGGTGGTTGAGTGGCTCCTAAAGGAGGTTGAGCGGCTCCTAAAGAAGGTTGAGTGGCTCCTAAAGGTGGTTGTGTGGCCACCAAAGAAGGTTGAGTGGCTCCTAAAGGTGGTTGAGTGGCCACCAAAGGAGGTTGAGTGGCCACCAAAGAAGGTTGAGTGGCTCCTAAAGAAGGTTGAGCGGCTCCTAAAGGTGGTTGTGTGGCTCCTAAAGGTTGTGTGGCCACCAAAGAAGGTTGTGTGGCTCCTAAAGAAGGTTGAGTGGCTCCTAAAGGTTGTGTGGCCACCAAAGAAGGTTGAGTGGCTCCTAAAGAAGGTTGTGTGGCCACCAAAGAAGGTTGAGTGGCCACCAAAGAAGGTTGAGCGGCTCCTAAAGGAGGTTGTGTGGCTCCTAAAGGTTGTGTGGCCACCAAAGAAGGTTGTGTGGCTCCTAAAGAAGGTTGTGTGGCCACCAAAGGTGGTTGAGTGGCTCCTAAAGGTTGTGTGGCCACCAAAGGTGGTTGTGTGGCCACCAAAGAAGGTTGAGTGGCTCCTAAAGAAGGTTGTGTGGCCACCAAAGAAGGTTGAGTGGCTCCTAAAGGTGGTTGAGTGGCTCCTAAAGGTTGAGTGGCCACCAAAGAAGGTTGAGTGGCTCCTAAAGAAGGTTGAGTGGCTCCTAAAGAAGGTTGAGTGGCTCCTAAAGGTGGTTGAGTGGCTCCTAAAGAAGGTTGAGTGGCCACCAAAGAAGGTTGTGTGGCCACCAAAGAAGGTTGAGTGGCTCCTAAAGAAGGTTGAGTGGCCACCAAAGAAGGTTGAGCGGCTCCTAAAGAAGGTTGAGTGGCTCCTAAAGGTTGTGTGGCCACCAAAGATGGTTGAGTGGCTCCTAAAGAAGGTTGAGTGGCTCCTAAAGAAGGTTGTGTGGCCACCAAAGAAGGTTGAGTGGCTCCTAAAGGAGGTTGAGTGGCCACCAAAGAAGGTTGTGTGGCCACCAAAGGTGGTTGTGTGGCTCCTAAAGAAGGTTGAGTGGCTCCTAAAGGTGGTTGAGTGGCTCCTAAAGGTTGTGTGGCCACCAAAGAAGGTTGAGTGGCTCCTAAAGGTGGTTGAGTGGCTCCTAAAGGAGGTTGTGTGGCTCCTAAAGGTGGTTGAGTGGCTCCTAAAGGTTGTGTGGCCACCAAAGGTGGTTGTGTGGCCACCAAAGAAGGTTGGGTGCCCTCCAGGAGGAGATAATCGAGGTGTTGAGGGACGGGATTTGGGTTCATTTGGACGTGAGGGTATTTTTCCCGATGGCGGTGGAAATGGACCTTCAAGTTGCCGCGCGTGGTGAATCGGTTGCCGCAAACGTTACATTTGTAGGGCCTTTCCCCCGTGTGGGACCTGAGGTGGATCTGCCGAGCGCTGTCGCTTCCGAAGGCCTTCCCGCAAAAGCCACACTCGTGCCGGGAGGTCCCCGTATCTCCACCGACGTTCTTCGGCCGGAGAAGAGCCGGAGAAGACGTCGGGATGAAGGTGGCAACGGGATGAGGGTCACCTTTGAGGTTCAGCGGTGGGAAGAGGTGGAAGAGAGGCGGTTTCGGAGGTTCGCTTTTGAAGGCCAAAGGTAGGTGAGAAGTTTTGGGGTGGTGGAGAGTCCCCAAAAGGAGGACCTGGCGGCAAATGTCCTCCGTCAGCTGCATTTGGTGGAGTTGGCGTTGGTGGAGGAGGCGGAGTTCCTCGAGGATCAACGGGAGGTTGAGGGCCGGAGGAGGTCCGGGTTGGGAAGAAGGTGGAGGGTCGGCGTCGGGTTCCATTCCTGGAGGAGGAGAAGAAGAGGAGGAGGTGGTGGTGGTGGGAACTTCAGGAGATGAGGAGGTGGCGCCCGGGGAACCTGCGGGGAGGAGAAGGCCAAAAATGAAGGGTGGAGAAGGGAGAAGTCGAGGAGGGGTCCAAAAATTCAGGGGTGGAGGGCCAAAAAGGAAGGGTGGAGACACAAAAATGGAGGTTGGAGATCTAAAAATGAAGGTTGGAGACCAAAAAATGAAGGTTGGAGACCAAAAAATGAAGGTTGGAGGTCCAAAAATGAGAGTTGGGGACCAAAAACTGAAGGTTGGAGATCAAAAATGAAGGTTGGAGACCAAAAATGAAGGTTGGACATCTAAAAATGAAGGTTGGAGACCAAAAATGAAGGGTGGAGACCAAAAAATGAAGGTTGGAGACCCAAAAATGAAGGGTGGGGACCAAAAAATGAAGGTTGGAGGTCCAAAAATGAGAGTTGGAGACCAAAAAATGAAGGTTGGGGATCAAAAAATGAAGGGTGGAGACCAAAAAATGAAGGTTGGAGGTCCAAAAATGAGGGTTGGAGACCAAAAAATGAAGGTTGGGGATCAAAAAATGAAGGGTGGAGACCAAAAAATGAAGGTTGGAGACCAAAAATGAAGGTTGGACATCTAAAAATGAAGGTTGGAGACCAAAAATGAAGGGTGGAGACCAAAAAATGAAGGTTGGAGATCAAAAATGAAGGTTGGAGACCAAAAAATGAAGGTTGGAGACACAAAAATCAAGGTTGGAGGTCCAAAAATGAGAGTTGGGGACCAAAAATGAAGGGTGGAGACCAAAAAATGAAGGTTGGAGACCAAAAAATGAAGGTTGGAAGTCCAAAAATGAAGGTTGGAGACCAAAAAATGAAGGGTGGGGACCAAAAATGAAGGGTGGAGACCAAAAAATGAAGGTTGGAGGTCCAAAAATGAAGGTTGGAGACCAAAAAATGAAGGGTGGAGACCAAAAAATGAAGGTTGGAGGTCCAAAAATGGAGGGTGGGGACCAAAAATGAAGGGTGGAGCCCAAAAAATGAAGGTTGGAGACCAAAAATGAAGGGTGGAGACCAAAAAATGAAGGGTGGAGACCAAAAAATGAAGGGTGGAGACCAAAAAATGAAGGTTGGAGGTCCAAAAATGGAGGGTGGGGACCAAAAAATGAAGGGTGGAGATCAAAAAAGAAGGGTGGAGGTCCAAAAATGGAGGGTGGGGACCAAAAAATGAAGGGTGGAGGTCCAAAAATGAAGGGTGGAGACACAAAAATGAAGGTTGGAGCCCAAAATTGAGGGTTTGAGACCCCCAAATGAGAGTTGGAGACCCCAATATGAGACTTGAGGACCCAAAAATGAGGTTTGGAGACCCAAAAATGAAGGTTGGAGGTCCAAAAATGAAGGTTGGAGACACCAAAATGAAGGTTGGAGGCCCAAAAATTAGGGTTTGGGACCCAAAAAGGAGAGTTGAGGACCCAAAAATGAGGATTGGAGACCCAAAAATGAGAGTTGGAGATCCAAAAATGAAGGTTGGAAGTCCAAAATGAGGTTTGGAGACCCCAAAATCAAAGTTGGGGACCCAAAAATCAAGGTTGGAGCCCAAAAATGAAGGTTGGAGACACCAAAATGAAGGTTGGAGACCCAAAATGAGGGTTGGAGACCCCAAAATCATGGTTTGGAACCCAAAAATGAAGGTTGGAGACCCCAAAAATGAAGGTTGGAACCCAAAAATGAAGGTCGGAGACCCCAAAATTAGGGTTGGAGATCCAAAAATAAAGGTTGGAGGCCCAAAAATGAGAGTTGAGGACCCAAATTAAGGGTTGGAGACCCAAAAATGAAGGTTTGGGACCCAAAAATGAAGGTTGGAGACCCAAAAATGAAGGTTGGAGACCCCAAAATGAGGTTTGGAGACCCAAAAATGAGAGTTGAGGACCCAAATTAAGGGTTGGAGACCCAAAAATGAAGGTTGGAGGTCCAAAACTGAGGTTTGGAGACCCCAAAATCAAAGTTGGGGACCCAAAAATGAAGGTTGGAGCCCAAAAATGAAGGTTGGAGACCCCAAAATGGAGGTTGGAGACACCAAAATGAAGGTTGGAGACCCCAAAATGAGGGTTGGAGATCCAAAAATGAGGGTTGGAGACCCCAAAATGAGGTTTGGAGATCCAAAAATGAGAGTTGAGGACCCAAATTAAGGTTTGGAGACCCAAAAATGAGGGTTTGGAGACCCCAAAATGAGGTTTGGAGACCCAAAAATGAGGTTTGGAGACCCCAAATCAAGGTTGAACCCCAAAAAATCCTCTCCTACAGCCCTGAAAGCCCCATTGTCACCCAAAAAATCCACATTGTTACCCCAAAAATCCCCATTATCACCCAAAAATCCGATTAAAACCCTCCAAATCCGTATTATCCTCAAAACCCCCCATTTCCGCCCCCAAAACCCCCATTTTTCACCCCAAAAATTCACCCTCCCCCCCTTTTCCCCCCAAAATCCTCCATTTTCCTCCTCAAAACCCCCCATTTCCACCCCAAAATCCCCATTTTTCACCCCAAAACCTCCTCCCCCCCTTTTCCCCCCAAAATCCTCCATTTTCCTCCTCAAAACCCCCCATTTCGTCCCCAAAATCCCCATTTTTCACCCCAAAACCTCCTCCCCCCATTTCCCCCCCAAAATCCTCCATTTTCCTCCTCAAAACCCCCCATTTCCGCCCCCAAAATCCCCATTTTTCACCCCAAAACCTCCTCCCCCCATTTCCCCCCCAAAATCCTCCATTTTCCTCCTCAAAACCCCCCATTTCCACCCCCAAAACCCCCATTTTTCACCCCAAAACCTCCTCCCACCCTTTCCCCCCAAAATCCTCCATTTTCCTCCTCAAAACCCCCCATTTCGTCCCCAAAATCCCCATTTTTCACCCCAAAACCCACATTCAACCCCCAAAAATGCACATTATTTCCCCCTAAATCCCCATTTTCCTCCTCAAAACCCCCCATTTCCACCCCCAAAATCCCCATTTTTCACCCCAAAACCTCCTCCCCCCCATTTCCCCCCAAAATCCTCCATTTTCCTCCTCAAAACCCCCCATTTCCGCCCCCAAAATCCCCATTTTTCACCCCAAAACCTCCTCCCCCCATTTCCCCCCAAAATCCTCCATTTTCCTCCTCAAAACCCCCCATTTCCACCCCCAAAATCCCCATTTTTCACCCCAAAACCTCCTCCCCCCCTTTTCCCCCCCAAAATCCTCCATTTTCCACCTCAGAACTCCTCATTTTCTGCCCCCAAATCCCCATTTTTCACCCCAAAACCTCCATTTTCCCCCTTAAATCCCCCTTTTAAACTCCCCTTTAATGGACGGACAGACGGACAAGAGATGAATGGATGGGGATAAAGAGGAGGGAAGAGGTTAAAATGGCCGGAGAGCATCCGGACAGACGGACGGACACAGGGATGAAGGTGGAAAAGAGGGGGGGAAATGGGTGAATGACGGACGGACAGACGGACAGAGGCGAATGGATGGGGATAAAAGGGGGGAAAATGGGCTCCAACGGATGGACGGACGGACAAGGGGTGGATTTATGGATGGATTTATGGATGGACGGATGTGGGGACGGACAGACGGACGGGCAGCGGCCTGCGCGCAGGCTTCAAGCCTGCGCGCAGGCCGCTGTCCGTCCGTCTGTCCGTCCCTCACCCACCTCCCTCTTCAGCCATGGTTTTGGGGGGACCCCCCCCCCCCCAAAATTCCAAAGGGAAAGGGATGGACGTTGTGACGTCACAGCTGTGATGGCATAGGGGGAGGGGTTGAAGCCCATCCCCCCCCCCCTTCTCCTCCATTTTGGGGGGGGAAAAAAGGGGGATTTTGGGGGGCGCTTTGGAAAGGGGGCGAAAAAGGGCGATTTGGGGGGAGTTTCGGGGAGGATTGGGGGGAAAAAGGGGGAATTTGAGGGGGATTTGGAGAGTTTTGGGGGGATTTGAGGGGGTTTGGGGGGGATTTAAGGGGGATTTGGGGGGATTTAAGGGGGTTTTGGGGGGATTTGAGGGGGTTTGGAGAGATTTGGGGGGATTTGAAGGGTTTTTGAGGGGATTTGAGGGGGATTTGGAGAGTTTTGGGGGGATTTGAGGGGGTTTGGAGAGATTTGGGGGGATTTGAGGGGTTTTTGAGGGGATTTGAGGGGGATTTGGACAGTTTTGGGGGGATTTAGAGGGATTTGGAGACTTTGGGGGGATTTGAGGGGGGTTTGGGGGGATTTGAGGGGGATTTGGAGACTTTGGGGGGATTTGAGAGGGTTTTGGGGGCTTTTGAGGGGGTTTGGGGGGGATTTGAGAGGGTTTTGGGGGGATTTGAGGGGGTTTTGGGGGATTTAGAGGGATTTGGAGACTTTGGGGGGATTTGAGGGGGTTTTGGGGGGATTTGAGGGGGATTTGGACAGTTTTGGGGGGATTTAGAGGGATTTGGAGACTTTGGGGGGATTTGAGGGGGTTTTGGGGGGATTTGAGGGGGATTTGGAGAGTTTTGGGGGGATCTGAGGGGGTTTTGGGGGGATCTGAGGGGGATTGGGGGGATTTGAGGGGGATTTGGAGAGATTTGGGGGGATTTGAGGGGGTTTTGGGGCGATCTGAGGGAGTTTGGGGCGATTTAAGGGGATTTGGAGAGTTTTGGGGGGATTTGGGGATCCTAGGGGTGTCCTGAGTGTATTTTGGGGCGACCTGGGGGGCGTTTTAAGGGGTTCCTGCGAGCGTTTTGGGGGCGATTTCGAGCGCTTTGGGGGACTTTGGAGAAGGGGAATCCTTCGCCCCCCCTTTTCGCGGGCTCCAAAAATCGGCGCGGGCGGCGCCGCCAAACACCAATTTGTTTGCAACACAGAGAGAAAATCCTTTGGTTTCCGTCCGAGGCGGCGCTCAAAACCCCGCGCGGGCGGGCGCGTTTCCCGCCTCCCTCGCCAATTACCCTTAATTAGCGTTAATTAATAGCTAATTAATTAATTATATCCCCTTTAGGCCCCCGGTTTGAGCCAATTAACCCCCTTTTTCCACTCATTCCCTTTCTTTCCGGCGCCTTCGACTCGATTTGTTGCCTTTAATTCCTTTTATTGCCTTTATTAATTCCATTTATTAACTTTTATTCCATTAATTAACTTTTATTCCATTAATTAATTAAATTTATCGACTGAGACGCAGTTTATTCTTCGGTTTCATTAATCAAAGCGCTAATAACGGGCAAATAATGCTAATAATGATGGGTTATTAGCTCTAATAGGGGATAATTAAAGGGATTATTAATAAAACTTAATTAAACTAATAATATTAATAATTAATAAAACTAATTAAACAATAATAAGGGTGATATTAATGATGATGACGGTAATAAGGTGGGAATCACAATAGAATATCGCTTCCCATCAATTAATAATTAGTAATAATAGACATTAAAGAGCAAATTATAATGGTATTAACTAATTAATTGCCATTAATAGTGAAAAATAATAGGATTAATAGGATTAATAGAATTAATGTCATTCATTCTTAATTATCAGCAATAGTAGCGTTAAATAGTGATGATAATAGAACAATAATAGCAGTAATAATAGGAATTAATAGTATTAAGGGGGAATAATAGTGGAAAATAGAAGGATTAATGAAATTAAATGAATTAATAAATACCATTAATTATTATCAACGGTTTATGCTATTAATTAATAGCTATAAAAAGCAGCGATGACATTAATGAAATGTAAAGAATAAGGAAAATAAGTAAAATAAGTAAATAATAAGTAAATAATAAGCAATAATGAACTATAATTAATGTATTAAGTGCTAAATAATAATTAATAAATAAGTAATAAAGAGCGATCAATAATAATAACAATCAATAATAACATAATAATAACAATCAATAATAATAATCAATAAAAACGATGAATAATAACAATTAATAATAGCAATAAATAATAAAAATAAATAAAAATAAGAAAATAATAGTGATTAATAATAAATAATAATAAGTAAAATAATAAATAATAAGAAGAAATAATGAAATTAATAGGATTAATGGAATTAATTACATTAATGAAGGGGTAATAAAGCATTGCAGAAGGTGGAAGATCATAGAAATAATAATGATAATAGGAATAATAATGATTATTGTGGCATTAATAGCGTTAATAATAGTGTTAATAACGGTAATAGAGATAATAATAATTAATTAACAATGGTGATGTGGTAATAATCGCGATAATAATGACGTTAATGATCTTAATTATGATAATAACAGTAATGATAACAATTATTATATCAATAATTACCATAATAATATCAATAATACCAATAATAATATCAATAATATCAATATTAATATCAATAATATCAATGTTAATATGAATAAGAATAATAATCACATTGATAACCATATTAATATCACTAATAACGATAATAATACACCAAATACGATATTAATGACGTTAATAATTGCACCGATAACATAAGTAATCGCACTAATAACATAAATAATCGCATTAATAACTGATAATCACGGTAATAACATTAATAATTGCATTAATAGCAATAAGAATCGCATTTATAACACTAAGAATCGCATTAATAACACTAATAATCGCACCAATAGCATTAATAATCGCACTAATAACAATAATAATCGCACTAATAACACTCATAATCACACTAATGACTGATAATCACGCTAATAACATTAATAATTGCACTAATAACAATAAGAATCGCACTAATAACACTCATAATCACACTAAAAACTGATAATTATGCTAATAACATTAATAATCGCATTAATAACAGTAATAATCGCACCAATAACATTAATAATCGCACTAATAACGTTAATAATTGCACCGATAACATAAATAATCGCACTAATAACACTCATAACCGCATTAATAACTGATAATCACGGTAATAACATTAATAATTGCATTAATAACATATATAATCGCACCAATAACATTAATAATCGCACTAATAACGTTAATAATCGCACCGATAACATCAATAATCGCAATAATAACTGATAATCACGCTAATAACATTAATAATCGCACTAATAACAATAATAATCGCACTAATAACGTTAATAATTGCACCGATAACATAAATAATCGCACTAATAACACTCATAACCGCATTAATAACTGATAATCACGGTAATAACATTAATAATTGCATTAATAACATATATAATCGCACCAATAACATTAATAATCGCACTAATAACGTTAATAATCGCACCGATAACATCAATAATCGCAATAATAACTGATAATCACGCTAATAACATTAATAATCGCACTAATAACAATAATAATCGCACTAATAACGTTAATAATCGCACTAATACCGTTAATAATCGCACCGATAACACTCATAATTGCATTAATAACTCATAATCGCATTAATAACACTAATAATCGCACTAATAACACTAATAATCGCATTAATAACACTCATAATCACACTAAAAACTAATAATCACGCTAATACCATTAATAATTGCACTAATAACACTAATAATCGCATTAATAACACTAAAAATCGCACTAATAACACTAATAATCGCATTAATAACATTAATAATCCCACTAAAACCAATAATAATCGCCCTAATAACACTAATAATCGCACTAATACCACTAATAATCCCCAAACCTCCATTATTAACCCCCTAATTAACGATTAATGCCATTAACGCCTCTCCCCCTTTTCTCCCCCCTCTCAATTTCCTCCATTTGGGGTTTGGTTTTTTCCTCCATTGCCAAAAATAACCCCAAAAATCAGTTCCGAAACCCCAAAAAGGGCTTTTTGGAGCCCCACATTCGCTTTCGCTTTCGGGGCCTTCGAGCGCAGCTGCAGCTCTTAATTAACCCTTAATGAGGGCCACTAATGAACCTCATTAGGGCTCCAGAACCCCTCTGGAACCTTCCGGAACCCCTCTGGAGCCCCTCAGGATCATTCCAACCCCCCCAGAACCCCTCTGGATCCTTCTGGAACCCCTCTGGAGCCCCTCAGGATCATTCCAACCCCCCCAGAACCCCTCTGGATCCTTCTGGAACCCCTCTGGAGCCCCTCAGGATCATTCCAACCCCCCCAGAACCCCTCTGGATCCTTCTGGAACCCCTCTGGAGCCCCTCAGGATCATTCCAACCCCCCCAGAACCCCTCTGGATCCTTCTGGAACCCCTCTGGAGCCCCTCAGGGTCATTCCAACCCCCCCAGAACCCCTCGGGATCCTTCTGGAACCCCTCTGGAGCCCCTCAGGATCATTCCAACCCCCCCAGAACCCCTCTGGCACCAAAAATGGAGGGAAAAGAGCCCCAAAATGGGGTTAAAGAGACCCAAAATGAGGGAAAAGAGCCCCAAAATGGGCTTAAAGAGCCCCAAAATGGGGTTAAAGAGCCCCAAAATGGGGTTAAACAGCGATAGAAGCTCCACAGCTCCATAAATGGCCCCAAAAATGAGGGAAAAGAGCCCAAAAATAGGGGGAAACCCTTCCAGGACCCTTCTGGGACCTCCAGAACCCCTCCAGAGCCACTCAGGACCACTCAAGAGCCACTGAGGAGCTTTGGAGGATCCGAAGAACCCCTCTGGAGCCCCACAGGACCCATCTGGGGCCCTCAGGAGCTCCTGGAGAACCCCCTGGGACCCCTCAAGGACCCTCAGGACCCCTCTGGAGCCCTCCAGGACCCCTTTAGAGAGCCCTCAGGACCCCTCGAGGTCTTCCAGAACCCCCTGAGAGCCCCCAGAGACCCTTTGAAGACCTTCCAGGACCCCTCTGGGACCACCAGGACCCTTTTAGGGACTTTCAGGGCCTCTCTTGGACCCTCAAAACCCCTCGAGAGCCCCAAAGGGCTCCTGAAGAGGCTTTGAGGACCCTCTGGAGCCCCTCAGGACCCCTCTGGGACACTCCTGGAAGGCCCTAAAGGTGTCCCGGGGGACTCTCGAGGGCTCCTGAGGGTTCCAGAGGGGTCCTGGGGGTTCCCAGGGTGGTTCTGGAAGGTTCTAAAAGGGTCCTGGGTGGCTCTAAGGGGGTCCTCAGGGTCCTGGTTGGGTTTAGAGGGGTCCTCTGGAGCTCCAGAGGGGTCCTGGAAGGCCTTCAAGGGGTCCCAGGTGGCTCTTGAGGGGTCCTGGTGGTCACGGAAGGGTCCTGGGTGTATCCAGGGTGGTTCTGAAGGTTCCAAAGAGGTCCTGGGTGGTTCTAGAGGAGTTCTGAGGGTCCTGGAATGTTCTTGAGGGGTCTTGAGGGACCTGGAAAGGCCCCAAAGGGCTCATAGGAGACCCTCGAGGAGTCCTGGAGGGCTCTCAAAGAGTCTTGAGAGTTCTGGAAGGGTCCTGAGGGTCCTTGAGGGGTCCCAGGAGGTTCTCCAGGAGGTCCTGAGGAACCCAGACAGGTTCTGGGGGTCTCTAGAGGGGTTCTGAGGGTCCTGGAAGGTTCCTCAGTGGCTCTTGAGTGGTCCTGGAAGGCCCTAATGGGGTCCTGGGTGGGTCCAGAGGAGCTCTGAGGGGTTCTGAAGCCCTGGAGGGTCCATGGACCTCATCTGGAAGGGCTCCGGCTGCACCTTCAGCAGCTTCGCGATGTATTGGGTCCGTCAGGAGCCCCAGAAGGGCCTCCAGTGGGTCGCGGGGATCTACAGCAATGGTGGTGGCACCTACTACGCGCCGTCGGTCAAGGGGCGCTTCACCATCTCCAGGGACAACGGCCAGAGCACGGTGACGCTGCGGATGACCAACCTGAAGGCCGAGGACACGGCCACCTACTACTGCGCCAAAGACGCTTATGGTGGTGGTGGTGATGGTGGTGGTGATGGTGGTGGTGATGGTGGTTATGGTGGTCCCACCGGTGTCAACACTCGCGATGTATTTGAGGCCACCAAAGACCCTTCCAGGACCCTCAGAACCCCTCTGGATCCCCCCAGGACCCATCTGGGTCCCTCAGGACCTCCTGGAGAACCTCCTGGGACCCCTCAAGGACCCTCAGGACCCTTCTAGAACCGTTAAGTCTCTTCTGGAGCCCCTCAGGACCCCTCGAGGGTCTCCTATGAGCCCTTTGGGGCCTTCCAGAACCCCCAGAACCTCACTGGAACCCTCAGGACCCTTCCAGAGACCCCCAGGACCCCTCTGGGACCACCAAGACCCCTCCAGAGCCACACAGGGACCCCTTTAGGGCCTTCCAGGAACCTTCCAGAACCTCCAGGACTTCTTAAAAGCCCCCCAGGACCCCTCTGGGACCTTCAAGACCCCTCAAGGTCTTCCAGAACCCCTTCAGAGAACCAAGAGACCCCTTGAAGGCCCCTCAGGACCCCTCTGGGACACTCCTGGAAGGCCCTAAAGGTGTCCCAGAGGACTCTTGAGGGGTCCTGTGGGTTCCAGAGGGGTCCTGGGGGTTCCCAGGGTGGTTCTGGAAGGTTCTAAAGGGGTCCGGGGTGGCTCTAAGGGGGTCCTGAGGGTCCTGGGGGGGTCCTGGTTGGGTTTAGAGGGGTCCTCTGGAGCTCCAGAGGGGTCCTGGAAGGCCTTCAAGGGGTCCCGGTTGGCTCTTGAGGGATCCTGGTGGTCCTGGAAGGGTCCTGGGGGTATCCAGGATGGTTCTGGAAGGTTCCAAAGAGGTCCTGTGTGGTTCTAGAGGAGTTCTGAGGGTCCTGGAATGTTCTTGAGGGGTCCTGAGGGTTCTGGAAAGGCTCCAAAGGGCTCATAGGAGACCCTCGAGGGGTCCTGGAGGGCTCTCAAAGAGTCTTGAGAGTTCTGGAAGGGTCCTGAGGGTCCTTGAGGGGTCCCAGGAGGTTCTCCAGGAGGTCCTGAGGAACCCAGACAGGTTCTGGGGGTCTCTAGAGGGGTTCTGAGAGTTCTTGAAGGTTCCTCAGTGGCTCTTGAGTGGTCCTGGAAGGCCCTAATGGGGTCCTGGGTGGCTCCAGAGGAGCTCTGAGGGGTTCTGAAGCCCTGGAGGGTCCATGGACCTCATCTGGAAGGGCTCCGGCTTCACCTTCAGCAGCTTCACGATGTATTGGGTCCGTCAGGAGCCCCAGAAGGGCCTCCAGTGGGTCGCGGGGATCCACAGCAATGGTGGTACCACCTCCTACGCGCCGTCGGTCAAGGGGCGCTTCACCATCTCCAGGGACAACGGCCAGAGCACGGTGACGCTGCGGATGACCAACCTGAAGGCCGAGGACACGGCCACCTACTACTGCGCCAAAGACGCTGATGGTGGTGGTTATGGTGCTGGTGGTGATGTTGTCCCACCAGGACCCATCTGGGGCCCTCAGGACCTCCTGGAGAACCTCCTACGACCCCTCAAGGACCCCCAGGAGCCCTCTGGAGCCCTTCAGGACCCCTTTAGAGACCCCTCAGGACCCCTCGAGGTCTTCCAGAACCCCCTGAGAGCCCCCAGAGACCCCTTGAAGGCCTTCCAGGACCCCTCTGGGACCACCAGGACCCCTCTGGAGCCCTCCAGGACCCCTTTAGGACCCTCAGGTCTCCTCTAGAGCCACCCAAGACCCCTTTAGAACCTTCCAGAACCCCCCCAGGTCCCACCATGGCCCTTCCAGGACCACCAGAACCCCTTTGACAGTCCTCTGGGACCCTTTTAGGGCCTTCCAGGAGTGTCCCAGAGGGGTCCTGGATCATTCCAACCCCCCCAGAACCCCTCTGGCACCAAAAATGGAGGGAAAAGAGCCCCAAAATGGGGTTAAAGAGCTCCAAAATGGGGGGAAAAGAGCCCCAAAATGGGGGAAAAGAGCCCCAAAATGGGGGAAACCCTTCCAGGACCCTTCTGGGACCTCCAGAACCCCTCCAGAGCCACTCAGGACCACTCAAGAGCCACTGAGGAGCTTTGGAGGATCCGGAGAACCCCTCTGGAGCCCCTCAGGACCCATCTGGGGCCCTCAGGACCTCCTGGAGAACCTCCTGGGACCCCTCAAGGACCACCAGGACCCCTCTGGAGCCCTTCAGGACCCCTTTAGAGAGCCCTCAGGACCCCTCGAGGTCTTCCAGAACCCCCTGAGAGCCCCCAGAGACCCCTTGAAGACCTTCCAGGACCCCTCTGGGACCACCAGGACCCTTTTAGGGACTTTCAGGGCCTCTCTTGGACCCTCAAAACCCCTCGAGAGCCCCAAAGGGCTCCTGAAGAGGCTTTGAGGACCCTCTGGAGACCACCAGGACCCCTCTGGGACACTCCTGGAAGGCCCTAAGGGTGTCTCAGAGGACTCTCGAGGGGTTCTGAGGGTTCCAGAGGGGTCCTGGGGGTACCCAGGGTGGTTCTGGAAGGTTCTAAAGGGGTCCTGGGTGGCTCAAGGGGGGTCCTGGGGCTCCTGGAAGGCCCTAAAGGGCTCATAGGAGGTCCTCAAGGGGTCCTCTGGAGCTCCAGAGGGGTCCTGAGTGTCCCAGAGGGGTCCTTGATGGCTCCAGAGGAGAGTTGAGGGTTCTCGAAGGGTCCTGAAGGTCCTTGAGGGGTCCCAGGAGGTTCTCCAGGGGTTCCTGAGGGCTCCAGATGGGTCCTGGGGGGCTCTGGAGGGTTCGTGGACATCTCTACAGGGGTCCTGAGGGCCCTCAATGAGTCCTGGAGGGCTCCAGAGGGGTTCTCAGGGTCCTTGAAGGGTCCTCAGTGGCTCTTGAGTGGTCCTGAGTGGCTCCAGAGGGGTCCTGGTGGTCCCAGAAGGGTCCTGGAAGGTCCTAGGAAGGTTCTCAGTCCCTGGTGGAGAGCGGCGGTGGCCTCGTGTCCCCTGGAGGGTCCATGGACCTCATCTGCAAAGGCTCCGGCTTCACCTTCAGCAGCTTCGGGATGGAGTGGGTCCGTCAGGAGCCCCAGAAGGGCCTCCAGTGGGTCGCGGGGATTTGGGACAATGGTGGTGCCACCTACTACGCGCCGTCGGTCAAGGGGCGCTTCACCATCTCCAGGGACAACGGCCAGAGCACGGTGACGCTGCGGATGACCAACCTGAAGGCCGAGGACACGGCCACCTACTACTGTGCCAAAGAGAGTGGTGGTGGTGGTGATGGTGCTGGTGGTGATGTTGTCCCACCAGGACACTCCGGAGCCCACCAGGACCCATCTGGGGCCCTCAGGACCTCCTGGAGAACCCCCTGGGACCCCTCAAGGACCCCCAGGAGCCCTCTGGAGCCCTTCAGGACCCCTTTAGAGAGCCCTCAGGACCCCTCGAGGTCTTCCAGAACCCCCTGAGAGCCCCCAGAGACCCCTTGAAGGCCTTCCAGGACCCCTCTGGGACCACCAGGACCCCTCTGGAGCCCTCCAGGACCCCTTTAGGACCCTCAGGTCTCCTCTAGAGCCACCCAAGACCCCTTTAGAACCTTCCAGAACCCCCCCAGGTCCCACCATGGCCCTTCCAGGACCACCAGAACCCCTCGAGAGTCCTCTGGGACCCTTTTAGGGCCTTCCAGGAGTGTCCCAGAGGGGTCCTGGATCATTCCAACCCCCCCCAGAACCCATCTGGATCCTTCTGGAACCCCTCTGGAGCCCCTCAGGATCATTCAAACCCCCCCCCAGAACCCCTCTGGCACCAAAAATGGAGGGAAAAGAGCCCCAAAATGGGGTTAAAGAGCCCCAAAATGGGGAAAAGAGCCCCAAAATCAGGGAAAAGAGCCCCAAAATGGGGGAAAAGAGCCCCAAAATGAGGGAAAAGAGCCCCAAAATGGGGGAAAAGAGCCTCAAAATGAGGGAAAAGAGCTCCAAAATGGGGGGAAAGGGCCCCAAAATGGGAGAAAAGAGCCCCAAAATGGGGGAAAAGAGCCCCAAAATGGGGGAAGAGAGCCCCAAAATGGGGAAGAGAGCCCCAAAATGGGGGAAAAGAGCCCCAAAATGGCGGAAAAGAGCCCCAAAATGGGGTTAAAGAGCCCCAAAATGGGGTTAAACAGCGATAGAAGCTCCACAGCTCCATAAATGGCCCCAAAAATGAGGGAAAAGAGCCCAAAAATAAGGGGAAACCCTTCCAGGACCCTTCTGGGACCTCCAGAACCCCTCCAGAGCCACTCAGGACCACTCAAGAGCCACTGAGGAGCTTTGGAGGATCCGGAGAACCCCTCTGGAGCCCCTCAGGACCCATCTGGGGCCCTCAGGACCTCCTGGAGAACCTCCTGGGACCCCTCGAGGACCCTCAGGACCCCTCTGGAGCCATCCAGGACCCCTTTAGGACCACTCGAGGCCCCCCAGGACCCCTCTGGGACCACCAGGACCCCTCTGGAGCCCTCCAGGACCCCTTTAGGACCTTCAGGTCTCCTCTAGAGCCACCCAAGAGCCCTTTAGAACCTTCCAGACCCCCCCAGGTATCTCCAGGACCCCTGTGGGACCACCAGAACCCCTTTTAGAGCCTTCCAGGACCCCTTTATGGACTTTCAGGACCTCTCTTGGACCCTCAAAACCCCTCGAGAGCCCCAAAGGGCTCCTGAAGAGGCTTTGAGGACCCTCTGGAGACCACCAGGACCCCTCTGGGACACTTCTGGAAGGCGCTAAAGGTGTCCCAGAGGACTCTCGAGGGGTTCTGAGGGTTCCAGAGGGGTCCTGGGGGTACCCAGGGTGGTTCTGGAAGGTTCCAAAGAGGTCCTGTGTGGTTCTAGAGGAGTTCTGAGGGTCCTGGAATGTTCTTGAGGGGTTCTGAGGGACCTGGAAAGGCCCCAAAGGGCTCACAGGAGACCCTCGAGGGGTCCTGGAGGGCTATCAAAGTGTCTTGAGAGTTCTAGAAGGGTCCTGAGGGTCCTTGAGGGGTCCCAGGAGGTTCTCCAGGAGGTCCTGAGGGACCCAGACAGGTTCTGGGGGTCTCTAGAGGGGTTCTGAGGGTCCTTGAAGGTTCCTCAGTGGCTCTTAAGTGGTCCTGGAAGGCCCTAAGGGGGTCCTGGGTGGGTCCAGAGGAGCTCTGAGGGGTTCTGAAGCCCTGGAGGGTCCATGGACCTCATCTGCAAAGGCTCCGGCTGCACCTTCAGCAGCTTCGGGATGGAGTGGGTCCGTCAGGAGCCCCAGAAGGGCCTCGAGTACGTCGCGGGGATCGAGAAAGGGGGTTCCACCTCCTACGCGCCGTCGGTCAAGGGGCGCTTCACCATCTCCAGGGACAACGGCCAGAGCACGGTGACGCTGCGGATGACCAACCTGAAGGCCGAGGACACGGCCACCTACTACTGCGCCAAAGGTGCTTATAGTGGTGGTGGTGATGGTGATGGTGGTCCCACCAGTGTCAACACTCGCGATGTATTTGAGGCCACCAAAGACCCTTCCAGGACCCTCAGAACCCCTCTGGATCCCCCCAGGACCATTCTGGGTTCCTCAGGACCTCCTGGAGAATCTCCTGGGACCCCTCAAGGACCCCCCAGAACCCCTCTATGACCCTCAAAACTCCTCTATGACCCACCAGGACCCCTCTATGACCGTCAAAACCACTCTATGATCCCCCAGAGCCCCTCTATGACCCCTCAAAACCACTCTATGACCCTCAGAACCCCTCTATGACCGTCAAAACCACTCTATGATCCCCCAGAGCCCCTCTATGACCCCTCAAAGCCCCTCTATGACCCCCCAGAACCCCTCTATAACCCTCAAAAACCCCTCTATGACCCCTCAGAACCCCTCTATGACCCTCAGAACCCCTCTGGAGACCCCCAGAACCTCTCTATGACCTCTCAGAACCCCTCTGTGGCCCTCAAAACCCCTCTATGACCCTCCAGAGCCCCTCTATGACTCCTCAAAACCCCTCTATGACCCCTCAGAACCTGTCTATGACCCCTCAAAACTACTCTATGACCCTCAAAACCCCTCTATGACCCTCAGAACCCCTCTGAGATACTCCTGGAAGTCCCTAAAGGTGTCCCAGTAGACTCTTGAGGGGTCCTGAGAGTCCTTGAGGGGTCCCAGGAGGTTCTCCAGGAGGTCCTTAGGAACTCAATCAGGTTCTGGGGGTCTCTAGAGGGGTTCTGAGGGTCCTGGAAGGTTCCTCAGTGGCTCTTGAGTGCTCCTGGAAGGCCCTAATGGGGTCCTGGGTGGGTCCAGAGGAGCTCTGAGGGGTTCTGAAGCCCTGGAGGGTCCATGGACCTCATCTGGAAGGGCTCCGGCTGCACCTTCAGCAGCTTCACGATGTATTGGGTCCGTCAGGAGCCCCAGAAGGGCCTCCAGTGGGTCGCGGGGATCCACAGCAATGGTGGTTCCACCTACTACGCGCCGTCGGTCAAGGGGCGCTTCACCATCTCCAGGGACAACGGCCAGAGCACGGTGACGCTGCGGATGACCAACCTGAAGGCCGAGGACACGGCCACCTACTACTGCGCCAAAGACGCTTATGGTGGTGGTGATTATGGTTATGGTGGTGCTGGTGGTGATGTTGTCCCACCAGGACACTCTGGAGCCCCCCAGGACCCATCTGGGGCCCTCAGGACCTCCTGGAGAACCTCCTGGGACTCCTCAAGGACCCCCAGGAGACCTCTGGAGCCCTTCAGGACCCCTTTAGAGAGCCCTCAGGACCCCTCGAGGTCTTCCAGAACCCCCTGAGAGCCCCCAGAGACCCCTTGAAGGCCTTCCAGGACCTCTCTGGGACCACCAGGACCCCTCTGGAGCCCTTCAGGACCCCTTTAGGACCCTCAGGTCTCCTCTAGAGCCACCCAAGACCCCTTTAGAACCTTCCAGAACCCCCCCAGGTCCCACCATGGCCCTTCCAGGACCACCAGAACCCCTCGAGAGTCCTCTGGGACCCTTTTAGGGCCTTCCAGGAGTGTCCCAGAGGGGTCCTGGATCATTCCAACCCCCCCAGAACCCCTCTGGATCCTTCTGGAACCCCTCTGGAGCCCCTCAGGATCATTCCAACCCCCCCAGAACCCCTCTGGATCCTTCTGGAACCCCTCTGGAGCCCCTCAGGATCATTCCAACCCCCCCAGAACCCCTCTGGATCCTTCTGGAACCCCTCTGGAGCCCCTCAGGATCATTCCAACCCCCCCAGAACCCCTCTGGATCCTTCTGGAACCCCTCTGGAGCCCCTCAGGATCATTCCAACCCCCCCAGAACCCCTCTGGCACCAAAAATAGAGGGAAAAGAGCCCCAAAATGGGGTTAAAGAGCCCCAAAATGAGGGAAAAGAGCCCCAAAATGGGGGAAAAGAGCCCCAAAATGGGGTTAAAGAGCCCCAAAATGGTGGAAAAGAGCCCCAAAATGGGGTTAAAGAGCCCCAAAATGGGGTTAAAGAGCGATAGAAGCTCCACAGCTCCATAAATGGCCCCAAAAATGAGGGAAAAGAGCCCCAAAATAGGGGGAAACCCTTGCAGGACCCTTCTGGGACCTCCAGAACCCCTCCAGAGCCACTCAGGACCACTCAAGAGCCACTGAGGAGCTTTGGAGGATCCGGAGAAGCCCTCTGAAGCCCCACAGGACCCATCTGGGGGCCTCAGGACCTCCTGGAGAACCCCCAGAACCCCTTTATGACCCTCAGAATCCCTCTGAGATACTCCTGGAAGGCCCTAAAGGTGTCCCAGAGGACTCTTGAGGGGTCCTGAGGGTCCAAGAAGGGTCCTGGGTGTCCCAGAGGGGTCCTTGATGGCTATAGAGGAGAGTTGAGAGTTCTAGAAGGGTCCTGAGGGTCCTTGAGGGGTCCCAGGAGGTTCTCCAGGAGGTCCTGAGGGACCCAGACAGGTTCTGGGGGTCTCTAGAGGGGTTCTGAGGGTCCTGGAAGGTTCCTCAGTGGCTCTTGAGTGGTCCTGGAAGGCCCTAATGGGGTCCTGGGTGGGTCCAGAGGAGCTCTGAGGGGTTCTGAAGCCCTGGAGGGTCCATGGACCTCATCTGCAAAGGCTCCGGCTGCACCTTCAGCAGCTTCGGGATGGGGTGGGTCCGTCAGGAGCCCCAGAAGGGCCTCCAGTGGGTCGCGGGGATCAGCAGCCCCAGTGGCAGCAACACCTACTACGCGCCGTCGGTCAAGGGGCGCTTCACCATCTCCAGGGACAACGGCCAGAGCACGGTGACGCTGCGGATGACCAACCTGAAGGCCGAGGACACGGCCACCTACTACTGCGCCAAAGGTGCTGATGGTGGTGGTGGTTATGGTGCTGGTGGTGATGTTGTCCCACCAGGACACTCTGGAGCCCACCAGGACCCATCTGGGGCCCTCAGGACCTCCTGGAGAACCTCCTGCGACCCCTTAAGGACCCCCAGGAGCCCTCTGGAGCCCTTCAGGACCCCTTTAGAGACCCCTCAGGACCCCTCGAGGTCTTCCAGAACCCCCTGAGAGCCCTCTGAGACCCCTTGAAGGCCTTCCAGGACCCCTCTGGGACCACCAGGACCCCTCTGGAGCCCTTCAGGACCCCTTTAGGACCCTGAGGTCTCCTCTAGAGCCACCCAAGACCCCTTTAGAACCTTCCAGAACCCCCCCAGGTCCCACCATGGCCCTTCCAGGACCACCAGAACCCCTCGAGAGTCCTCTGGGACCCTTTTAGGGCCTTCCAGGAGTGTCCCATAGGGGTCCTGGATCATTCCAACCCCCCCAGAACCCCTCTGGATCCTTCTGGAACCCCTCTGGAGCCCCTCAGGATCATTCCAACCCCCCCAGAACCCCTCTGGATCCTTCTGGAACCCCTCTGGAGCCCCTCAGGATCATTCCAACCCCCCCAGAACCCCTCTGGATCCTTCTGGAACCCCTCTGGAGCCCCTCAGGATCATTCCAACCCCCCCAGAACCCCTCTGGATCCTTCTGGAACCCCTCTGGAGCCCCTCAGGATCATTCCAACCCCCCCAGAACCCCTCTGGATCCTTCTGGAACCCCTCTGGAGCCCCTCAGGATCATTCCAACCCCCCCAGAACCCCTCTGGATCCTTCTGGAACCCCTCTGGAGCCCCTCAGGATCATTCCAACCCCCCCAGAACCCCTCTGGATCCTTCTGGAACCCCTCTGGAGCCCCTCAGGGTCATTCCAACCCCCCCAGAACCCCTCTGGCACCAAAAATGGAGGGAAAAGAGCCCCAAAATGGGGTTAAAGAGCCCCAAAATGGGGGAAAAGAGCCCCAAAATGGGGGAAAAGAGCCCCAAAATGGGGTTAAACAGCGATTGAAACTCCACAGCTCCATAAATGGCCCCAAAAATGAGGGAAAAGAGCCCCAAAATAGGGAGAAACCCTTCCATGACCCTTCTGGGACCTCCAGAACCCCTCCAGAGCCACTCAGGACCACTCAAGAGCCACTGAGGAGCTTTGGAGGATCTGGAGAACCCCTCTGGAGCCCCTCAGGACCCATCTGGGGCCCTCAGGACCTCCTGGAGAACCTCCTGGGATCCCTCAAGGACCCTCAGGACCCCTCTGGAGCCATCCAGGACCCCTTTAGGACCACTCGAGGCCTTCCAGAACCCCTCTGGGACCACCAGGACCCCTCTGGAGCCCCCCAGGACCCCTTTAGGACCCTCAGGTCTCCTCTAGAGCCACCCAAGACCCCTTCAGAACCTTCCAGAACCCCCCCAGGTACCCCCAGGACCCCTCTGGGACCACCAGGACCCCTTTTAGGGCCTTCCAGGACCCCTTTAGGGACTTTCAGGACCTCTCTTGGACCCTCAAAACCCCTCGAGAGCCCCAAAGGGCTCCTGAAGAGGCTTTGAGGACCCTCTGGAGCCCCTCAGGACCCCTCTGGGACACTCCTGGAAGGCCCTAAAGGTGTCCCAGAGGACTCTCGAGGGGTCCTGAGGGTTCCAGAGGGGTCCTGGGGGTACCCAGGGTGGTTCTGGAAGGTTCTAAAGGGGTCCTGGGTGGCTGTAAGAGGGTCCTGAGGGTCCTGGGGGGGTCCTGGTTGGGTTTAGAGGGGTCCTCTGGAGCTCCAGAGGGGTCCTGGAAGGCCTTCAAGGGGTCCCGGGTGGCTCTTGAGGGGTCCTGGTGGTCACGGAAGGGTCCTGGGTGTACCCAGGGTGGTTCTGGAAGGTTCCAAAGAGGTCCTGTGTGGTTCTAGAGGAGTTCTGAGGACCCTGGAATGTTCTTGAGGGGTCCTGAGGGTCCTGGAAAGGCCCCAAAGGGCTCATAGGAGACCCTCGAGGGGTCCTGGAGGGCTCTCAAAGAGTCTTGAGATTTCTAGAAGGGTTCTGAGGGTCCTTGAGGGGTCCCAGGAGGTTCTCAAGGGGGTTCTGAAGGACCCAGACAGGTTCTGGGGGGCTCCAGAGGGGTTCTGAGAGTCTTTGAAGGTTCCTCAGTGGCTCTTGAGTGCTCCTGGAAGGCCCTAATGTGGTCCTGGGTGGGTCCAGAGGAGCTCTGAGGGGTTCTGAAGCCCTGGAGGGTCCATGGACCTCATCTGCAAAGGCTCCGGCTTCACCTTCAGCAGCTTCGCGATGTATTGGGTCCGTCAGGAGCCCCAGAAGGGCCTCCAGTGGGTCGCGGGGATTTGGGACAATGGTGGTGCCACCTACTACGCGCCGTCGGTCAAGGGGCGCTTCACCATCTCCAGGGACAACGGCCAGAGCACGGTGACGCTGCGGATGACCAACCTGAAGGCCGAGGACACGGCCACCTACTACTGCGCTAAAGGTGCTGATGGTGGTGGTGGTTATGTTGCTGGTGGTGATGTTGTCCCACCAGGACACTCTGGAGCCCACCAGGACCCATCTGGGGCCCTCAGGACCTCCTGGAGAACCTCCCACGACCCCTCAAGGACCCCCAGGAGCCCTCTGGAGCCCTTCAGGACCCCTTTAGAGACCCCTCAGGACCCCTCGAGGTCTTCCAGAACCCCCTGAGAGCCCCCAGAGACCCCTTGAAGGCCTTCCAGGACCCCTCTGGGACCACCAGGACCCCTCTGGAGCCCTTCAGGACCCCTTTAGGACCCTGAGGTCTCCTCTAGAGCCACCCAAGACCCCTTAAGAACCTTCCAGAACCCCCCCAGGTCCCACCATGGCCCTTCCAGGACCACCAGAACCCCTTCGAGAGTCCTCTGAGACCCTTTTAGGGCCTTCCAGGAGTGTCCCAGAGGGGTCCTGGATCATTCCAACCCCCCCAGAACCCCTCTGGATCCTTCTGGAACCCCTCTGGAGCCCCTCAGGATCATTCCAACCCCCCCAGAACCCCTCTGGATCCTTCTGGAACCCCTCGGGAGCCCCTCAGGATCATTCCAACCCCCCCAGAACCCCTCTGGAACCTTCTGGAACCCCTCTGGAGCCTCTCAGGATCATTCCAACCCCCCCAGAACCCCTCTGGATCCTTCTGGAACCCCTCTGGAGCCCCTCAGGATCATTCCAACCCCCCCAGAACCCCTCTGGATCCTTCTGGAACCCCTCTGGAGCCCCTCAGGATCATTCCAACCCCCCCAGAACCCCTCTGGATCCTTCTGGAACCCCTCTGGAGCCCCTCAGGATCATTCCAACCCCCCCAGAACCCCTCTGGATCCTTCTGGAACCCCTCTGGAGCCTCTCAGGATCATTCCAACCCCCTCAGAACCCCTCTGGATCCTTCTGGAACCCCTCTGGAGCCCACCAGGACCCCTCTGGGACACTCCTGGAAGGCCCTAAAGGTGTCCCAGGGGACTCTCGAGGGGTCCTGAGGGTTCCAGAGGGGTCCTGGGGGTACCCAGGGAGGTTCTGGAAGGTTCTAAAGGGGTCCTGGGTGGCTCTAGGGGGGTTCTGGGGCTCCTGGAAGGTCCTAAAGGGCTCATAGGAGGTCCTCGAGGGGTCCTTGGTGGCTCCAGAGGGGTCCGGAGTGTCCCAGAGGGGTCCTTGATGGCTCCAGAGGAGAGTTGAGGGTTCTAGAAGGGTCCTGAGGGTCCTTGAGGGGTCCCAGGAGGTTCTCCAGGGGTTCCTGAGGGCTCCAGACGGCTCCTGGGGGGCTCTGGAGGGTTCGTGGACATCTCTACGGGGGTCCTGAGGGCCCTCAATGAGTCCTGGAGGGCTCCAGAGGGGTTCTGGGGGTCCCGGGGATTCCTGGGTGGTCTATAGGGATCCTGTGGGGCTCAAGATGGGTTCTGGGGGTCTCTTGGGGTGTCTTTGGGGGCTCTGGACGGATCCTTAAGGTCTAAGAGGGGTCCTGGAAGGTCCGAAATGGCTCAAAGGGGACTCTTGAGGGGTCCTGGTGATCATCTGGGTTCCTCCGGACCCCCTGGAGAACCCCCTGTGACCCCCCAAGGAGCCTCAGGAGCCCTCTGGAGCCACCCAGGACCCCTTTAGAACCTTCCAGAACCACCCTGGGTACCCCCAGGACCCCTCTGGAACCCTCAGAACCCCTCGAGAGTCCTCTGAGACACCTTTAGGGCCTTCCAGGAGTGTCCCAGAGGGGTCCTGAGGGGCCTTCAAGGGGTCTCTGGGGGCTCTGAAGGGGTTCTGGAAGACCTCGAGGGGTATTGAAGGTCCCAGAGGGGTCCTGGGGGGCTCTTAAGAAGCCCTGAAGGTTCTGGAAGGTTCCTGGAAGGCCCTAAAGGGGTCCCTGTGGGGCTCCGGAGGGGTCTTGGTGGTCCCAGAGGGGTCCTGGGGGGCTCTGGAGGGGTCCTGAGGGTTCCAGTGAGGTTCTGGGGGTTCTGGAAGGCCCCAAAGGGCTCATAGGAGACCCTCGAGGGGTCCTGAGGGGCTCCAGAGGGGTTCTTGAAGGTTCTCAAAAGGTCCTGAGGGTCCTTGAGGAGCCCCAGGGGGATCTTCATGGGTTCCTGAGGGACCCAGACAGGTTCTGGGGGGCTCCAGAGGGGTTCTGAGGGTCCTGGAAGGTTCCTCAGTGGCTCTTGAGTGGTCCTGGAAGGCCCTAATGTGGTCCTGGGTGGGTCCAGAGGAGCTCTGAGGGGTTCTGAAGCCCTGGAGGGTCCATGGACCTCATCTGCAAAGGCTCCGGCTGCACCTTCAGCAGCTTCGGGATGGAGTGGGTCCGTCAGGAGCCCCAGAAGGGCCTCCAGTGGGTCGCGGGGATCAGCAGCAGTGGTGGCACCACCAGATACGCGCCGTCGGTCAAGGGGCGCTTCACCATCTCCAGGGACAACGGCCAGAGCACGGTGACGCTGCGGATGACCAACCTGAAGGCCGAGGACACGGCCACCTACTACTGCGCCAAAGACGCTTATGGTGGTGGTGGTGATGGTGCTGGTGGTGATGTTGTCCCACCAGGACACTCTGGAGCCCACCAGGACCCATCTGGGGCCCTCAGGACCTCCTGGAGAACCTCCTGCGACCCCTCAAGGACCCCCAGGAGCCCTCTGGAGCCCTTCAGGACCCCTTTAGAGACCCCTCAGGACCCCTCGAGGTCTTCCAGAACCCCCTGAGAGCCCCCAGAGACCCCTTGAAGGCCTTCCAGGACCCCTTTGGGACCCTCAGGTCTCCTCTAGAGCCACCCAAGACCCCTTCAGAACCTTCCAGAACCCCCCCAGGTCCCACCATGGCCCTTCCAGGACCACCAGAACCCCTCGAGAGTCCTCTGGGACCCTTTTAGGGCCTTCCAGGAGTGTCCCAGAGGGGTCCTGGGGGGCGCTTAAGGAGTCCTGGAGGTTCTGGAAAGTTCCTGGAAGGCCCTAAAGGGGTCCCTGTGGGGCTCCGGAGGGGTCTTGGTGGTCCCAGAGGGGTCCTGGGGGGCTCTGGAGGGGTCCTGAGGGTTCCAGTGAGGTTCTGGGGGTTCTGGAAGGCCCCAAAGGGCTCATAGGAGACCCTCGAGGGGTCCTGGAGGGCTCTCAAAGACTCTTGAGAGTTCTAGAAGGGTCCTGAGGGTCCTTGAGGGGTCCCAGGAGGTTCTCCAGGAGGTCCTGAGGGTCCCAGATGGGTCCTGGGGGGATCCAGAGGGGTTCTGAGGGTCCTGGAAGGGTCTTTGGTGGCCTCAAATCCATGGCGAGTGTTGACGCCGGTGGGACCACCACCACCATAACCACCACCACTATAAGCACCTTTGGCGCAGTAGTAGGTGGCCGTGTCCTCGGCCTTCAGGTTGGTCATCCGCAGCGTCACCGTGCTCTGGCCGTTGTCCCTGGAGATGGTGAAGCGCCCCTTGACCGACGGCGCGTAGTAGGTGGAACCCCCTTTCTCGATCCCCGCGACGTACTCGAGGCCCTTCTGGGGCTCCTGACGGACCCACTCCATCCCGAAGCTGCTGAAGGTGCAGCCGGAGCCTTTGCAGATGAGGTCCATGGACCCTCCAGGGGACACGAGGCCACCGCCGCTCTCCATCACCCACTCCGGGTTGAAGAGCGCTTGGGTTCCTCCTCAACGCTCCCATTTGGGGCCTTCCAGGACCCCTCTGGGACTCTCAGGACCCCTTGGAGGCCACCAGGGACCCATCTGGGTCCCTCAGGACCACTCTAGAGACCCCCAGGACCCATCTGGGTTCCTCTGGAACCCCTGGAGAACCTCTTGGGACCCCTGAAGGACCTTTAGGACCTCTCTAGAACCCTCTGGAACCATCCAGGAACCCACTTGGACCCTCAGGAGCCCTCGAGAGTCCCCCGGGACACCTTTAGATCCTTCCAGGAGTGTCCCAGAGGGGTCCTGAGGGGCTCCAGAGGGTCCTCAGGGTTCTGGGAGTCTCTTCAGGAGCCCTTTGGGGCTCTCGAGGGGTTTTGAAGGTCCAAGAGAGGTCCTGAAAGTCCCTAAAGGGGACCTGGAAGGCCCTAAAAGGGGTCCTGGTGGTCCAAGAGGGGTCCTGGGGGTACCTGGGGGGGTTCTGGAAGGTTCTAAAGGGGTCTTGGGTGGCTCTAGAGGAGACCTGAGGGTCCTAAAGGGGTCCTGGGGGGCTCCAGAGGGGTCCTGGTGGTCCCAGAGGGGTCCTGGAAGGCCTCGAGTGGTCCTAAAGGGGTCCTGGATGGCTCCAGAGGGCTCCTGAGGGTCCTTGAGGGATCCCAGGAGGTTCTCCAGGAGGTCCTGAGGGCCCCAGATGGGTCCTGTGGGGCTCCAGAGGGGTTCTCCGGATCCTCCAAAGCTCCTCAGTGGCTCTTGAGTGGTCCTGAGTGGCTCTGGAGGGGTTCTGGAGGTCCCAGAAGGGTCCTGGAAGGGTTTCCCCCTATTTTGGGGCTCTTTTCCCTCATTTTTGGGGCCATTTATGGAGCTGTGGAGCTTCTATCGCTGTTTAACCCCATTTTGGGGGCTCTTTAACCCCATTTTGGGGCTCTTTAACCCCCATTTTGGGGCTCTTTAACCCCATTTTGGGGCTCTTTAACCCCATTTTGGGGCTCTCTTCCCCCATTTGGGGCTCTTTTCCCTCATTTTGGGGCTCTTTTCCCCCATTTTGGGGCTCTTTTCTGCCATTTTGGGGCTCTTTTCCCCCATTTTGGGGCTCTTTTCCCTCCATTTTTGGTGCCAGAGGGGTTCTGGGGGGGTTGGAATGATCCTGAGGGGCTCCAGAGGGGTTCCAGAAGGATCCAGAGGGGTTCTGGGGGGGTTGGAATGATCCTGAGGGGCTCCAGAGGGGTTCCAGAAGGATCCAGAGGGGTTCTGGGGGGGTTGGAATGATCCTGAGGGGCTCCAGAGGGGTTCCAGAAGGATCCAGAGGGGTTCTGGGGGGGTTGGAATGATCCTGAGGGGCTCCAGAGGGGTTCCAGAAGGATCCAGAGGGGTTCTGAGGGGGTTGGAATGATCCAGGACCCCTCTGGGACACTCCTGGAAGGCCCTAAAAGGGTCCCAGAGGACTCTCGAGGGGTTCTGGGGGTCCTGGAAGGGCCATGGTGGGACCTGGGGGGGTTCTGGAAGGTTCTAAAGGGGTCTTGGGTGGCTCTAGAGGAGACCTGAGGGTCCTAAAGGGGTCCCGGGGGGCTCCAGAGGGGTCCTGGTGGTCCCAGAGGGGTCCTGGAAGGCCTTCAAGGGGTCTCTGGGGGCTCTCAGGGGGTTCTGGAAGACCTCGAGGGGTCCTGAGGGGTCTCTAAAGGGGTCCTGAAGGGCTCCAGAGGGCTCCTGGGGGTCCTTGAGGGGTCGCAGGAGGTTCTCCAGGAGGTCCTGAGGGCCCCAGATGGGTCCTGGTGGGCTCCAGAGTGTCCTGGTGGGACAACATCACCACCAGCACCATAACCACCACCACCACCACTCTCTTTGGCGCAGTAGTAGGTGGCCGTGTCCTCGGCCTTCAGGTTGGTCATCCGCAGCGTCACCGTGCTCTGGCCGTTGTCCCTGGAGATGGTGAAGCGCCCCTTGACCGACGGCGCGTAGGAGGTGCCACCACCATTGCTGTAGATCCCCGCGACCCACTGGAGGCCCTTCTGGGGCTCCTGACGGACCCAATACATCGCGAAGCTGCTGAAGGTGCAGCCGGAGCCTTTGCAGATGAGGTCCATGGACCCTCCAGGGGACCCGAGGCCACCGCCGCTCTCCACCAGGGACTGAGAACCTTCCTAGGACCTTCCAGGACCCTTCTGGGACCACCAGGACCTCTCTGGAGCCACTCAGGACCACTCAAGAGCCGCTGAGGACCCTTCAAGGACCCCCAGAACCCCTCTGGAGCCCTCCAGGACTCATTGAGGGCCCTCAGGACCCCTGTAGAGATGTCCACGAACCCTCCAGAGCCCCCCAGGAGCCATCTGGAGCCCTCAGGAACCCCTGGAGAACCTCCTGGGACCCCTCAAGGACCCTCAGGACCCTTCGAGAACCCTCAACTCTCCTCTGGAGCCATCAAGGACCCCTCTGGGACACTCAGGACTCCTCTGGAGCCACTGAGGACCCCTCGAGGGCCTCCTATGAGCCCTTTAGAACCTTCCAGGAGCCCCAGGACCCCCCTTGAGCCACCCAGGACCCCTTTAGAACCTTCCAGAACCACCCTGGGTACCCCCAGGACCACTCTGGAACCCTCAGGACCCCTTGAGAATCCTCTGGGACACCTTTAGGGCCTTCCAGGAGTGTCCCAGAGGGGTCCTGGTGGTCTCCAGAGGGGTCCTGAGGGGCCTTCAAAGGGTCTCTTGGTTCTCTGAAGGGGTTCTGGAAGACCTCGAGGGGTCTTGAAGGTCCCAGAGGAGTCCTGGGGGGCTTTTAAGAAGTCCTGGAGGTTCTGGAAGGTTCCTGGAAGGCCCTAAAGGGGTCCCTATGGGGCTCCGGAGGGGTCTTGGTGGTCCCAGAGGGGTCCTGGGGGGCTCTGGAGGGGTCCTGAGGGTTCCAGTGAGGTTCTGGGGGTTCTGGAAGGCCCCAAAGGGCTCATAGGAGACCCTCGAGGGGTCCTGGAGGGCTCTCAAAGTGTCTTGAGAGTTCTAGAAGGGTCCTGAGGGTCCTTGAGGGGTCCCAGGAGGTTCTCCAGGAGGTCCTGAGGGCTCCAGACAGGTTCTGGGGGTCTCTAGAGGGGTTCTGAGGGTCCTTGAAGGCTCCTCAGTGGCTCTTGAGTGGTCCTGGAAGGCCCTAATGGGGTCCTGGGTGGGTCCAGAGGAGCTCTGAGGGGTTCTGAAGCCCTGGAGGGTCCATGGACCTCATCTGCAAAGGCTCCGGCTGCACCTTCAGCAGCTTCGCGATGGAGTGGGTCCGTCAGGAGCCCCAGAAGGGCCTCCAGTGGGTCGCGAGCATCAGCAGCAGTGGTGGCACAACCTACTACGCTCCGTCGGTCAAGGGGCGCTTCACCATCTCCAGGGACAACGGCCAGAGCACGGTGACGCTGCGGATGACCAACCTGAAGGCCGAGGACACGGCCACCTACTACTGCGCCAAAGAGAGTGCTGGTGGTGGTGGTGGTGATGGTGATGGTGGTAATGTTGTCCCACCAGGACACTCTGGAGCCCTCCAGGACCCATCTGGGGCCCTCAGGACCTCCTGGAGAACCTCCTGCGACCCTTCAAGGACCACCAGGAGCCCTCTGGAGCCCTTCAGGACCCCTTTAGAGAGCCCTCAGGACCCCTCGAGGTCTTCCAGAACCCCCTGAGAGCCGTCAGAGACCCCTTGAAGGCCTTCCAGGACCCCTCTGGGACCACCAGGACACCTCTGGAGCCCTCCAGGACCCCTTTAGGACCCTCAGGTCTCCTCTAGAGCCACCCAAGACCCCTTTAGAACCTTCCAGAACCCCCCCAGGTCCCACCATGGCCCTTCCAGGACCACCAGAACCCCTCGAGAGTCCTCTGGGACCCTTTTAGGGCCTTCCAGGAGTGTCCCAGAGGGGTCCTGGATCATTCCAACCCCCCCAGAACCCCTCTGGATCCTTCTGGAACCCCTCTGGAGCCCCTCAGGATCATTCCAACCCCCCCAGAACCCCTCTGGATCCTTCTGGAACCCCTCTGGAGCCCCTCAGGATCATTCCAACCCCCCCAGAACCCCTCTGGATCCTTCTGGAACCCCTCTGGAGCCCCTCAGGATCATTCCAACCCCCCCAGAACCCCTCTGGATCCTTCTGGAACCCCTCTGGAGCCCCTCAGGATCATTCCAACCCCCCCAGAACCCCTCTGGATCCTTCTGGAACCCCTCGGGAGCCCCTCAGGATCATTCCAACCCCCCCAGAACCCCTCTGGAACCTTCTGGAACCCCTCTGGAGCCCCTCAGGATCATTCCAACCCCCCCAGAACCCCTCTGGATCCTTCTGGAACCCCTCTGGAGCCCCTCAGGATCATTCCAACCCCCCCAGAACCCCTCTGGATCCTTCTGGAACCCCTCTGGAGCCCCTCAGGATCATTCCAACCCCCCCAGAACCCCTCTGGATCCTTCTGGAACCCCTCTGGAGCCCCTCAGGATCATTCCAACCCCCCCAGAACCCCTCTGGATCCTTCTGGAACCCCTCTGGAGCCCCTCAGGATCATTCCAACCCCCCCAGAACCCTTCTGGCACCAAAAATGGAGGGAAAAGAGCCCCAAAATGGTGGAAAACAGCTCCAAAATGGGGGAGAAGAGCCCCAAAATGGGGGAAAAGAGCCCCAAAATGGGGGAAAAGAGCCCCAAAATGGCGGAAAAGAGCCCCAAAATGGGGTTAAAGAGCCCCAAAATCGGGGAAAAGAGCCCCAAAATGGGGTTAAAGAGCGATAGAAGCTCCACAGCTCCATAAATGGCCCCAAAAATGGGCTCTCGAGGGGTCCTGAGGGTTCCAGAGGGGTCCTGGGAGTACCCAGGGTGGTTCTGGAAGGTTCTAAAGGGGTCCTGGGTGGCTCTAAGGGGGTCCTGAGGGTTCTGGGGGGGTCCTGGTTGGGTTTAGAGGGGTCCTCTGGAGCTCCAGAGGGGTCCTGGAAGGCCTTCAAGGGGTCCCGGGTGGCTCTTGAGGGGTCCTGGTGGTCACGGAAGGGTCCTGGGGGTATCCAGTGTGGTTCTGGAAGGTTCCAAAGAGGTCCTGTGTGGTTCTAGAGGAGTTCTGAGGACCCTGGAATGTTCTTGAGGGGTTCTGAGGGTCCTGGAAAGGCCCCAAAGGGCTCATAGGAGACCCTCGAGGGGTCCTGGAGGGCTCTCAAAGTGTCTTGAAAGTTCTGGAAGGGTCCTGAGGGTCCTTGAGGGGTCCCAGGAGGTTCTCCAGGAGGTCCTGAGGAACCCAGACAGGTTCTGGGGGTCTCTAGAGGGGTTCTGAGAGTTCTTGAAGGTTCCTCAGTGGCTCTTGAGTGGTCCTGGAAGGCCCTAATGGGGTCCTGGGTGGGTCCAGAGGAGCTCTGAGGGGTTCTGAAGCCCTGGAGGGTCCATGGACCTCATCTGGAAGGGCTCCGGCTTCACCTTCAGCAGCTTTGAGATGATGTGGGTCCGTCAGGAGCCCCAGAAGGGCCTCCAGTGGGTCGCGGGGATCAGCAGCCCCAGTGGCAGCAGCACCTACTACGCGCCGTCGGTCAAGGGGCGCTTCACCATCTCCAGGGACAACGGCCAGAGCACGGTGACGCTGCGGATGACCAACCTGAAGGCCGAGGACACGGCCACCTACTACTGCGCCAAAGACGCTGATGGTGGTGGTGTTCATCCTGGTGGTGGTGGTTATGGTGGTGGTGGTCCCACCGGTGTCAACACTCGCCATGGATTTGAGGCCACCAAAGACCCTTCCAGGACCCTCAGAACCCCTCTAGATCCCCCCAGGACCCATCTGGGACCCTCAGGACCTCCTGGAGAAACTCCTGGGACCCCTCAAGGACCCTCAGGACCCCTTTAGAACCTTCCAGAACCACCCTGGGTACCCCCAGGACCCCTCTGGAACCCTCAGGACCCCTCGAGAATCCTCTGAGACACCTTTAGGGCCTTCCAGGAGTGTCCCAGAGGGGTCCTGGTGGTCTCCAGAGGGTCCTCAAAGCCTCTTCAGGAGCCCTTTGGGGCTCTCGAGGGGTTTTGAGGGTCCAAGAGAGGTCTTGAAAGTCCCTAAAGGGGTCCTGGAAGGCCCTAAAAGGGGTCCTGGTGGTCCCAGAGGGGTCCTGGAGGTACCTGGGGGGGTTCTGGAAGGTTCTAAAGGGGTCTTGGGTGGTTCTAGAGGAGACCTGAGGGTCCTAAAGGGGTCCTGGAGGGCTCCAGAGGGGTCCTGGTGGTCCTCGAGGGGTCCCAGGAGGTTCTCCAGGAGGTCCTGAGGGTCCCAGATGGGTCCTGTGGGGCTCCAGAGGGGTTCTCCGGATCCTCCAAAGCTCCTCAGTGGCTCTTGAGTGGTCCTGAGTGGCTCTGGAGGGGTTCTGGAGGTCCCAGAAGGGTCCTGGAAGGGTTTCCCCCTATTTTGGGGCTCTTTTCCCTCATTTTTGGGACCATTTATGGAGCTGTGGAGATTCTATCGCTGTTTAACCCCATTTTGGGGCTCTTTAACCCCATTTTGGGGCTCTTTAACCCCATTTTGGGGCTCTTTTCCCCCATTTTGGGGCTCTTTAACCCCATTTTGGGGCTCTTTTCCCTCCATTTTTGGTGCCAGAGGGGTTCTGGGGGGGTTGGAATGATCCTGAGGGGCTGCAGAGGGGTTCCAGAAGGATCCAGAGGGGTTCTGGGGGGGTTGGAATGATCCTGAGGGGCTCCAGAGGGGTTCCAGAAGGATCCAGAGGGGTTCTGGGGGGGTTGGAATGATCCTGAGGGGCTCCAGAGGGGTTCCAGAAGGATCCAGAGGGGTTCTGAGGGGGTTGGAATGATCCTGAGGGGCTCCAGAGGGGTTCCGGAAGGTTCCAGAGGGGTTCTGGAGCCCTAATGAGGTTCATTAGTGGCCCTCATTAAGAGTTAATTAAGAGCTGCAGCTGCGCTCGAAGGCCCCGAAAGCGAAAGCGAATGTGGGGCTCCAAAAAGCCCTTTTTGGGGTTTCGGAACTGATTTTTGGGGTTATTTTTGGCAATGGGGGTAAAAACAAACCCCAAATGGGGGAAATTGAGAGGGGGGAGAAAAGGGGGAGAGGCGTTAATGGCATTAATTAATTAGAGCAGCTCTTTAATCACTTATAGACACCCAATTAATTAATTAGAGCCTCTTTAGACCCTAATTAGGGCCTCCACAGCTCCTTAATGACTTTTAGACGCTGAATTAATTAATCAGAGCAGCTCTTTAATGACCCTCAGAGCCCCTCTATGATCCCCCAGAGCCCCTCTGTGACCCTCAAAGCCACTCTATGACCCTCAGAACCACTCTATGACCCCCAGGACCTCTCTATGACCCTCAAAGCCCCTCTATGACCCCCCAGAGCCCCTCTATGACCCCCCAGAGCCACTCTATGATCCCTCAGAACCCCTCTATGATCCCCCAGAGCCCCTCTTTGACCCCTCAGAACCCCTCTATGACCCCTCTGAACCCCCCTATGACCCTCAGAACCCCTCTGTGACCCTCAAAGCCCCTCTATGACTCCCCAGAACCCCTCTGTGATCCCCCAAAACCCCTCTATGACCCTCAAAGCCCCTCTATGATCCCCCAGAGCCCCTCTATGACCCCTCAAAGCCACTCTATGACCCTCAGAACCACTCTATGACCCCCAGGACCTCTCTATGACCCTCAAAGCCCCTCTATGACCCCCCAGAGCCCCTCTATGACCCCCCAGAACCACTCTATGATCCCTCAGAACCCCTCTATGATCCCCCAGAGCCCCTCTTTGACCCCTCAGAACCCCTCTATGACCCCTCTGAACCCCCCTATGACCCTCAGAACCCCTCTGTGACCCTCAAAGCCCCTCTATGACTCCCCAGAACCCCTCTGTGATCCCCCAAAACCCCTCTATGACCCTCAAAACCACTCTATGATCCCCCAGAGCCCCTCTATGACCCCTCAAACCCCCCCTGAGATACTCCTGGAAGGCCCTAAAGGTGTCCCAGAGGACTCTTGAGGGGTCCTGGTGGTCACGGAAGGGTCCTGGGTGTACCCAGGGTGGTTCTGGAAGGTTCCAAAGAGGTCCTGGGTGGTTCTAGAGGAGTTCTGAGGGTCCTGGAATGTTCTTGAGGGGTCCTGAGGGACCTGGAAAGGCCCCAAAGGGCTCATAGGAGACCCTCGAGGGGTCCTGGAGGGCTCTCAAAGAGTCTTGAGAGTTCTAGAAGGGTCCTGAGGGTCCTTGAGGGGTCCCAGGAGGTTCTCCAGGGGGTCCTGAGGAACCCAGACGGGTCCTGGGGGTCTCTAGAGGGGTTCTGAGGGTCCTGGAAGGTTCCTCAGTGGCTCTTGAGTGCTCCTGGAAGGCCCTAATGGGGTCCTGGGTGGGTCCAGAGGAGCTCTGAGGGGTTCTGAAGCCCTGGAGGGTCCATGGACCTCATCTGCAAAGGCTCCGGCTGCACCTTCAGCAGCTTCGGGATGGAGTGGGTCCGTCAGGAGCCCCAGAAGGGCCTCGAGTACGTCGCGGGGATCAACTACAATGGTGGTTCCACCTGGTACGCGCCGTCGGTCAAGGGGCGCTTCACCATCTCCAGGGACAACGGCCAGAGCACGGTGACGCTGCGGATGACCAACCTGAAGGCCGAGGACACGGCCACCTACTACTGCGCCAAAAACGCTGATGGTGGTGGTGGTTATGGTGCTGGTGGTGATGTTGTCCCACCAGGACCCATCTGGGGCCCTCAGGACCTCCTGGAGAACCTCCTGCGACCCCTCAAGGACCCCCAGGAGCCCTCTGGAGCCCTTCAGGACCCCTTTAGAGACCCCTCAGGACCCCTTGAGATCTTCCAGAACCCCCTGAGAGCCCTCAGAGACCCCTTGAAGGCCTTCCAGGACCACTCTGGGACCACCAGGACCCCTCTGGAGCCCTCCAGGACCACTTTAGGACCCTCAGGTCTCCTCTAGAGCCACCCAAGAGCCCTTTAGAACCTTCCAGAACCCCCCCAGGTCCCACCATGGCCCTTCCAGGACCACCAGAACCCCTCGAGAGTCCTCTGGGACCCTTTTAGGGCCTTCCAGGAGTGTCCCAGAGGGGTCCTGGATCATTCCAACCCCCTCAGAACCCCTCTGGATCCTTCTGGAACCCCTCTGGAGCCCCTCAGGATCATTCCAACCCCCCCAGAACCCCTCTGGATCCTTCTGGAACCCCTCGGGAGCCCCTCAGGATCATTCCAACCCCCCCAGAACCCCTCTGGAACCTTCTGGAACCCCTCTGGAGCCTCTCAGGATCATTCCAACCCCCCCAGAACCCCTCTGGATCCTTCTGGAACCCCTCTGGAGCCCCTCAGGATCATTCCAACCCCCCCAGAACCCCTCTGGATCCTTCTGGAACCCCTCTGGAGCCCCTCAGGATCATTCCAACCCCCCCAGAACCCCTCTGGATCCTTCTGGAACCCCTCTGGAGCCTCTCAGGATCATTCCAACCCCCTCAGAACCCCTCTGGATCCTTCTGGAACCCCTCTGGAGCCCCTCAGGATCATTCCAACCCCCCCAGAACCCCTCTGGATCCTTCTGGAACCCCTCTGGAGACCACCAGGACCCCTCTGGGACACTCCTGGAAGGCCCTAAAGGTGTCCCAGGGGACTCTCGAGGGGTCCTGAGGGTTCCAGAGGGGTCCTGGGGGTACGCAGGGTGGTTCTGGAAGGTTCTAAAGGGGTCCTGGGTGGCTCTAAGGGGGTCCTTGGGCTCCTGGAAGGCCCTAAAGGGCTCATAGGAGGTCCTCGAGGGGTTCTCGGTGGCTCCAGAGGGGTCCGGAGTGTCCCAGAGGGGTCCTTGATGGCTCCAGAGGAGAGTTGAGGGTTCTAGAAGGGTCCTGAGGGTCCTTGAGGGGTCCCAGGAGGTTCTCCAGGGGTTCCTGAGGGCTCCAGACGGGTCCTGGGGGGCTCTGGAGGGTGCGTGGACATCTCTACAGGGGTCCTGAGGGCCCTCAATGAGTCCTGTGGGGCTCAAGATGGGTTCTGGGGGTCTCTTGGGGTGTCTTTGGGGGCTCTGGACGGATCCTTAAGGTCTAAGAGGGGTCCTGGAAGGTCCGAAATGGCTCAAAGGGGACTCTTGAGGGGTCCTGGTGATCATCTGGGTTCCTCCGGACCCCCTGGAGAACCCCCTGTGACCCCCCAAGGAGCCTCAGGAGCCCTCTGGAGCCACCCAGGAGCCCTTTAGAACCTTCCAGAACCCCCCTGGGTACCCCCAGGACCCCTCTGGAACCCTCAGAACCCCTCGAGAGTCCTCTGAGACACCTTTAGGGCCTTCCAAGAGTGTCCCAGAGGGGTCCTGGTGGTCTCCAGAGGGGTCCTGAGGGGCCTTCAAGGGGTCTCTTGGTTCTCTGAAGGGGTTCTGGAAGACCTTGAGGGGTCTTGAAGGTCCCAGAGGGGTCCTGGGGGGCTTTTAAGAAGTCCTGGAGGTTCTGGAAGGTTCCTGGAAGGCCCTAAAGGGGTCCCTGTGGGGCTCTGGAGGGGTCTTGGTGGTCCCAGAGGGGTCCTGGGGGGCTCTGGAGGGGTCCTGAGGGTTCCAGTGAGGTTCTGGGGGTTCTGGAAGGCCCCAAAGGGCTCATAGGAGACCTTCGAGGGGTCCTGAGGGGCTCCAGAGGAGACTTAAGGGTTCTAGAAGGGTCCTGAGGGTCCTTGAGGGGTCCCAGGAGGTTCTCCAGGAGGTCCTGAGGGTCCCAGATGGGTCCTGGGGGGATCCAGAGGGGTTCTGAGGGTCCTGGAAGGGTCTTTGGTGGCCTCAAATCCATCGCGAGTGTTGACACCGGTGGGACCACCATCACCACCACCACCACCAGCACCATAACCACCACCACCATAAGCGGATTTGGCGCAGTAGTAGGTGGCCGTGTCCTCGGCCTTCAGGTTGGTCATCCGCAGCGTCACCGTGCTCTGGCCGTTGTCCCTGGAGATGGTGAAGCGCCCCTTGACCGACGGCGCGTAGGAGGTGGAACCCCCTTTCTCGATCCCCGCGACGTACTCGAGGCCCTTCTGGGGCTCCTGACGGACCCACTCCATCCCGAAGCTGCTGAAGGTGCAGCCGGAGCCTTTGCAGATGAGGTCCATGGACCCTCCAGGGGACACGAGGCCACCGCCGCTCTCCACCAGGGACTGAGAACCTTCCTAGGACCTTCCAGGACCCATCAGGACCCCTCTGGAGCCACTCAGGACCACTTAAGAGCTACTGAGGACCCTTCAAGGACCCTGAGAACCACTCTGGAGTCCTCCAGGACTCATTGACGGCCCTCAGGACCCCTGTAGAGATGTCCACAAACCCTCCAGAGCCCCCCAGGAGCCATCTGGAGCCCTCAGGAACCCCTGGAGAACCTCCTGGGACCCCTCAAGGACCCTCAGGAGCCTTCTAGAACCCACAACTCTCCTCTGGAGCCATCAAGGACCCCTCTGGGACACTCAGGACCCCTCTGGAGCCACCAAGAACCCCTCGAGGGCCACCTATGAGCCCTTTAGGGCCTTCCAGGAGCCCCAGGACCCGCCTGGAGCCACCCAGGACCCCTTTAGAACCTTCCAGAACCACCCTGGGTACCCCCAGGACCCCTCTGGAACCCTCAGGACCCTTCAAGAGTCCTCTGGGACACCTTTAGATCCTTCCAGGAGTGTCCCAGAGGGGTCCTGGGGGGCTCCAGAGGGTCCTCAAAGCCTCTTCAGGAGCCCTTTGGGGCTCTCGAGGGGTTTTGAGGATCCCAGAAAGGTCCTGAAAGACCCTAAAGGGGTCTTGGAAGGCCCTAAAAGGGGTCCTGGTGGTCCCAGAGGGGTCCTGGAGATACCTGGGGGGGTTCTGGAAAGTTCTAAAGGGATCTTTGGTGGCTCTAGAGGAGACCTGAGGGTCCTAAAGGGGTCCCGGGGGGTTCCAGAGGGGTCCTGGTGGTCCCAGAGGGGTCCTGGGGGTACCTGGGGGAGTTCTGGAAGGTTCTGAAGGGGTCTTGGGTGGCTCTAGAGGAGACCTGAGGGTCCTAAAGGGGTCCTGAGGGGCTCCAGAGGGGTCCTGGAGGTCCCAGAGGGGTCCTGGAAGGCCTTCAAGGGGTCTCTGGGGGCTCTCAGGGGGTTCTGGAAGATCTCCAGGGGTCCTGAGGGCTCTCTAAAGGGGTCCTGGAGGGCTCCAGAGGGGTCCTGGAAGGCCTCGAGTGGTCCTAAAGGGGTCCTGAAGGGCTCCAGAGGGGTCCTGGTGGTCCTCGAGGGGTCCCAGGAGGTTCTCCAGGAGGTCCTGAGGGCCCCAGATGGGTCCTGTGGGGCTCCAGAGGGGTTCTCCGGATCCTCCAAAGCTCCTCAGTGGCTCTTGAGTGGTCCTGAGTGGCTCTGGAGGGGTTCTGGAGGTCCCAGAAGGGTCCTGGAAGGGTTTCCCCCTATTTTGGGGCTCTTTTCCCTCATTTTTGGGGCCATTTATGGAGCTGTGGAGCTTCTATCGCTGTTTAACCCCATTTTGGGGCTCTTTAACCCCATTTTGGGGCTCTTTTCCCCCCATTTTGGGGCTCTTTTCCCCCATTTTGGGGCTCTTTTCCCTGATTTTGGGGCTCTTTTCCCCATTTTGGGGCTCTTTAACCCCATTTTGGGGCTCTTTTCCCTCCATTTTTGGTGCCAGAGGGGTTCTGGGGGGGTTGGAATGATCCTGAGGGGCTCCCGAGGGGTTCCAGAAGGTTCCAGAGGGGTTCTGGGGGGGTTGGAATGATCCTGAGGGGCTCCAGAGGGGTTCCAGAAGGATCCAGAGGGGTTCTGGGGGGGTTGGAATGATCCTGAGGGGCTCCAGAGGGGTTCCAGAAGGATCCAGAGGGGTTCTGGGGGGGTTGGAATGATCCTGAGTGGCTCCAGAGGGGTTCCAGAAGGATCCAGAGGGGTTCTGGGGGGGTTGGAATGATCCTGAGGGGCTCCAGAGGGGTTCCAGAAGGATCCAGAGGGGTTCTGAGGGGGTTGGAATGATCCAGGACCCCTCTGGGACACTCCTGGAAGGCCCTAAAAGGGTCCCAGAGGACTCTTGAGGGGTTCTGGTGGTCCCAGAGGGGTCCTGGAGATACCTGGGGGGGTTCTGGAAGGTTCTAAAGGGGTCTTGGGTGGCTCTAGAGGAGACCTGAGGGTCCTAAAGGGGTCTCGGGGGGCTCCAGATGGGTCCTGGTGGTCCCAGAGGGGTCCTGGAAGGCCTTCAAGGGGTCTCTGGGGGCTCTCAGGGGGTTCTGGAAGACCTCGAGGGGTCCTGAGGGGTCTCTAAAGGGGTCCTGAAGGGCTCCAGAGGTCTCCTGGGGGTCCTTGAGGGGTCGCAGGAGGTTCTCCAGGAGGTCCTGAGGGCCCCAGATGGGTCCTGGTGGGACAACATCACCACCACCACCATAACCACCACCACCATCAGCACGTTTGGCGCAGTAGTAGGTGGCCGTGTCCTCGACC
The DNA here is from genome assembly GCF_017976375.1 of Cuculus canorus. Lineage (NCBI taxonomy): Eukaryota > Metazoa > Chordata > Aves > Cuculiformes > Cuculidae > Cuculus > Cuculus canorus. The sequence goes on from NC_071439.1 coordinate 435,464, forward strand.
TTCAGGTTGGTCATCCGCAGCGTCACCGTGCTCTGGCCGTTGTCCCTGGAGATGGTGAAGCGCCCCTTGACCGACGGCGCGTAGTAGGTGGTACCACCATTGTCCCAAATCCCCGCGACCCACTGGAGGCCCTTCTGGGGCTCCTGACGGACCCACTCCATCCCGAAGCTGCTGAAGGTGAAGCCGGAGCCTTTGCAGATGAGGTCCATGGACCCTCCAGGGGACACGAGGCCACCGCCGCTCTCCACCAGGGACTGAGAACCTTCCTAGGACCTTCCAGGACCCTTCTGGGACCACCAGGACCCCTCTGGAGCCACTCAGGACCACTTCAGAGCTACTGAGGACCCTTCAAGGACCCTGAGAACCACTCTGGAGTCCTCCAGGACTCATTGAGGGCCCTCAGGACCCCTGTAGAGATGTCCACGAACCCTCCAGAGCCCCCCAGGACCCATCTGGAGCCCTCAGGAACCCCTGGAGAACCTCCTGGGACCCCTCAAGGACCCTCAGGACCCTTCTAGAACCCTCAACTCTCCTCTGGAGCCATCAAGGACCCCTCTGGGACACTCAGGACCCCTCTGGAGCCACCAAGAACCCCTCGAGGACCTCCCATGAGCCCTTTAGAACCTTCCAGGAGCCCCAGGACCCCCTTAGAGCCACCCAGGACCCTTTTAGAACCTTCCAGAACCACCCTGGGTACCCCCAGGAACCCACTTGGACCCTCAGGAGCCCTCAAGAGTCCCCCGGGACACCTTTAGGGCCTTCCAAGAGTGTCCCAGAGGGGTCCTGGTGGTCTCCAGAGGGTCCTCAAAGCCTCTTCAGGAGCCCTTTGGGGCTCTCGAGGGGTTTTGAAGGTCCAAGAGAGGTTCTGAAAGTCCCTAAAGGGGTCCTGGAAGGCTCTGAAAGGGGTCCTGGTGGTCCCAGAGGGGTCCTGGAGGTACCTGGGGGGGTTCTGGAATGTTCTAAAGGGGTCTTGGGTGGCTCTAGAGGAGACCTGAGGGTCCTAAAGGGGTCCTGGATGGCACCAGAGGGGTCCTGGGGGTCCTTGAGGGGTCCCAGGAGGTTCTCCAGGAGGTCCTGAGGGTCCCAGATGGGTCCTGTGGGGCTCCAGAGGGGTTCTCCGGATCCTCCAAAGCTCCTCAGTGGCTCTTGAGTGGTCCTGAGTGGCTCTGGAGGGGTTCTGGAGGTCCCGGAAGGGTCCTGGAAGGGTTTCCCCCTATTTTTGGGCTCTTTTCCCTCATTTTTGGGGCCATTTATGGAGCTGTGGAGCTTCTATCGCTCTTTAACCCCATTTTGGGGCTCTTTAACCCCATTTTGGGGCTCTTTTCCACCATTTTGGGGCTCTTTAACCCCATTTTGGGGCTCTTTTCCCCCATTTTGGGGCTCTTTTCCCTCATTTTGGGGCTCTTTAACCCCATTTTGGGGCTCTTTTCCCTCTATTTTTGGTGCCAGAGGGGTTCTGGGGGGGTTGGAATGATCCTGAGGGGCTCCAGAGGGGTTCCAGAAGGATCCAGAGGGGTTCGGGGGGGTTGGAATGATCCTGAGGGGCTCCAGAGGGGTTCCAGAAGGATCCAGAGGGGTTCTGGGGGGGTTGGAATGATCCTGAGGGGCTCCAGAGGGGTTCCAGAAGGATCCAGAGGGGTTCTGGGGGGGTTGGAATGATCCAGGACCCCTCTGGGACACTCCTGGAAGGCCCTAAAAGGGTCCCAGAGGACTCTCGAGGGGTTCTGGTGGTCCTGGAAGGGCCATGGTGGGACCTGGGGGGGTTCTGGAAGGTTCTAAAGGGCTCTTGGGTGGCTCTAGAGGAGACCTGAGGGTCCTAAAGGGGTCCTGGAGGGCTCTAGAGTGGTCCTGGTGGTCCCAGGGGGGTCCTGGAAGGCCTTCAAGGGGTCTCTGGGGGCTCTCAGGGGGTTCTGGAAGACCTCGAGGGGTCCTGAGGGCTCTCTAAAGGGGTCCTGAGGGGCTCCAGAGGGGTCCTGGTGGTCCTTGAGGGGTCCCAGGAGGTTCTCCAGGAGGTCCTGAGGGCCCCAGATGGGTCCTGAGGGGCTCCAGAGGGGTTCTCCGGATCCTCCAAAGCTCCTCAGTGGCTCTTGAGTGGTCCTGAGTGGCTCTGGAGGGGTTCTGGAGGTCCCAGAAGGGTCATGGAAGGGTTTCCCCTTATTTTTGGGCTCTTTTCCCTCATTTTTGGGGCCATTTATGGAGCTGTGGAGCTTCAATCGCTCTTTAACCCCATTTTGTGGCTCTTTTCCCTCATTTTGGGGCTCTTTTCCCTATTTTGGGGCTCTTTTCCCCCATTTTGGGGCTCTTTTCCCTCATTTTGGGGCTCCAGAGTGTCCTGGTGGGACAACATCACCACCACCACCATAAGCGTCTTTGGCGCAGTAGTAGGTGGCCGTGTCCTCGGCCTTCAGGTTGGTCATCCGCAGCGTCACCGTGCTCTGGCCGTTGTCCCTGGAGATGGTGAAGCGCCCCTTGACCGACGGCGCGTAGTAGGTGGTACCACCATCGTTCCTGATCCCCGCGACCCACTGGAGGCCCTTCTGGGGCTCCTGACGGACCCACTCCATCCCGAAGCTGCTGAAGGTGCAGCCGGAGCCCTTCCAGATGAGGTCCATGGACCCTCCAGGGCTTCAGAACCCCTCAGAGCTCCTCTGGACCCACCCAGGACCCCATTAGGGCCTTCCAGGACCACTCAAGAGCCACTGAGGAACCTTCAAGAACTCTCAGAACCCCTCTAGATCCCCCTAGGACCTGTCTGGGTTCCTCAGGACCTCCTGGAGAACCTCCTGGGACCCCTCAAGGACCCTCAGGACCCTTCCAGAACTTTCAAGACACTTTGAGAGCCCTCCAGGACCCCTCGAGGGTCTCCTATGAGCCCTTTGGGGCCTTTCCAGAACCCTCAGGACCCCTCAAGAACATTCCAGGGTCCTCAGAACTCCTCTAGAACCACACAGGACCTCTTTGGAACCTTCCAGAACCACCCTGGATACCCCCAGGACCCTTCCGTGACCACCAGGACCCCTCAAGAGCCACCCGGGACCCCTTGAAGGCCTTCCAGGACCCCTCTGGAGCTCCAGAGGACCCCTCTAAACCCAACCAGGACCCTCACAGGACCCTCAGGACCCCCTTAGAGCCACCCAGGACCCCTTTAGAACCTTCCAGAACCACCCTGGGTACCCCCAGGACCCCTCTGGAACCCTCAGAACCCCTCGAGAATCCTCTGGGACACCTTTAGGGCCTTCCAGGAGTGTCCCAGAGGGGTCCTGGTGGTCTCCAGAGGGTCCTCAAAGCCTCTTCAGGAGCCCTTTGGGGCTCTCGAGGGGTTTTGAAGGTTCAAGAGAGGTCCTGAAAGTCCCTAAAGGGGTCCTGGAAGGCCCTAAAAGGGGTCCTGGTGGTCCCAGAGGGGTCCTGGAAGGTCTTCAAGGGGTCTCTGGGGGCTCTCAGGGGGTTCTGGAAGACCTCGAGGGGTCCTGAGGGGTCTCTAAAGGGGTCCTGGAGGGCTCCAGAGGGGTCCTGGTGGTCCTTGAGGGCTCCCAGGAGGTTCTCCAGGAGGTCCTGAGGGCCCCAGATGGGTCCTGTGGGGCTCCAGAGGGGTTCTCCGGATCCTCCAAAGCTCCTCAGTGGCTCTTGAGTGGTCCTGAGTGGCTCTGGAGGGGTTCTGGAGGTCCCAGAAGGGTCCTGGAAGGGTTTCCCCCATTTTGGGGCTCTTTTCCCCCATTTTGGGGCTCTTTTCCCCCATTTTGAGGCTCTTTTCCCCCCATTTTGGAGCTCTTTAACCCCATTTTGGGGCTCTTTTCCCTCCATTTTTGCTGCCAGAGGGGTTCTGGGGGGGTTGGAATGATCCTGAGGGGCTCCAGAGGGGTTCCAGAAGGATCCAGAGGGGTTCTGGGGGGGTTGGAATGATCCTGAGGGGCTCCAGAGGGGTTCCAGAAGGATCCAGAGGGGTTCTGGGGGGGTTGGAATGATCCTGAGGGGCTCCAGAGGGGTTCCAGAAGGATCCAGAGGGGTTCTGGGGGGGTTGGAATGATCCTGAGGGGCTCCAGAGGGGTTCCAGAGGGATCCAGAGGGGTTCTGGGGGGGTTGGAATGATCCTGAGGGGCTCCAGAGGGGTTCCAGAAGGTTCCAGAGGGGTTCTGGAGCCCTAATGAGGTTCATTAGTGGCCCTCATTAAGAGTTAATTAAGAGCAGCAGCTGCGCTCGAAGGCCCCGAAAGCGAAAGCGAATGTGGGGCTCCAAAAAGCCCTTTTTGGGGTTTCGGAACTGATTTTTGGGGTTATTTTTGGCAATGGAGGAAAAAAACAAACTCCAAATGGGGGAAATTGAGAGGGGGGAGAAAAGGGGGAGAGGTGTTAATGGCATTAATTAATTAGAGCAGCTCTTTAAGCACTTATAGACACCCAATTAATTAATTAGAGCCTCTTTAGACCCTAATTAGGGCCTCCACAGCTCCTTAATGACTTTTAGACGCTGAATTAATTAATCAGAGCAGCTCTTTAATGACCCTCAAAGCCCCTCTATGATCCCCCAGAGCCCCTCTATGACCCTCAAAGCCCCTCTATGACTCCCCAGAACCCCTCTGTGATCCCTCAAAACCCCTCTATGACCCTCAAAGCCCCTCTATGATCCCCCAGAGCCCCTCTATGACCCTCAAAGCCCCTCTATGACTCCCCAGAACCCCTCTTTGATCCCTCAAAACCCCTCTATGACCCTCAAAACCACTCTATGATCCCCCAGAGCCCCTCTATGACCCCTCAAAACCCCCCTGAGATACTCCTGGAAGGCCCTAAAGGTGTCCCAGAGGACTCTTGAGGGGTCCTGAGGATCCAAGAAGGGTCCTGGGGGTATCCAGGGTGGTTCTGAAAGGTTCCAAAGAGGTCCTGTGTGGTTCTAGAGGAGTTCTGAGGGTCCTGGAATGTTCTTGAGGGGTCCTGAGGGACCTGGAAAGGCCCCAAAGGGCTCATAGGAGACCCTCGAGGAATCCTGAGAGGCTCCAGAGGAGATTTAAGAGTTCTAGAAGGGTCCTGAGGGTCCTTGAGGGGTCCCAGGAGGTCCTCCAGGAGGTCCTGAGGAACCCAGACAGGTCCTAGGGGGATCTAGAGGGGTTCTGAGGGTCCTTGAAGGTTCCTCAGTGGCTCTTGAGTGGTCCTGGAAGGCCCTAATGGGGTCCTGGGTGGGTCCAGAGGAGCTCTGAGGGGTTCTGAAGCCCTGGAGGGTCCATGGACCTCATCTGCAAAGGCTCCGGCTGCACCTTCAGCAGCTTCGGGATGGGGTGGGTCCGTCAGGAGCCCCAGAAGGGCCTCCAGTGGGTCGCGGGGATCTACAGCAATGGTGGTGGCACCTACTACGCGCCGTCGGTCAAGGGGCGCTTCACCATCTCCAGGGACAACGGCCAGAGCACGGTGACGCTGCGGATGACCAACCTGAAGGCCGAGGACACGGCCACCTACTACTGCGCCAAAGGTGCTGATGGTGGTGGTGTTCATCCTGGTGGTGGTGGTGGTGATGGTGGTCCCACCGGTGTCAACACTCGCGATGTATTTGAGGCCACCAAAGACCCTTCCAGGACCCTCAGAACCCCTATAGATCCCCCCAGGACCCATCTGGGACCCTCAGGACCTCCTGGAGAACCTCCTGGGACCCCTCAAGGACCCTCAGGACCCTTCTAGAACCATTAAGTCTCCTCTGGAGCCCCTCGGGACCCCTCGAGGGTCTCCTATGAGCCCTTCGGGGCCTTCCAGAACCCCCAGAACCTCACTGGAACCCTCAGGACCCCTCCAGAGCCCCCCAGGACCTCTCTGGGACCACCAAGACCCCTCCAGAGCCCCACAGGGATCCCTTTAGGGCCTTCCAGGAACCTTCCAGAACATTCAGGGCTTCTTAAGAGCCACCCAGGACCCCTCTGGGACCTTCAAGACCCCTCAAGGTCTTCCAGAACCCCTTCAGAGAACCAAGAGACCCCTTGAAGGCCCCTCAGGACTCCTCTGGAGCCCCTCAAGACCCCTCTGGGACACTCTTGGAAGGCCCTAAAGGTGTCCCAGAGGACTCTCGAGGGGTCCTGAGGGTTCCAGAGGGGTCCTGGGGGTTCCCAGGGTGGTTCTGGAAGGTTCTAAAGGGGTCCGGGGTGGCTCTAAGGGGGTCCTGGGGGGGTCCTGGTTGGGTTTAGAGGGGTCCTCTGGAGCTCCAGAGGGGTCCTGGAAGGCCTTCAAGGGGTCCCGGGTGGCTCTTGAGGGGTCCTGGTGGTCATGGAAGGGTCCTGGGTGTATCCAGGGTGGTTCTGGAAGGTTCCAAAGAGGTCCTGTGTGGTTCTAGAGGAGTTCTGAGGGTCCTGGAACGTTCTCAGTGGCTCCAGAGGGGTCCTGAGGGTCCTGGAAAGACCCCAAAGGGCTCATAGGAGACCCTCGAGGGGTCCTGGAGGGCTCTCAAAGAGTCTTGAGAGTTCTAGAAGGGTTCTGAGGGTCCTTGAGGGGTCCCAGGAGGTTCTCCAGGAGGTCCTGAGGGACCCAGACAGGTTCTGGGGGTCTCTAGAGGGGTTCTGAGGGTCCTGGAAGGCTCCTCAGTGGCTCTTCAGTGGTCCTGATGGCCCTAATGGGGTCCTGAGTGGCTCCAGAGAAGATCTGAGGGGTTCTGAAGCCCTGGAGGGTCCATGGACCTCATCTGCAAAGGCTCCGGCTGCACCTTCAGCAGCTTTGAGATGATGTGGGTCCGTCAGGAGCCCCAGAAGGGCCTCCAGTGGGTCGCGGGGATCAGCAGCCCCAGTGGCAGCAACACCTACTACGCGCCGTCGGTCAAGGGGCGCTTCACCATCTCCAGGGACAACGGCCAGAGCACGGTGACGCTGCGGATGACCAACCTGAAGGCCGAGGACACGGCCACCTACTACTGCGCCAAAAACGCTTATGGTGGTTATGGTGATGGTGGTCCCACCGGTGTCAACACTCGCGATGTGTTTGAGGCCACCAAAGACCCTTCCAGGACCCTCAGAACCCCTCTGGATCCCCCCAGGACCCATCTGGGTCCCTCAGGACCTCCTGGAGAACCTCCTGGGACCCCTCAAGGACCCTCAGGACCCTTCTAGAACTCTCAAGACTCTTTGAGAGCCCTCCAGGACCCCTCGAGGGTCTCCTATGAGCCCTTTGGGGCCTTTCCAGGACCCTCAGAACCCCTCAAGAACATTCCAGGACCCTCAGAACTCCTCTAGAACCACACAGGACCTCTTTGGAACCTTTCAGAACCACCCTGGATACCCCCAGGACCCTTCCGTGACCACCAGGACCCCTCAAGAGCCACCCGGGACCCCTTGAAGGCCTTCCAGGACCCCTCTGGAGCTCCAGAGGACCCCTCTAAACCCAACCAGGACCCCCCCAGAACCCTCAGGACCCCCTTAGAGCCACCCAGGACCCCTTTAGAACCTTCCAGAACCACCCTGGGTACCCCCAGGACCCCTCTGGAACCCTCAAATTCCTCAAGAGTCCTCTGGGACACCTTTAGGGCCTTCCAGGAGTGTCCCAGAGGGGTCCTGAGGGGCCTTCAAGGGGTCTCTGGGGGCTCTGAAGGGGTTCTGGAAGACCTCGAGGGGTCTTGAAGGTCCCAGAGGGGTCCTGGGGGGCTCTTAAGAAGCCCTGAAGGTTCTGGAAGGTTCCTGGAAGGCCCTAAAGGGGTCCCTGTGGGGCTCTGGAGGGGTCTTGGTGGTCCCAGAGGGGTCCTGGAGGGCTCTGGAGGGGTCCTGAGGGTTCCAGTGAGGTTCTGGGGGTTCTGGAAAGGCCCCAAAGGGCTCATAGGAGATCCTCGAGGGGTCCTGAGGGACTCCAGAGGGGTTCTTGAAGGTTCTCAAAAGGTCCTGTGGGTCCTTGAGGAGCCCCAGGGGGATCTTCATGGGTTCCTGAGGGCTCCAGACAGGTTCTGGGGGTCTCTAGAGGGGTTCTGAGGGTCCTTGAAGGTTCCTCAGTGGCTCTTCAGTGGTCCTGGAAGGCCCTAATGGGGTCCTGGATGGGTCCAGAGGAGCTCTGAGGGGTTCTGAAGCCCTGGAGGGTCCATGGACCTCATCTGGAAGGGCTCCGGCTGCACCTTCAGCAGCTTCGGGATGGAGTGGGTCCGTCAGGAGCCCCAGAAGGGCCTCCAGTGGGTCGCGGGGATCAGGAATGATGGTGGTACCACCTACTTCGCGCCGTCGGTCAAGGGGCGCTTCACCATCTCCAGGGACAACGGCCAGAGCACGGTGACGCTGCGGATGACCAACCTGAAGGCCGAGGACACGGCCACCTACTACTGCGCCAAAGGTGCTTATGGTGGTGGTGGTTACGGTTATGGTGGTGATGGTGGTGGAGGCCTTCCAGAACCCCTTGAGAGCCCCCAGAGACCCCTTGAAGGCCTTCCAGGACCCCTCTGGGACCACCAGGACCCCTCTGGAGCCCTCCAGGACCCCTTTAGGACCCTCAGGTCTCCTCTAGAGCCACCCAAGACCCCTTTAGAACCTTCCAGAACCCCCCAGGTCCCACCATGGCCCTTCCAGGACCACCAGAACCCCTCGAGAGTCCTCTGGGACCCTTTTAGGGCCTTCCAGGAGTGTCCCAGAGGGGTCCTGGATCGTTCCAACCCCCTCAGAACCCCTCTGGATCCTTCTGGAACCCCTCTGGAGCCACTCAGGACCACTCAAGAGCCACTGACAACCCTTCAAGGACCCTGAGAACCCCTCTGGAGTCCTCCAGGACTCATTGAGGGCCCTCAGGACCCCTGTAGAGATGTCCACGAACCCTCCAGAGCTCCCCAGGACCCCTCTGGAGCCCTCAGGAACCCCTGGAGAACCTCCTGGGACCCCTCAAGGACCCTCAGGACCCTTCTAGAACCCTCAACTCTCCTCTGGAGCCATCAAGGACCCCTCTGGGACACTCAGGACCCCTCTGGAGCCACCGAGAACCCCTCGAGGGCCTCCTATGAGCCCTTTAGGGCCTTCCAGGAGCCCCAGGACCCCCCTTGAGCCACCCAGGACCCCTTTAGAACCTTCCAGAACCACCCTGGGTACCCCCAGGACCCCTCTGGAACCCTCAGGAGCCCTCGAGAGTCCCCCGGGACACCTTTAGGGCCTTCCAGGAGTGTCCCAGAGGGGTCCTGGTGGTCTCCAGAGGGTCCTCAAAGCCTCTTCAGGAGCCCTTTGGGGCTCTCGAGGGGTTTTGAGGGTCCAAGAGAGGTCATAAAAGTCCCTAAAGGGGTCCTGGAAGGCCCTAAAAGGGGTCCTGGTGGTCCGAGAGGGGTCCTGGAGATACCTGTGGGGGTTCTGGAAGGTTCTAAAGGGGTCTTGGGTGGCTCTAGAGGAGACCTGAGGGTCCTAAAGGGGTCCTGGAAGGCCCTAAAAGGGTCCTGGTGGTCCCAGAGGGGTCCTGGAAGGCCTTCAAGGGATCTCCGGGGGCTCTCAGGGGGTTCTGGAAGACCTCGAGGGGTCCTGAGGGGTCTTTAAAGGGGTCCTGGATGGCTCCAGAGGGGTCCTGAGGGTCCTTGAGGGGTCCCAGGAGGTTCTCCAGGAGGTCCTGAGGGCCCCAGATGGGTCCTGTGGGGCCCCAGAGGGGTTCTCCGGATCCTCCAAAGCTCCTCAGTGGCTCTTGAGTGGTCCTGAGTGGCTCTGGAGGGGTTCTGGAGGTCCCAGAAGGGTCCTGGAAGGGTTTCCCCCTATTTTGGGGCTCTTTTCCCTCATTTTTGGGGCCATTTATGGAGCTGTGGAGCTTCAATCGCTCTTTAACCCCATTTTGTGGCTCTTTTCCCTCATTTTGGGGCTCTTTTCCCTATTTTGGGGCTCTTTTCCCTCATTTTGGGGCTCTTTTCCCCCATTTTGGATCTCTTTTCCCTCATTTTGGGGCTCTTTTCCCCCATTTTTGAGCTCTTTTCCCCCATTTTGGGGCTCTTTTCCCTCATTTTGGGGCTCTTTTCCCCCATTTTGGGGCTCTTTTCCTTCCATTTTGGGGCTCTTTTCCCCCATTTTGGGGCTCTTTTCCCCCATTTTGGGCTCTTTTCCCCCATTTTGGGGCTCTTTTCCCTCCATTTTTGGTGCCAGAGGGGTTCTGGGGGGGTTGGAATGATCCTGAGGGGCTCCCGAGGGGTTCCAGAAGGTTCCAGAGGGGTTCTGGGGGGGTTGGAATGATCCTGAGGGGCTCCAGAGGGGTTCCAGAAGGATCCAGAGGGGTTCTGGGGGGGTTGGAATGATCCTGAGGGGCTCCAGAGGGGTTCCAGAAGGATCCAGAGGGGTTCTGGGGGGGTTGGAATGATCCTGAGGGGCTCCAGAGGGGTTCCAGAAGGATCCAGAGGGGTTCTGGGGGGGTTGGAATGATCCAGGACCCCTCTGGGACACTCCTGGAAGGCCCTAAAAGGGTCCCAGAGGACTCTCGAAGGGGTTCTGGTGGTCCTGGAAGGGCCATGGTGGGACCTGGGGGGGTTCTGGAAGGTTCTAAAGGGCTCTTGGGTGGCTCTAGAGGAGACCTGAGGGTCCTAAAGGGGTCCTGAAGGGCTCCAGAGGGGTCCTGGTGGTCCCAGAGGGGTCCTGGAAGGCCTTCAAGGGGACTCTGGGGGCTCTCAGGGGGTTCTGGAAGACCTCGAGGGGTCCTGAGGGGTCTCTAAAGGGGTCCTGAAGGGCTCCAGAGGGCTCCTGGGGGTCCTTGAGGGGTCGTAGGAGGTTCTCCAGGAGGTCCTGAGGGCCCCAGATGGGTCCTGGTGGGCTCCAGAGTGTCCTGGTGGGACAACATCACCACCAGCACCATAACCACCACCACCATAAGCGTCTTTGGCGCAGTAGTAGGTGGCCGTGTCCTCGGCCTTCAGGTTGGTCATCCGCAGCGTCACCGTGCTCTGGCCGTTGTCCCTGGAGATGGTGAAGCGCCCCTTGACCGACGGCGCGTAGGAGGTGGTACCACCATTGCTGTGGATCCCCGCGACCCACTGGAGGCCCTTCTGGGGCTCCTGACGGACCCACCCCATCCCGAAGCTGCTGAAGGTGAAGCCGGAGCCTTTGCAGATGAGGTCCATGGACCCTCCAGGGGACACGAGGCCACCGCCGCTCTCCACCAGGGACTGAGAACCTTCCTAGGACCTTCCAGGACCCTTCTGGGACCACCAGGACCCCTCTGGAGCCACTCAGGACCACTCAAGAGCCACTGAGGACCCTTCAAGGACCCCCAGAACCCCTCTGGAGTCCTCCAGGACTCATTGAGGGCCCTCAGGACCCCTGGAGAGATGTCCACGAACCCTCCAGAGCTCCCCAGGACCCATCTGGAGCCCTCAGGAACCCCTGGAGAACCTCCTGGGACCCCTCAAGGACCCTCAGGACCCTTCGAGAACCCTCAACTCTCCTCTGGAGCCATCAAGGACCCCTCTGGGACACTCAGGACCCCTCTGGAGCCACCGAGAACCCCTCGAGGACCTCCTATGAGCCCTTTAGGGCCTTCCAAGAGCCCCAGGACCCCCCTTGAGCCACCCAGGACCCCTTTAGAACCTTCCAGAACCACCCTGGGTACCCCCAGGACCCCTCTGGAACCCTCAGGAGCCCTCGAGAGTCCCCTGGGACACCTTTAGGGCCTTCCAGGAGTGTCCCAGAGGGGTCCTGGTGGTCTCCAGAGGGTCCTCAAAGCCTCTTCAGGAGCCCTTTGGGGCTCTCGAGGGGTTTTGAGGGTCCAAGAGAGGTCATAAAAGTCCCTAAAGGGGTCCTGGAAGGCCCTAAAAGGGGTCCTGGTGGTCCCAGAGGGGTCCTGGAGATACCTGTGGGGGTTCTGGAAGGTTCTAAAGGGGTCTTGGGTGGCTCTAGAGGAGACCTGAGGGTCCTAAAGGGGTCTTGGAGGGCTCCAGAGTGGTCCTGGTGGTCCCAGAGGGGTCCTGGAAGGCCTCGAGTGGTCTCTAAAGGGGTCCTGAGTGGCTCCAGAGGGGTCCTGAGGGTCCTTGAGGGGTCCCAGGAGGTTCTCCAGGAGGTCCTGAGGGCCCCAGATGGGTCCTGTGGGGCTCCAGAGGGGTTCTCCGGATCCTCCAAAGCTCCTCAGTGGCTCTTGAGTGGTCCTGAGTGGCTCTGGAGGGGTTCTGGAGGTCCCAGAAGGGTCCTGGAAGGGTTTCCCCCTATTTTTGGGCTCTTTTCCCTCATTTTTGGGGCCATTTATGGAGCTGTGGAGCTTTTATCGCTCTTTAACCCCATTTTGGGGCTCTTTCCCCCCATTTTGGAGCTCTTTTCCCCCATTTTGGGGCTCTTTTCCCTCATTTTGGGGCTCTTTAACCCCATTTTGGGGCTCTTTTCCCCCATTTTGGGGCTCTTTAACCCCATTTTGGGGTTCTTTTCCCCCATTTTGGGGCTCTTTTCCCCCATTTGGGGCTCTTTTCCCTCATTTTGGGGCTCTTTTCCCCCATTTTGGGGCTCTTTTCCGCCATTTTGGGGCTCTTTTCCCCCATTTTGGGGCTCTTTTCCCTCCATTTTTGGTGCCAGAGGGGTTCTGGGGGGGTTGGAATGATCCTGAGGGGCTCCAGAGGGGTTCCAGAAGGATCCAGAGGGGTTCTGGGGGGGTTGGAATGATCCTGAGGGGCTCCAGAGGGGTTCCAGAAGGATCCAGAGGGGTTCTGGGGGGGTTGGAATGATCCTGAGGGGCTCCAGAGGGGTTCCAGAAGGATCCAGAGGGGTTCTGGGGGGGTTGGAATGATCCTGAGGGGCTCCAGAGGGGTTCCAGAAGGATCCAGAGGGGTTCTGAGGGGGTTGGAATGATCCAGGACCCCTCTGGGACACTCCTGGAAGGCCCTAAAAGGGTCCCAGAGGACACTCGAAGGGGTTCTGGTGGTCCTGGAAGGGCCATGGTGGGACCTGGGGGGGTTCTGGAAGGTTCTAAAGGGGTTTTGGGTGGCTCTAGAGGAGACCTGAGGGTCCTAAAGAGGTCCTGGAGGGCTCCAGAGGGGTCCTGGTGGTCCCAGAAGGGTCCTGGAAGGCCTTCAGGTTGGTCATCCGCAGCGTCACCGTGCTCTGGCCGTTGTCCCTGGAGATGGTGAAGCGCCCCTTGACCGACGGCGCGTAGTAGGTGTATCCACCATTGCTGTGGATCCCCGCGACCCACTGGAGGCCCTTCTGGGGCTCCTGACGGACCCACTCCATCCCGAAGCTGCTGAAGGTGAAGCGGAGCCTTTGCAGATGAGGTCCATGGACCCTCCAGGGCTTCAGAACCCCTCAGAGCTCCTCTGGACCCACCCAGGACCCCATTAGGGCCTTCCAGGAGCACTCAAGAGCCACTCAGGAACATTCAAGGACTCTCAGAACCCCTCTGGATCCCCCTAGGACCCATCTGGGACCCTCAGGACCTCCTGGAGAACCTCCTGGGACCCCTCAAGGACCCTCAGGACCCTTCTAGAACTCTCAAGACTCTTTGAGAGCCCTCCAGGACCCCTCGAGGGTCTCCTATGAGCCCTTTGGGGCCTTTCCAGGTCCCTCAGGACCCATCAAGAACATTCCAGGACCCTCAGAACTCCTCTAGAACCACCCAGGACCTCTTTGGAACCTTCCAGAACCACACTGGATACCCCCAGGACCCTTCTTGGACCCTCAGGACCCCTCAAGAGTCCTCTGGGACACCTTTAGGGCCTTCCAGGAGTATCTCAGAGGCGTTCTGGGGGGCTATAGAGGGGTTCTGAGGGTCATAGAGGGGTTCTGGGGGGTCATAGAGGGGCTTTGAGGGTCACAGAGGGGCTCTGAGGGGTCATAGAGGAGCTTTGAGGGTCATAGAGGGGCTCTGGGGGATCATAGAGGAGCTTTGAGGGTCATTAAAGCGCTGCTCTGATTAATTAATTCAGCGTCTAAAAGTCATTAAGGAGCTGTGGAGGCTCTAATTAGGGTCTAATAAGGCTCTAATTAATTAATTCAGTGCTAATAAGTCATTAAGGGACTTTGGAGGCCCTAATTAGGGTCTGACGAGGCTCTAATTAATTAATTCAGTGCCTCTAATTAACTAAAGAGCTTCACTCATTAATTAATTCCCTCTCCATAAGTGATTAAAGCCCTTCTGAGACCGTAATTAATTAATACCGCGCCTATTAAGTGATTAATGGGCTCTGATTAATTAATTAATACCTCATCTATAAGTAATTAATGGGCTCTGATTAATTAATTCCGCGTCTATAAGTAATTAATGGCCTCTAATTAATTAATTACAGTGATTAATGGGCTTCGGAGGCTCCAATTAATTAATTAAGGTCTCCATTAATTAATTAATGACCCCGCGGCGCCCTTAATTAATTAATTAATTGCCGCGTAATTAATTATCTGCGACGGAAGGCGGCGATTAATTAATCCGATTAATTATTTTAGCCATTAATTAGCCCTCAGGCTGTAATTAATTCATTAATTAATTAATTAATCCGGCGGCGGAGGGTAATTAACGCTCCGTTAATTAACGACAACAACTCATTAACTCCCCAGGGGGGGTCGTAATTAATTAACTCGAGAAAAACAACTCATTAATCCCCCTGGGGAGGCCCTTAATTAATTAATTAAGGTCATTAATTCCCTAATGAGGTCCCCCGTTAATTAATCCGACGAAGAAAAGTCATTAATGTCTTAATAAAGGCCTTTAATTAATCAATAAATGATCGATTTCGCCGTAATTAATTCCCTATTGGGGTCGCAATTAATTAATTAAGGACTCAATGAGTCATTAATGAGTCATTAATTGCCTTCGTCTTTGTAATTAACCCCTTCAAAGGGGGTTAATTAATCGATTAAAGGTAAATTAAAGTGATTAATTCCCCCTAATTAAGCCCCAGGAGGGGTCCCCCCCGTTGATTAATTAATTAATTAAGTCCTTAATCACCTGGAGGAGCCCTAATTAATTAATTGGAGGCAATTAAATGGCCAAGAAGGGATTAATTAACTCAGTTAATAATGTAATTACGGTGATTAATAGCGTAATTAATTCATTATTAGTAATTAATCGTTCTCCGATAGCAAAATAACGGTGATTAATAACGTAATTAATTCATTATAAGTAATTAATGCCTCTCCGATATCGAAATAACGGTGATTAATATCGCAATTAATTCATTATTAGTAATTAATTCCCCTCCGATATTGAAATAACGGTGATTAATAACGTAATTAATTCATGATAAGTAATTAATAGTTCTCTGATATCGAAATAACGGTGATTAATAACGCAATTAATTCATTATAAGTAATTAATCCCTCTCCGATATCGAAATAACGGTGATTAATAACGTAATTAATTCATTATTAGTAATTAATTCCCCTCTGATATCAAAATAACGGTGATTAATAACGTCATTAATTCATTATAAGTAATTAATAGTTCTCCGATATCGAAATAACGGTGATTAATAACGTAATTAATTCATTATAAGTAATTAATTCCCCTCCGATATCGAATTAATGGTGATTAATAACGTAATTAATTCATTATAAGTAATTAATAGTTCTCCGATATCGAAATAACGGTGATTAATAACGTAATTAATTCATTATAAGTAATTAATTCCCCTCCGATATCGAAATAACGGTGATTAATAACGTAATTAATTCATTATAAGTAATTAATAGTTCTCCGATATCGAAATAACAGTGATTAATAACGTAATTAATTCATTATAAGTCATTAATCCCCCTCCGATATCGCCTTTCATCAACTCCACACTTCTAATTAACCCCTAATTGATGTCATAATTAAGGCAAAGCCACTAATTAACCCCTATCCTTCACTGTAATTAAGTGGAAACCACTAATTAACCCCTATTCTATGTCATAATTAAGTCCAATCCATTAATTAACCCCTATCCTTCAATCTAATTAAGTGGAAACTCAACTAATTAACCCCTATCCTTTACTCTAATTAAGTCAAATCGATTAATTAACCCTTATCCTTCAATGTAATTAAGTGGGAACCACTAATTAACCCGTATTCTATGTCATAATTAAGTGGGAACCACTAATTAACCCCTATCCTTTAATGTAATTAAGTCAAATGGATTAATTAACACTTATCCTTCAACCTAATTAAGTGGAAACCACTAATTAACCCCTATCCTTTACTGTAATTAAGGGGAAATCACTAATTAACCCCTATTCTATGTCATAATTAAGTGGAAACCACTAATTAACCCCTATCCTTCAATCTAATTAAGTCCAATGGATTAATTAACCCTTATCCTTTAATATAATTAAGTGGAAACCACTAATTAACCCCTATCCTTTAATATAATTAAGTGGAAGCCATTAATTAACCCCTATCCCTTAATGTAATTAAGTGGGAACCACTAATTAACCCCTATTCTATGTCATAATTAAGTGAAAATCACTAATTAACCCCTATCCTTTACTGTAATTAAGTGGAAACCACTAATTAACCCCTATCCTTCAATCTAATTAAGTGGAAACCACTAATTAACCCCTATCCTTCAATCTAATTAAGGGGAAATCACTAATTAACCCCTATTCTATGTCATAATTAAGTCAAATCCATTAATTAACCCCTATCCTTCACTGTAATTAAGTGGAAACCACTAATTAACCCCTATCCTTTACTCTAATTAAGTCGAATCGATTAATTAACCCTTATCCTTCAATGTAATTAAGTGGAAACCACTAATTAACCCCTATTCTATGTCATAATTAAGTCGAATCGATTAATTAATCCCTATTTTTCAATGTAATTAAGTGGAAGCCATTAATTAACCCCTATCCTTCAATCTAATTAAGGGGAAATCACTAATTAACCCCTATTCTATGTCATAATTAAGTGGAAACCACTAATTAACCCCTATTCTATGTCATAATTAAGTCCAATCCATTAATTAACCCCTATCCTTCAATCTAATTAAGTGGAAACTCAACTAATTAACCCCTATCCTTTACTGTAATTAAGTCAAATCGATTAATTAACCCTTATCCTTTAATCTAATTAAGTGGAAACCACTAATTAACCCTTATCCTTCACTCTAATTAAGTCCAATCCATTAATTAACCCTTCTCCTTTACCCTAATTAACGTAATTAGTGTAATTAACCCCTATTAATTAAGCCCGAAGCACTAATTAAGCCCTAATGACCCCTCCCCCCCCTCATCAGAGGTCACCGTTGGTCCTAATGAACCCCTTCGTTAACGAAAGGCTCCAAACGAAGGGCGGAACATTCCGGAAAGGGGCAAAAAAAAGAGGGGGGGGGGAGGGGGGAGGGGAAGATGCAAATGAGGACCTTCGGAGAGGGCTTTAAAAGGCTCTGAGATGGCTCCGTGGTGGCACCACTGAGGTCTCCATCATGGACGCCAACGTGGCCTTCAGCCTTCTGCTCCTCTGCCTTCTGCTCCCAGGTGGGTCCTCACCCTCCCCCGAGGACCTTCTGGGGTGGTGGTGGCCATGGGGGGTCCTCCAGGAGGTCCTCCAGGAGGTCCTCAAGGAGGTTCTCAAGGGGTTCCTCCAGAGGTTCCTCCAGGGGTTCCTCAATGGTTCCTCAATGGGTTCCTCCAGAGGTGCTTCAATGGGTCCTCAATGAGGTCCTCCAGAGGATCCTCCATAGGTTCTTCAATGGGTCCTCAATGGGTTCCTCCAGGGGTTCTTCAATGGGTCCTCAATGAGGTCCTCCAGAGGTTCATCCATAGGTGCTTCAATGGGTCCTCAATGGGTCCATCCAGAGGTGCTTCAATGGGTCCTCAATGAGGTCCTCCAGAGGATCCTCCATAGGTTCTTCAATGGGTCCTCAATGGGTCCTCAATGGGTTCCTCCAGGGGTTCTTCAGTGGTTCCTCAATGAGGTCCTCAAGGGGTTCATCCAGAGGTGCTTCAATGGGTCCTCAATGAGGTCCTCAAGGGGTTCCTCCAGAGGTTCTTCAATGGGTCCTCAATGGGTATTCAATGGGTCCTCAATGGGTTCTTCAATGGGTCCTCCATGAGGTCCTCCAGAGGTTCATCCAGAGGTGCTTCAGTGGGTCCTCCATGAGGTCCTCAAGGGGTTCATCCATAGGTTCTTCAATGGGTCCTCCATGAGGTCCTCAAGGGGTTCCTCCAGAGGTGCTTCAGTGGTTCCTCAATGAGGTCCTCAAGGGGTTCCTCCATAGGTGCTTCAATGGGTCCTCAATGGGTCCTCAATGAGGTCCTCAATGGGTCCTCAATGGGTTCCTCCATAGGTGCTTCAGTGGTTCCTCCATGAGGTCCTCAATGGGTTCCTCCAGAGGTGCTTCAATGGGTCCTCCATGAGGTCCTCAATGGGTTCCTCCATAGGTGCTTCAATGGGTCCTCCATGAGGTCCTCAATGGGTTCCTCCATAGGTGCTTCAATGGGTCCTCCATGAGGTCCTCAATGAGTCCTCAATGGGTTCATCCATAGGTGCTTCAATGGGTCCTCCATGAGGTCCTCAAGGGGTTCCTCCAGAGGTTCCTCAATGGTTCCTCCATGGGTTCCTCCAGAGGTTCCTCAATGGGTTCCTCCATAGGTTCCTCCAGAGGTTCTTCAATGGGTCCTCCATGGGTTCCTCCCCCCGTTCCTCACCATCTCATCTTCTTTCTCCTCAGGCCTCCGCGCGGCCGTGACCCTGGTGGAGAGCGGCGGTGGCCTCGTGGCCCCTGGAGGGTCCATGGACCTCATCTGCAAAGGCTCCGGCTTCACCTTCAGCAGCTTCGGGATGGAGTGGGTCCGTCAGGAGCCCCAGAAGGGCCTCCAGTGGGTCACGGGGGTCACCAACGGTGGTGGCACCTCCTCTGCGCCGTCGGTCAAGGGGCGCTTCACCATCTCCAGGGACAACGGCCAGAGCACGGTGACGCTGCGGATGACCAACCTGAAGGCCGAGGACACGGCCACCTACTACTGCGCCAAAAGTGCTCACGGTGACCTCCACCCGGTGGGGGACCCCACAAAAAACCAACCGGGACCTTCTCAACCCCAACCGGGACCTTCTCAAACCAACCGTGAAGGTTTCAACCCATCTGAGGTGGCTTCAAGCCAACCGTGACCTTCTCAAGGCAACCGTGACCTTCTCAAGGCAACCGTGAAGGTTTCAACCCATCTGAGGTGGCTTCAAGCCAACTGTGACCTTCTCAAACCAACCGTGACCTTCTCAAACCAACCATGACCTTCTCAAGGCAACCACAAAGGTTTCAACCCATCTGAGGTGGCTTCAAGCCAACTGTGACCTCATCAAGGCAACCATGACCTTCTCAAGGCAACCATGAAGGTTTCAACCCAACCAGGACCTCCTCAAGGGAACCATGAGCTCCTCAAGCCAACCATGAAGGTTTCAAGGCAACCATGACCTCCTCAAGCCAACCATGACCTCCTCAAGGCAACTGTGACCTCCTCAAGGCAACCATGAAGGTTTCAATCCAACCATGACCTCCTCAAGCCAACCAGGACCTTCTCAAGGCAACCATGACCTCCTTGAGGCAACTGTGAAGGTTTCAACCCATCTGAGGTGGCTTCAAGGCAACCATGACCTTCTCAAGGCAACCATGACCTTCTCAAGGCAACCATGAGCTCCTCAAGGCAACCATGAAGGTTTCAAGCCAACCATGACCTTCTCAAGGCAACTGTGACCTCCTCAAGGCAACCATGAGCTCCTCAAGCCAACCAGGAGCTCCTCAAGGCAACCGTGACCTCCTCAAGGCAACCATGAGCTCCTCAAGGCAACCATGAAGGTTTCAAGGCAACCATGACCTCCTCAAGGCAATGAGGACCTCCTCAAGCCAACCAGGACCTCCTCAAGGGAACCATGACCTCCTCAAGGCAATGAGGACCTCCTCAAGCCAACCAGGACCTCCTCAAGGGAACCATGACCTCCTCAAGGCAACCATGACCTTCTCAAGGCAACCGTGACCTCCTCAAGGCAACCATGACCTTCTCAAGGCAACCGTGACCTCCTCAAGGCAACCGTGACCTCCTCAACCCAACCATGACCTCCTCAAGGCAACCATGACCTCCTCAAGGCAACCATGAGCTCCTCAACCCAACCATGACCTTCTCAAGGCAACCATGAAGGTTTCAACCCATCTGAGGTGGCTTCAAGCCAACCGTGACCTCCTCAAGGCAACCGTGACCTTCTCAAGGCAACCATGACCTCCTCAAGGCAACCATGACCTCCTCAAGCCAACCGTGACCTCCTCAAGCCAACCATGACCTTCTCAAGGCAACCATGACCTCCTCAAGCCAACCGTGACCTCCTCAAGGCAACCATGACCTTCTCAAGGCAACCATGAAGGTTTCAACCCAACCAGGACCTCCTCAAGCCAACCATGAAGGTTTCAAGCCAACCAGGACCTTCTCAAGCCAACTGTGACCTTCTCAAGACAACCGTGAGCTCCTCAAGGCAACCATGAAGGTTTCAACCCATCTGAGGTGGCTTCAAGCCAACCGTGACCTTCTCAAACCAACCGTGACCTTCTCAAGGCAACCAGGACCTTCTCAACCCAACCAGGACCTCCTCAAGCCAACCGTGAAGCCTTCAACACATCTGAGGTGGCTTCAAGCCAGCCGTGACCTCCTCAAGCCAACCATGAAGGTTTCAAGCCAACCGTGACCTTCTCAAGGCAACTGTGACCTCCTCAAGGCAACCATGAGCTCTTCAAGGCAACCATGAAGGTTTCAAGGCAACCGTGACCTCCTCAAGGTAACCATGAAGGTTTCAACCCAACCATGACCTCCTCAAGGGAACCATGAGCTCCTCAAGCCAACCATGAAGGTTTCAAGGCAACCAGGACCTCCTCAAGGCAACCATGACCTTCTCAAGGCAACCATGAAGGTTTCAACCCAACTGAGGTGGCTTCAAGGCAACCGTGACCTCCTCAAGCCAACCGTGACCTTCTCAACCCAACCATGACCTTCTCAACCCAACCATGAAGGTTTCAACCCATCTGAGGTGGCTTCAAGGCAACCATGACCTCCTCAAGGCAACCGTGACCTTCTCAAGGCAACCATGAGCTCCTCAAGGCAACCAGGACCTCCTCAAGGGAACCATGAGCTCCTCAAGCCAACCGTGAAGCCTTCAAGCCATCTGAGGTGGCTTCAAGCCAACCGTGACCTCCTCAAGCCAACCATGAAGGTTTCAAGGCAACCATGACCTCCTCAAGGCAATGAGGACCTTCTCAAGGCAACCATGAAGGTTTTAACCCAACCAGGACCTCCTCAAGCCAACCATGACCTCCTCAAGGCAACCATGAAGGTTTCAAGGCAACCATGACCTCCTCAACCCAACCATGACCTCCTCAAGGGGACCATGAGCTCCTCAAGCCAACCATGAAGGTTTCAAGCCAACCAGGACCTTCTCAAGGCAACTGTGACCTCCTCAAGCCAACCATGACCTCCTCAAGGCAACCGTGACCTCCTCAAGGCAACCATGACCTCCTCAAGGCAACCATGAAGGTTTCAAGGCAACCAGGACCTCCTCAAGGCAATGAGGACCTCCTCAAGCCAACCAGGACCTCCTCAAGGCAACCATGAGCTCCTCAAGGCAACCAGGACCTTCTCAAGGCAACCATGAAGGTTTCAACCCAACCATGACCTCCTCAAGGCAACCATGAGCTCCGCAAGGCAACCGTGACCTCCTCAAGGCAACTGTGACCTTCTCAAGGCAACCATGACCTCCTCAAGGGAACCATGAGCTCCTCAAGGCAACCATGAAGGTTTCAAGCCAACCAGGACCTTCTCAAGGCAATCATGACCTCCTTGAGGCAACCGTGAAGGTTTCAACCCATCTGAGGTGGCTTCAAGGCAACCATGAGCTCCTCGAGGCAACCATGACCTTCTCAAGGCAACCATGAGCTCCTCAAGGCAACCATGAAGGTTTCAAGGCAACCATGACCTCCTCAAGGCAATGAGGACCTCCTCAAGCCAACCAGGACCTCCTCAAGGCAACTGTGACCTCCTCAAGGCAACCATGAAGGTTTCAACCCATCTGAGGTGGCTTCAAGCCAACCATGAGCTCCTCAAGCCAACCGTGACCTCCTCAAGGCAACCATGAAGGTTTCAAGCCAACCATGACCTTCTCAATGCAACTGTGACCTTCTCAAGGCAACCATGAAGGTTTCAACCCATCTGAGGTGCCTTCAAGCCAACCATGACCTCCTCAAGGCAACCGTGACCTCCTCAAGGCAACCAGGACCTCCTGAAGCCAACCATGAAGGTTTCAAGCCAACCATGACCTCCTCAAGGCAACTGTGAAGGTTTCAACCCATCTGAGGTGGCTTCAAGGCAACCATGAGCTCCTCAAGGGAACCATGACCTTCTCAAGGCAACCATGACCTCCTCAAGGCAACCATGACCTTCTCAAGCCAACCATGAAGGTTTCAAGGCAACTATGACCTCCTCAAGGCAACGAGGACCTCCTCAAGGCAACCATGAAGGTTTCAAGGCAACTATGACCTCCTCAAGGCAACGAGGACCTCCTCAAGGCAACCATGAAGGTTTCAAGCCAACCAGGACCTTCTCAAGGCAACCAGGACCTTCTCAAGGCAATCATGACCTCCTTGAGGCAACCGTGAAGGTTTCAACCCATCTGAGGTGGCTTCAAGGCAACCATGAGCTCCTCGAGGCAACCATGACCTTCTCAAGGCAACCATGAGCTCCTCAAGGCAACCATGAAGGTTTCAAGGCAACCATGACCTCCTCAAGGCAACCATGACCTTCTCAACCCAACCATGACCTCCTCAAGCCAACTGTGAAGCCTTCAACCCATCTGAGGTGGCTTCAAGCCAACCGTGACCTCCTCAAGCCAACCATGACCTAAGGCTTCAACCCCTCTGAGGTGCCTTCAACCCAACCATGACCTCCTCAAGCCAACCGTGACCTTCTCAACCCAACCGTGACCTTCTCAACCCAACCATGACCTCCTCAACCCAACCGTGACCTCCTCAAGCCAACCGTGAAGCCTCCAACCCACCTGAGGTGCCTTCAAGCCAACCGTGACCTCCTCCAGGCGCCGGCGGTGGCTCTCGAAGCCCTCCGTGACCCTCTGAAGGTGGACGCGGTGGATTTTGTGCCCCTCTGTGTCACCGTGGGTGGTACCGGTGGTGCTACTGCTCCTCACGGCGGTGCCGGCGGCGACAAAAACGCTGTCCACCCCCACAATATGGCCGCTTCTCCTCTTGAGGACCATTCGGACCTCCAATTTGGGGCCACTTTTCCCTTTTTTAGGGCCATTTTGGCCGCAAAAATGGACATTTTTGGCCCACGTGGACCCAAATCTTCGTCTTTTTCCCCCATTTTAAGGCCCTTTTGACCCCGCGATGGACATTTCTCCACCTTCTATGGACCTTCTCCCCTCCAAAATGGCCGTTTCTCCTCTTTATACCCATTTTCACCCCAAAAAGTTGGACTTTTTGCGCCTTTTATGACCTTTTCACCTCAAATTTTGGGGCTTTTTGGACTCTTTTCCCTCATTTTATCCCAAATATTCCCATTCTTTGTCCTTTTTTGCCCATTTTTGACCCAAAAATCATCATTTCTCCACCATTTATGGTCATTTCTCCACCATTTATGGTCATTTCGACCCCAAATATTGCGTTTTTTTCCTCTCAATTCCCATTTTTACCTCAAATATTTGGACTTTTTCCCCTCTTTTCCCTCATTTCATCCCAAATATTCCCATTCTTTGTCCTTTTTGCCCATTTTTGACCCAAAAGTCATCATTTCTCCACCATTTATGGTCATTTCTCCACCATTTATGGTCATTTCTCCACCATTTATGGACCTTTTGACCTCCAAAATGGCCGTTTCTCCTCTTTATGTCCATTTTGACCCCAAATCTTTGCCCACTTTTCCTTTTTTAGGGCCATTTTGCCCCAAAAATCCACATTTTTGGCCCACGTGGACCCAAATTTGGACATTTTTTGCCTCTTTTGACCATTCTTGACCCAAATCTTCGTCTTTTCCCCCATTTTAAGGCCCTTTTTGACCCCACGATGGACATTTCTCCACCTTCTATGGACCTTCTGACCTCCAAAATGGCCGTTTCTCCTCTTTATACCCATTTTCACCCCAAAAAGTTGGACTTTTTTCACCTTTTATGACCTTTTTCCCCCAAATATTTCATCATTTCACCATTTTTCGTCCTTTTTCCCCCAAATATTCCATCATTTTACCATTTTTCGTCCTTTTTCCCCCCAATATTTCATCATTTCACCATTTTTTGCCCTTTTTCCCCCAAATATTTCATCATTTCACCATTTTTTGCCCTTTTTCCCCCAAATATTTCATCATTTCACCATTTTTCAGCCTTTTTTCTCCCTTTATTCCCACATTTTTACACTTTTTGACCTTTTCCCACTTTTTTAACCTTTTTTTCCCCACATTTTTCCCTTCAAACCCCCAAATCCCCTCATTTTCCGCCCAAATTCCTGCGTTTTCTCCATCTCTCTCCGTTCCCTTCACTTTACGCCCATTTTTCCCCCAAATCTTTGCATTTTTTGACCTTTTATGGCGTTTTTCCTTCAAATTTTCAATATTTTTCCATTTTTTCCCCTTTTTTTCCCGTTTTTCTCCGTTTTTCCCCCATTTTCCCACCCGATGCCCTCAAAGAACCCTGAAGGACCCCAAAGTGATGCCTTTGAGATACCACCACTTGGGCGCATCCCAACTTTTTTTGAGGAATAACCGCTTTTTGGGTGGGCGAAAGGGGTGAAAAATGGTGAAAAATGGGGTTTTTCAGCCCAAAATGACCCAAAAGGAGGAGTTTTTGGACGGGGAGGGACGGCCATCGCCTCACGGTGGGAATGGTGGTGGTATCGACGCGTGGGGCTCCGGGACCATCGTCACCGTCTCCTCCGGTGAGTCCTTCTCCACACCCATTTGGGACCTTTTTCACCCCAAATTTTGGTCCCCGGGAGGGGCGGAGACTTCATTTTGGGGTCCAAAACGCCCATTTGAGGGCGTTTGGGAGGAGGTTTCCACCTCGAAGCCCACTCCGAGGGTGGTTTTGAGGGTCGAGGGGGGGAAAAAGGGGTCGAAAAGGATCATCTTTCGGTGGTTTAGTGGTGGATGGAGGTGGGAAATGGAGAATTGAGGTCGGAAAGGGCGAATTTAGGGCAAAAAGTGGTGAATTTAGGTCAAAATTCGGTGAGTTTAGGTCAGAAAGTGGCGAATTTAGGTCAAAAATTGGTGAATTTAGGTCAAAAAATTGGTGAATTTCAAAATTTGGTCAATTTAGGTCAAAAAATGGTGAATTTAGGTCCAAAATTCGGTGAATTGAGGTCAAAAAATTGGTGAATTTCAAAATTTGGTGAATTTAGGTCAATAGGTGGTGAATTTAGGTCAAAAAATGGGGAATTTAGGTCGAAATTTGGTGAATTTAGGTCAGAAATTGGAGAATTTACGTCGAAATTTGGCGAATTTAGGTCAAAATCCAGTGAATTTAGGTCAAAAAATGGTGAATTTCAAAATTGGTCGAATTTAGGTCAAAATTTGGCGAATTTAGGTCAAAAAATGGTGAATTTAGGTCAAAAATCGGTGAGTTTAGGTCAAAAATGGTGAATTTAGGTCAAAAATTGGAGAATTTAGGTCAAAAAATGGCGAATTTAGGTCAAAAAGTGGTGAATTTAGGTCAAAAAATTGGTGAATTTCAATATTTGGTTAATTTAGGTCAAAAATTGGTGAATTTAGGTCAAAAAATGGTGAATTTAGGTCAAAAAATTGGTGAATTTCAGGATTTGGTGAATTTAGGTCAAAAATTGGAGAATTTAGGTCAAAAAATGGTGAATTTAGGTCAAAAAATGGTGTATTTAGGTAAAAAAATTGGTGAATTTCAAAATTGGTCGAATTTAGGTCAGAAATTGGTGAATTTAGGTCGAAATTTGGTGAATTTAGGTCAGAAATTGGAGAATTTAGGTCAAAAAATGGTGAATTTAGGTCAAAAAATGGTGAATTGAGGTCCAAAATTGGTGAATTTCAAAATTGGTCGAATTTAGGTCCAAAAGTGGTGAATTTAGGTCAAAAAATGGTGAATTTAGGTCAAAATTCAGCGAATTTAGGTCAAAAAGTGGTGAATTTAGGTAAAAAATCGGCGAATTTGGGTCCAAAATTGGCGAATTTATGTCAAAAAATGGTGAATTGAGGTCCAAAAATGTTGAATTTCAAAATTCGGTGAATTTAGGTCCAAAATTGGTGAATTTATGTCAAAAAATGGTGAATTGAGGTCCAAAAATGTTGAATTCCAAAATTCGGTGAATTTAGGTCCAAAATTGGTGAATTTATGTCAAAAAACGGTGAATTGAGGTCCAAAATTGGTGAATTTCAAAATTCGGTGAATTTAGGTCAAAATTTGATGAATTTAGTTCAAAAAATGGTGAATTTAGGCTAAAAATTGGAGAATTTAGGTCAAAAATCGGCGAATTTAGGTCAAAAGTGGGAAATTTAGATTTAAAAATGACAATTTTAGGGTCTTTAATAATTAAATTAATGAAATTCAATTAATTAATTACAATTAAATTAAATTAATTAAAATTAAATTAAATTAACTAAATTAATAAAATTAAATTTAATCAATTAATGTAATTTTATTCATTTATTTAATATTATTTCATATTAATTTTATCAATTTAATAAAATCTATTAAATTAATTCATTTCTATTTAAATCCAAATTTAATTTAATTTAGATTTAAATTTAACTTTAATTTATTAAATGAAAAATTTTATAATTTATTTTATATTGAATTTAATTTATATTTATCAATTAACGAATTTTCCTCCAAATCTCTCAATTTTGGAGCCCAAAATTTTGCTCCCATCCGGAAAATTCTTAAATTCGATGCTCAAATGCTTTAAAATTTCAATTTTTTGGTCAAATTTGGGCTTTTTTTTTGCCGAGAATGAAATTTTTTGGCTCAAAACGATTAAATAATGAATTTCAAAGTCCACTTTTTGAAAGCGAGGCTGCCAAGATGGCCGCCGCGCAGGTGTTGACCCAAAATAACCGCTTTTAACCCCAAAGCGGTTTCGAAAACAACAGAAAAAGGAGAAGTTTTGGGGCCCTTTATGACTCAGTTTCCCCTTTTTCGCTTATTTTTTTTTTCCTCTTGTTTTGAATTTGAACCTCAAAAAATTCCGAATTTGGAGCCAAAAATTCAACGAAGCGAAATTTGAACCGAAATTTAAGGTGGAATTTGCATTTGGAGGGGAAAAAATAAATAATGGGGATTTTAATCAAAATTTGAATCAGAATTTCGATTCGATGTTAATTTTAGGGTTAATTAATAGAAATTTTAATCCAAATTTGGAGTCGATATCAATTTTAGGGTTAATTAATGGACATTTTAAGAGAAATTTTGAGTCGATTTTCATTTTAGTATTAAATAATGGAGATTTTAATCGAAATTTTAATCAAAATTTTATGGTTTTTGATTTGATGTTAATTTTAGGGTTAATTAATAGAAATTTTAATCAAAATTTCAAATAAATGTTAATTTTAGGGTAAATTAATGGACATTTTAATCGAAATTTTGAGTCGAGGTTCATTTTAGTATTAAATAATGGAGATTTTAATCGAAATTTTAATCAAAATTTCAATCAGAATTTCGATTCGGAGTTAATTTTAGGGTTAATTAATAGAAATTTTAATCCAAATTTCGAATCAATGTTAATTTTAGGGTTAATTAATGGACATTTTAATCAAAATTTCGAGTCGAGGTTCATTTTAGTATTAAATAATGGAGATTTTAATCGAAATTTTAATCAGAATTTCGATTTGGAGTTAATTTTAGGGTTAATTAATAGAAATTTTAATCCAAATTTCGAATCAATGTTAATTTTAGGGTTAATTAATGGACATTTTAATCAAAATTTCGAGTCGAGGTTCATTTTAGTATTAAATAATGGAGATTTTAATCAAAATTTTAATCAGAATTTTGATTTGATGTTAATTTTAGGGTTAATTAATGGACATTTTTTTAATGGACATTTAATTAATGGACAATTAATACCGATTTTAATGGTGATTAATACGAATTTTAACAGAAATTTGCAGTAAATCGCATTTTATAGTAATTAATATTAATAATTAATAATAATTAATAATAATTAATAATAATTAATAATGATTAATGACATTTCTAATATGAATTATTAGAAATCTCCGCTATATATTCGCTTTAATCGCCATTAATCGCCACTTTTTTAGCACTTTAATTGATTTCAATAGGAATTGATTGGAAGTTAATCGGAATTAATAGGAATTTATTAGCGTTTAATAAGAATTATTAGGAATTTATTCGAATTTAATAGGAATTAATAGGAATTTATTAGCGTTTAATAAGAATTAATAGGAATTTATTCGAATTTAATAGGAATTAATTGGAATTTAATAAGAATTAATAGGAATTTATTCGAATTTAATAGGAATTAATAGGAATTTATTAGCGTTTAATAAGAATTAATAGGAATTTATTAGGATTTAATAGGAATTAATAGGAATTTATTCGAATTTAATAGGAATTAATAGGAATTTATTAGAATTTAATAGGAATTAATAGGAATTTATTAGAATTTAATAGGAATTTATTAGGGTTTAATAGGAATTAATAGGAATTTATTAGAATTTATTCGCATTTAATAGGAATTTATTAGAATTTAATAGGAATTAATAGGAATTGATCAGAATTTCAAAGGAATTAACACTTTATTGGGATTCAATGGGGGTTTTGGGAGAACTTAATGCCATTTAATGGCATTTATTGGGAATTATTCGGAGGGATTCGGAGGATTTAATGGGAATTAATGGATTTTATTAGGATTTTATTAGGATTTAATGGGAATTAATGTCCGTTCCTTCGCATTTAATGGGATTTATTTGGATTTATTCGGACTTAATTGGATTCGAATTAAATTCGGATTTATTGGGATTGAAGGAGCTTTA
Source organism: Cuculus canorus (assembly GCF_017976375.1). Classification (NCBI taxonomy): domain Eukaryota; kingdom Metazoa; phylum Chordata; class Aves; order Cuculiformes; family Cuculidae; genus Cuculus; species Cuculus canorus. The sequence continues at coordinate 464,292 of NC_071439.1, forward strand.
ATCGGAGCTGAGAGAATTTAAGGAGAATTTATTAGGATTTAATGGGAATTTATTAGAATTTAATGGGATTTATTAGGATTTAATGGGAGTTTATTAGGATTTAATACAATTTATTAGGATTTAATGGGAATTTATTAGGATTTAACGAGATTTATTAGGATTTAATACAATTTATTAGGATTTAATACAATTTATTAGGATTTAATGGGAATTAATGGGGATTTAATGGGATTTATTAGGATTTAATGGGAATTAATGGGGATTTAATGGGATTTATTCGGATTTAATGGGAGTTTATTAGGATTTGATACAATTTATTAGGATTTCACGGGAATTTATTAGGATTTAATGAGATTTATTGGGATTTAATGGGAATTTATTAGAGTTTAATGGGAATTTATTAGGATTTAATACAATTTATTGGGACTTAATGGGAATTTATTCGGATTTAATGGGAATTTATTCGGATTTAATGGGAATTTATTAGGATTTAATGGAATTTATTAGGATTTAATGGGAATTTGTTAGAATTTAATGAGATTTATTAGGATTTCGTGGGAATTTATTGGGATTTAATGAGATTTATTGGGATTTAATGGAATTTATTAGAATTTAATGGGAATTTATTAGGATTTAATGGGATTTATTAGGATTTAATGGGCATTTATTGGGATTTAATGGGGATTCAATGGGATTTAATGGGATTTAATGGGCATTCCTGGGGCCGATTGGGCTCCAATGGCCATTAATCACCGCTAATTACCGCTCTATAGGGTCTATACTGGTTTATACTGGTCTGTACTGGTCCAGACTGGTCGGTACTGGTCTATACTGGTCCGTACTGGTTGGCTACTGGCCCGTACTGGTCTATACTGGTGCAGTACTGGTTCGATACTGGTCCGTACTGGTCTATACTGGTTGGCTACTGGTCTGTACTGGTCTATACTGGTCCATACTGGTCCGTACTGGTTGGCTACTGGTCTGTACTGGTCCATACTGGTCGGTACTGGTTGAGTACTGGTCCTGTACTGGTCCGTACTGGTCTATACTGGTATGGGAGAGCCTATACTGGTCCATACTGGTCCCATACTGGTATGGGAGAGCCGGTACTGGTCTATACTGGTATGGGAGAGCCTATACTGGTCTATACTGGTCCCATACTGGTCCCATACTGGTATAGGAGAGCCGGTACTGGTCTGTACTGGTTGGTACTGGTTGGCTACTGGTCCGTACTGGTCCATACTGGTCCAGTACTGGTTCGATACTGGTCCATACTGGTCGAAACTGGTTGGGTACTGGTCCTGTACTGGTCTGTACTGGTCTATACTGGTATGGGAGAGCCTATAGTGGTCCGTACTGATTCCATACTGGTATGGGAGAGCCGGTACTGGTCTATACTGGTCCCATACTGGTCCCATACTGGTATGGGAGAGCCTATACTGGTCCATACTGGTTCCATACTGGTATAGGAGAGCCCATACTGGTCTATACTGGTCCCATACTGGTATAGGAGAGCCGGTACTGGTCAATACTGGTCGGTACTGGTTGGCTACTGGTCCGTACTGGTCCATACTGGTCCGTACTGGTTGGGTACTGGTCCTGTACTGGTCTGTACTGGTCGGTACTGGTATGGGAGAGCCTATACTGGTCCCATACTGGTATGGGAGAGCCGGTACTGGTTCGTACTGGTCTATACTGGTATGGGAGATCCTATACTGGTCTGTACTGGTCCCATACTGGTATGGGAGAGCCTATACTGCTCCATACTGGTTCCATACTGGTATGGGAGAGCCTATACTGGTCTATACTGGTCGGTACTGGTTGGCTACTGGTCGGTACTGGTCCATACTGGTCGAAACTGGTTGGCTACTGGTCTGTACTGGTCCTGTACTGGTCTATACTGGTATGGGAGAGCCTATACTGGTCTGTACTGGTCCCATACTGGTATGGGAGAGCCTATACTGGTCTATACTGGTCCCATACTGGTATGGGAGAGCCGATACTGGTCTATACTGGTCCCATACTGGTATGGGAGAGCCGATACTGGTCTATACTGGTCCCATACTGGTATGGGAGAGCCGATACTGGTCTATACTGGTCCCATACTGGTATGGGAGAGCCGGTACTGGTCTATACTGGTCCTATACTGGTCCCATACTGGTATAGGAGAGCCGGTACTGGTCCATACTGGTCGAAACTGGTTGGGTACTGGTCCTGTACTGGTCTGTACTGGTCTATACTGGTATGGGACAGCCTATACTGGTCCCATACTGGTCCCATACTGGTATAGGAGAGCCGGTACTGGTCTATACTGGTCGGTACTGGTTGGCTACTGGTCTACACTGGTCCATACTGGTCCGTACTGGTTGAGTACTGGTCCTGTACTGGTCTGTACTGGTCTATACTGGTATGGGACAGCCTATACTGGTCCATACTGGTCCCATACTGGTATGGGAGAGCCGGTACTGGTCGGTACTGGTTGGCTACTGGTCTATACTGGTCTATATTGGTTGGGTACTGGTGTATACTGGTCCATACTGGTATGGGACAGCCCGTACTGGTCCGTACTGGTGTGGGGCAGCCGATACTGGTCCCATACTGGTCTATACTGGTCGGCTACTGGTTCATATTGGTTGAAACTGGTGGGATACTGGGGCATACTGGTCGGTACTGGTCCGATACTGGTTGACTACTGGTCTGTACTGGTCCATACTGGTTTATACTGGTCTATACTGGTCTATACTGGTCCATACTGGTCTATACTGGTCGGTACTGGTCTGTACTGGTTATAACTGGTGGGTTACTGGGTCAGTACTGGTCCATACTGGTCCATACTGGTCCATACTGGTCCATACTGGTGCGGAGCCGCCGCTCTGTGGGATTTCGCTCGGAAAAAAACGATGGAATTTGGGCCAAAATTTGGGTGAATTTGCACAAAATTGGGGAAATTTGGGGCCAAAATGTGGATTTTTCACCCTAAAATGATGGAATTTGGGGAAAAAAATGGGGGTTTGGGGTCAAAAATGGACTTTTTTCACCCCAAAATTTGTCGGACCTCAAAACGTGCATTTTTTTGCCCTCAAAATGCCACAAAATGAGGATTTTCGTGTTCAAAAATGTCAATTTTTGTCAAAAATGTCAATTTTTGTGCCCAAATGAGGACTTTTTGCCCAAAAACGACCCTTTTTGCCCCAAAAATGACCCTTTTTGAGGCGAACTGATGGGATTTGGACCCCAAATGATGGTTTTTTTTGCCCCAAATCGTTGGGTTTCGCCCCAAAATACCCCTCTTTCACCTTTTCCGGGGGGTCCTTCGCCCCCAAAATGGGGCGTTTTGCCCCAAAATGACGAATTTCGCTCCAAAATGCGCATTTTCGGCACCGAAATAACAAATTTTCCCCCCAAAAAATGTGGTTTTTAGGAAAAAGGGGGAATTTCGCACCAAAAATGAGGACTTTTGCCCCAAAACCGCATTTTTCCGCTCCGAAACGATGAAATTTGTGCTAAAAACGTGAATTTTGGGGTCAAAATCGATGACTTTTCCACCAAAATTAATGTTTTCCACCAAAAATGATGACTTTCGTCGCCCCGAATGATACCTTTTGCCCCAAAATCGGCCTTTTTCACCCCAAAACGCAGTTTCGACACCAAAAATTGAGGTCTTTTGCAGCAAAACCACAGAATTTGGGTCAAAATTTGGGTTTATTTGCCCAAAAATGGGGGTTTTTGGGGCTAAAAACGTCGTTTTTTGCACTAAAATGACGGAATTTCCGCTAAAAATGGGGATTTCGGGGTGAAAATTGATGACTTTTGTACCAAAATCACCGTTTTTGACCCCAAACGAAGTGTCGGACCTCAAACCGCGCATCTTCTCGCCATGAAATGGTGGTCTTCAAGTCCAAAAACCTCTATTTTCGCGCTGGAATGAGGTCTTTTAGACCCAAAAATGACCATTTTTGACCTAAATTGAGGTTTTTTTGACCCAAAATGATGTCTTTTGACCCCAAACCACCTCCTTCCCCCCAAAAAGTGGTGGTAGACCTCAAAACACGTTTCTTCTCGCCATGAAATGATGGTCTTCAGGTCCAAAAACCTCTATTTTCATGACCAAAGGAGATGTTCCACCACCAAAAATGACCATTTTTGACCCAAAATGATGGTTTTTTGACCCAAAATGATGTCTTTTGACCCCAAACCACCTCCTTCCCCCCAAAAAGTGGTGGTAGACCTCAAAACACGTTTCTTCTCGCCATGAAATGATGGTCTTCAGGTCCAAAACCCTCTATTTTCATGACCAAATGAGATGTTCCACCACCAAAAATGACCATTTTTGACCCAAAATGATCTCTTTTGACCCCAAACCACCTCCTTCCCCCCAAAAAGTGGTGGTAGACCTCAAAACACGTTTCTTCTCGCCATGAAATGATGGTCTTCAGGTCCAAGAACCTCTCTTTTCATGACCAAATGAGATGTTCCACCACCAAAAACGACCATTTTTGACCCAAAATGATGTCTTTTGACCCCAAAACCCCTTTTTCACCCCAAAACGACGCCTTAGACCTCAAAACACGTTTCTTCTCGCCATGAAATGATGGTCTTCAGGTCCAAAAACCTCTCTTTTCATGACCAAAGGAGATGTTCCACCACCAAAAATGACCATTTTTGACCCAAAATGATGGTTTTTTGACCCAAAATGATGTCTTTTGACCCCAAACCACCTCCTTCCCCCCAAAAAGTGGTGGTAGACCTCAAAACACGTTTCTTCTCGCCATGAAATGATGGTCTTCAAGTCCAAAAAGCTCTATTTTCATGACCAAAGGAGATGTTCCACCACCAAAAACGACCATTTTTGACCCAAACTGATGGTTTTTTGACCCAAAATGATGTCTTTTGACCCCAAACCACCTCCTTCCCCCCAAAAAGTGGTGGTAGACCTCAAAACACGTTTCTTCTCGCCATGAAATGATGGTCTTCAGGTCCAAGAACCTCTATTTTCATGACCAAAGGAGATGTTCCACCACCAAAAATGACCATTTTTGACCCAAAATGATGTCTTTTGACCCCAAACCACCTCCTTCCCCCCAAAAAGTGGTGGTAGACCTCAAAACACGTTTCTTCTCGCCATGAAATGATGGTCTTCAGGTCCAAAAACCTCTATTTTCATGACCAAAGGAGATGTTCCACCACCAAAAATGACCATTTTTGACCCAAAATGATGTCTTTTGACCCCAAACCACCTCCTTCCCCCCAAAAAGTGGTGGTAGACCTCAAAACACATTTCTTCTCGCCATGAAATGATGGTCTTCAGGTCCAAAAACCTCTATTTTCATGACCAAAGGAGATGTTCCACCACCAAAAACGACCATTTTTGACCCAAACTGATGGTTTTTTGACCCAAAATGATGTCTTTTGACCCCAAACCACCTCCTTCCCCCCAAAAAGTGGTGGTAGACCTCAAAACACGTTTCTTCTCGCCATGAAATGATGGTCTTCAGGTCCAAAACCCTCTCTTTTCATGACCAAAGGAGATGTTCCACCACCAAAAACGACCATTTTTGACCCAAACTGATGTCTCGCCCTCTCCAGATGTCCCCCGCCCCCCTCGCCTCTTCCCGTTGGCCCTTTGCGCCGTCCCTCCGTTGAGTCCCACCTACACCGTGGGTTGTTTGGCCACGAGCTTCATCCCGGAGGAGGTGACCTTCTCCTGGCGAGATGCCACCAACCGAAGCGTGGACCAAGGCGTGGTGACCTTCCCGGCGGTGGGCAGGACGGCCACCAGCCGCCTTGGGTTGTCCTACCTGGAAGGGAAGAGTCGGCAACCGTTCTTCTGCCGCGTCGACCACCCGCAAGGAGGAGCCGTCCTGGAGGTCTCCAACCCTGGTGAGTGTCCTTCAACCTTCTCCACCACCTCAGAGCTTCAACCTTCTCCTTCAAAGGTCTCCTTCCACCTTCTCCACCACCTCAGAGCTTCAACCTTCTCCTTCAAAGGTCTCCTTCCACCTTCTCCACCACCTCAGAGCTTCAACCTTCACCTTCCACCTTCTCCTTCAATGTTCTCCTTCAATGTTCTCCTTCAATGTTCTCCTTCAATGTTCTCCTTCAATGTTCTCCTTCAATGTTCTCCTTCAACGTTGTCCTTCAACCTTCTCCTTCCACCTTCTCCTTCGATGTTCTCCTTCGATGTTCTCCTTCAATGTTCTCCTTCGATGTTCTCCTTCGATGTTCTCCTTCAATGTTCTCCTTCAATGTTCTCCTTCAAAGTTCTCCTTCCACCTTCTCCTTCCACCTTCTCCTTCCACCTTCTCCTTCCACCTTCTCCTTCCACCTTCTCCACCACCTTCTCCTTCCACCTTCTCCTTCCACCTTCTCCTTCCACCTTCTCCTCCACCTTCTCCTTCAATGTTCTCCTTCAATGTTCTCCTTCAATGTTCTCCTTCAATGTTCTCCTTCCACCTTCTCCACCACCTTCTCCTCCACCTTCTCCTTCCACCTTCTCCTTCCACCTTCTCCTTCCACCTTCTCCTCCACCTTCTCCTTCAATGTTCTCCTTCAATGTTCTCCTTCAATGTTCTCCTTCCACCTTCTCCTTCCACCTTCTCCTCCACCTTCTCCACCACCTCAGACCTTCAACCTTCTCCTTCCACCTTCTCCTTCCACCTTCTCCTTCCACCTTCTCCTTCAATGTTCTCCTTCAATGTTCTCCTTCAATGTTCTCCTCCACCTTCTCCTTCCACCTTCTCCTTCCACCTTCTCCTTCAATGTTCTCCTTCCACCTTCTCCTTCCACCTTCTCCTCCACCTTCTCCTTCCACCTTCTCCTTCAATGTTCTCCTTCCACCTTCTCCTTCCACCTTCTCCTCCCACCTTCTCCTTCCACCTTCTCCTTCCACCTTCTCCTTCAACGTTCTCCTTCAATGTTCTCCTTCAATGTTCTCCTCCACCTTCTCCTTCCACCTTCTCCTTCAATGTTCTCCTTCCACCTTCTCCTTCCACCTTCTCCTTCCACCTTCTCCTCCACCTTCTCCTTCCACCTTCTCCTTCCACCTTCTCCTTCAATGTTCTCCTTCAATGTTCTCCTTCCACCTTCTCCTTCCACCTTCTCCTCCACCTTCTCCTTCCACCTTCTCCTTCCACCTTCTCCTTCAATGTTCTCCTTCAATGTTCTCCTCCCACCTTCTCCACCACCTCCTCCTCCACCTCTCACCACCTTCTCCTCCCCTTTTCCCACCAAGGTTCCGCCCCTTCGCTCCCCACCGTCACCCTCCACCCTCCATCCAAGGAGGACTTCCAAGGTCCATTCCGCAACTCCACCCTCCTCTGCCAAATCCGCTCCTCCCGGCACCTCCAGGTCCGCTGGTTGAAAGATGGGACCCTCCTCAAGGAAGGAATCACCACCGAGAACCTGGTGGACAACCACCGAGGAGCTTCGGTGGTCAACAGCCGCTTGAGCGTCACCGAAAGCGAGTGGGACGCCGGCGCCGTCTACACCTGCCAAGCGGAGGAGGAGCTCCGGAACACCAGCAAAGCCCTGGAATGTGGTTGTAAGTGAAGGTCCCACCATGAAAGGGCCTCGGGGTGGGGTGGGACCATCTCAAAATCCAAAAATTCGAGGTGGAACCATCTCAAAAGGCATCAAATGGAGGTGGAAACATCTCAAAAGGCATCGATTGGAGGTGGAAACGTCTCAAAGGGCATCGATTGGAGGTGGAAACATCTCAAAAGGCATTGATTGGAGGTGGAAACATCTCAAAGGGCATCGATTTGAGGTGGAAACATCTCAAAAGGCATCGATTTGAGGAGAAACCACCTCAAAACTCATCAATTTTGAGGAGAAACCACCTCAAAACCCATCATTTTGAGGTGGAATCATCTCAAAAGTCATCGATTCGAGGTGGAAACATCTCAAAAGGTATCGATTTGAGGTGGAATCATCTCCAAACTCATCAATTTGAGGAGAAACCATCTAAAACTCATCATTTTGAGGTGGAAACATCTCAAAAGTCATCGATTTGAGGAGAAACCACCTCCAAACTCATCATTTTGAGGTGGAATCATCTCCAAACTCATCATTTTGAGGAGAAACCACCTCCAAACTCATCATTTTGAGGTGGAATCATCTCAAAATCCATCAATTTGAGAAGAAACCACCTCAAAACTCATCAATTTGAGGTGGAACCACCTCCAAACTCATCAATTTGAGGAGAAACCACCTCAAAACCACCTCAAAACCACCTCAAAACTCATCAATTTGAGGTGGAATCATCTCAAAATCCATCAATTTGAGGAGAAACCACCTCCAAACTCATCATTTTGAGGTGGAACCATCTCCAAACTCATCAATTTGAGGAGAAACCACCTCCAAACTCATCATTTTGAGGTGGAAACATCTCAAAACTCATCAATTTGAGGTGGAATCATCTCAAAAGTCATCGATTCGAGGTGGAATCATCTCAAAATCCATCAATTTGAGAAGAAACCACCTCCAAACTCATCATTTTGAGGAGAAACCACCTCAAAACCACCTCAAAACCACCTCCAAACTCATCATTTTGAGGTGGAATCATCTCCAAACTCATCAATTTGAGGTGGGACCACCTCCGAACTCCTGGATTTTGAGTGCCCCCACCGCCACCCCCTTCCATCCCCGCTGGGTCCCCCCCTCAAACTTCTCCCTTTGGGCCTCGTTTTCCCTCAGATGGGACCTCCACGTGCGTGGAGGACATCTCCGTCCAGGTCATCGCGCCGTCTTTTGCCGACATCTTCCGAGACAAAGCGGCCACCTTGACCTGTAAGGTGTCCAACCTGCCCGGCGTCGAAGGTTTGGTCATCTCCTGGAGGAAAGAGAGCGGCGAGAAGGTGGCAACCAAGACATCTCCTCAGGTCCTACAACCCAACGGCCTCTTCGGGGTGGAAGGGACGGCCACCGTCTGCGCCGACGAGTGGGACAACGGCGACGCCTACGTCTGCCGCGTCACTCACCCCGAGCTCCTCTTCCCCACCGAGGCCACGCTCCAGAAGACCAACGGTGAGGCCTTCAGGAGGTCCTCGCGGTGGGGTGGGAGCGGCAATCCAGCTTTTGACCCCACCAAAAATCCACCTTTTGGACCTCAAAATCCACCTTTTGGACCTCAAAATCCACCTTTTTGACCCCAAAATCCACCTTTTTTACCTCAAAATCCACCTTTTTACCTCAAAATCCACCTTTTGACCTCAAAATCCACATTTTACCTCAAAATCCACCTTTTTGACCCCAAATCCACCTTTTTGACCTCAAAATCCACCTTTTTGACCCCCAAATCCACCTTTTTTACCTCAAAATCCGCCTTTTTGACCCCCAAATCCACCTTTTTACCTCAAAATCCACCGTTTTGACCCCAAAATCCACCTTTTTGACCCCAAATCCACCTTTTTGACCTCAAAATCCACCTTTTTGACCCCCAAATCCACCTTTTTTACCTCAAAATCCACCTTTTTGACCCCCAAATCCACCTTTTTACCTCAAAATCCACCGTTTTGACCCCAAAATCCACCTTTTTGACACCAAAATCCACCTTTTTGACCTCAAAATCCTCCTTTTTGACCCCAAATCCCCCTTTCTGACCCCAAAATCCACCTTTTTACCCCAAATTCCCCTTTTTGACCCCCAAATCCCCCTTTCTGACCCCAAAATCCACCTTTTTGACCTCAAAATCCTCCTTTTTGACCCCAAATCCCCCTTTCTGACCCCAAAATCCACCTTTTTTACCTCAAAATCCACCTTTTTGACCCCCAAATCCACCTTTTGACCTCAAAATCCACCTTTTTGACCCCCAAAATCCACCTTTTGACCTCAAAATCCACCTTTTTAACCTCAAAATCCACCTTTTTGACCTCAAAATCCACGTTTTTGGCCCCAAAATCCACCTTTTTTACCTCAAAATCCACCTTTTTTACCCCAAAATCCACCTTTTTGACCCCCAAATCCACCTTTTTGACCCCAAATCCCCCTTTCTGACCCCAAAATCCACCTTTTTACCCCAAATTCCCCTTTTTGACCCCCAAATCCACCTTTTTACCTCAAAATCCACCTTTTTTACCTCAAAATCCACCTTTTTGACCCCCAAATCCACCTTTTTGACCCCAAATCCCCCTTTCTGACCCCAAAATCCACCTTTTTACCCCAAATTCCCCTTTTTGACTCCCAAATCCACCTTTTTACCTCAAAATCCACCTTTTTTACCTCAAAATCCACCTTTTGACCTCAAAATCCTCCTTTTTGACCCCAAATCCCCCTTTCTGACCCCCAAAATCCACCTTTTTACCCCAAATTCCCCTTTTTGACCCCCAAATCCACCTTTTTAACCTCAAAATCCACCTTTTTTACCCCAAATCCCCCTTTCTGACCCCAAAATCCACCTTTTTACCCCAAATTCCCCTTTTTGACCCCCAAATCCACCTTTTTTACCTCAAAATCCACCTTTTTGACCTCAAAATCCTCCTTTTTGACCCCAAATTCCCCTTTCTGACCCCCAAATCCACCTTTTTTACCTCAAAATCCACCTTTTTGACCCCCAAATCCACCTTTTTGACCTCAAAATCCTCCTTTTTGACCCCAAATCCCCCTTTCTGACCCCAAAATCCACCTTTTTACCCCAAATTCCCCTTTTTGACTCCCAAATCCACCTTTTTACCTCAAAATCCACCTTTTTTACCTCAAAATCCACCTTTTTGACCCCCAAATCCACCTTTTTGACCTCAAAATCCACCTTTTTGACCCCCAAATCCACCTTTTTGACCTCAAAATCCTCCTTTTTGACCCCAAATCCCCCTTTCTGACCCCAAAATCCACCTTTTAACCTCAAAATGCCCCTTTTTGACCCCCAAATCCACCTTTTTACCTCAAAATCCACCTTTTTGACCCCCAAATCCACCTTTTTACCTCAAAATCCACCTTTTTTACCTCAAAATCCACCTTTTTGACCCCCAAATCCACCTTTTGACCTCAAAATCCTCCCTTTTGACCCCAAAATCCACCTTTTTACCTCAAAATCCATCTTTATGACCCCCAAATCCCCCTTTTTTACCTCAAATCCCCCATTTTGACCCCAAATCCACATTCTTGACCCCAAAATCCCCCTTTTCGACCCCCAAATCCACCTTTTTTTACCTCAAAATCCATCTTTTGGCCCCAAATTCCCCCTTTTTACACCAAAATCCCCCTTTTAGACCCCCAAATCCCCCTTTTAGACCCCAAAACCCACCTTTTTACCTCAAAATCCATCTTTTTTACCCCAAAATCCCCCTTTTTGACCCCAAAATCCCCCTTTCAGACCCCCAAATCCACCTCTTCACCCCCAAATCCCCTTTTTGAACCCCAAATCCCCCTTTTGACCCCAAAATCCACATTTTTCACCCCCAAATCCACCATTTTTAAACCCCAAATCCCCCTTTTTTACACAAAAATCCACCTTTTTTGACAACAAAATCCACATTTTCGCCCCCAAATCTCCCTTTTTGACCCCAAATCCACTTTCTGGACCCCCAATTCTGGACCCCCAATTCCTCTCCAAAACCACCATAAATTCACCCAATTCCTCAATTTCTTCCATAAAACAAAATCAAATCCACTCAATTCCCCAATTTCTTCCCCAAAACCAAATCAAATCGATTCAATTCCCCAAATTCTTTCTTAAAATCAAATTAAATCGATTCAGTTCCCCAATTTCTTCCCTAAAACCAAATCAAATCCATTCAATTCCCCAATTTCTTCCTTAAAACCAAATCAAATCGATTCAATTCCACAATTTCTTCTCCAAAACCACCATAAATTCACCCAATTCCTCAATTTCTTCCCTAAAACCAAATCAAATCCATTCAATTCCCCAAATTCTTCTCCAAAACCACCATAAATTCACCCAATTCCCCAATTTCTTCCCTAAAACCAAATCAAATCCATTCAATTCCCCAATTTCTTCCTTAAATCCAAATCAAATCGAATCAATTCCCCAATTTCTTCCCTAAAACCAAATCAAATCCATTTAATTCCCCAATTTCTTCCTTAAATCCAAATCAAATCGATTCAATTCCCCAATTTCTTCCTTAAATCCAAATCAAATCGATTCAATTCCATAAATTCTTCTCCAAAACCAAATCAAATCGATTCAATTCCCCAATTTCTTCCCTAAAACCAAATCAAATCCATTCAATTCCCCAAATTCTTCTCCAAAACCACCGTAAATTCACCCAATTCCTCAATTTCTTCCCTAAAACCAAATCAAATCCATTCAATTCTCCAATTTCTTCTCCAAAACCAAATCAAATCGATTCAATTCCACAAATTCCACTCCAAAGACCATCATAAATCCATTCAATTCCCCAAATTCTTCCCTAAAACCATCATAAATTCACCCAATTCCCCAATTTCTCCCCCAAAACCCACTCAAATCGCCCCCAATTTTCCGATCCCTCCCCTTTTTCCCCCCCTTTAACCCAACCCAAACCCCTTCCGAGATCCACATCCGCTTCCTAATTCCTTTTTTTCCCCTTCGGATCCCCTCCAGGTCGCGACACCAAAGCTCCTTCCGTCTATATTTTCCCCCCTCCCGCGGAAGAACTCTCCACCCGCGAAGTCCTCACCCTCACCTGTTTGGTGAAGGGCTTTAACCCTCCGGATCTCTTCGTCCGGTGGCTCCGTAACGGAGAACCTTTGGCCGCCACGGACTACGTCACCACTCCGCCCATTCCCGAATCCCAAATTCCCGTCTCCTACCTGACCTACAGCTCTTTGACCGTCGGAGGAGAAGATTGGGCCGGCGGCAACGTCTACACCTGCGTCGTTGGCCACGAAGGTCTTCCGCTCCAAATCCTCCAGAAATCCGTGGATAAAGCTTCCGGTAAACCAACAGCCGTCAACGTCTCCTTGGTTCTCTCCGACGCCGCCGGAGTTTGTTACTGAGTTGGGATCCCAACCGCTAAAAGAGTCCATTTGGGGGTTAATGTTGAGGGATTGGAGGATTTTTTGGGGGGTGGGAAGAGGAGGAAAAGTGGTGAAATGAGCGCAAAAAGTCATTAAATGAAGGCGAAAAGTCATTAAATTAATCCAAAATGTCATGAAATGACCCGAAAAGTTATTAAATGAATGCAAAAAGTCATGAAATGAACCAAAAAAGTCATGAAATGACCCAAAAAAGTCATGAAATGACCACAAAAAGGCATTAAATGACCCGAAAAGTCATTAAATGAACGCGAAAAGTCATGAAATGACCCAAAAGTCATGAAATGACCTAAAAAGTCATTAAATGAACCCGAAAAGTTATTAAATGAACGTGAAAAGTCATGAAATGACCTAAAAAGGCATTAAATGACCTCAAAAGTCATTAAATGAACCCGAAAAGTCATGAAATGAATCCAAAGAGTCATGAAATGACCAAAAAAGTCATGAAATGAACCCGAAAAGTCATTAAATGAATCCAAAGAGTCATGAAATGACCAAAAAAGTCATGAAATGAACCCAAAAAGTCATTAAATGACCTGAAAAAGGCATTAAATGGACCCGAAAAGTCATGAAATGACCCAAAAAGTCATGAAATGTACCCGAAAAGTCATTAAATGGACCCAAAAAGTCATTAAATGACCCAAGAAGTCATGAAATGAACCCGAAAAGTCATGAAATGACCTAAAAAGGCATTAAATGGACCCGAAAAATCATGAAATGAATCCAAAATGTCATGAAATGACCCAAAAAGTCATGAAATGAACCCGAAAAGTCATGAAATGACCTAAAAAGGCATTAAATGGACCCGAAAAGTTATTAAATGACCCAAAAATTCATGAAATGAACCCGAAAAGTCATTAAATTAATCCAAAAAGTCATGAAATTAACCCAAAAAGTCATTAAATTAATGTGAAAAGTCATGAAATGACCCAAAAACTCATGAAATGAACCCGAAAAGTCATGAAATGACATAAAAAGTCATTAAATGAACCCGAAAAGTCATGAAATGACATAAAAAGGCATTAAATGACCTCAAAAGTCATTAAATGAACCCAAAAAGTCATGAAATGAACCCAAAAAGTCATGAAATGACCTAAAAAGTCATTAAATGGACCCGAAAAGTCATGAAATGACCCAAGAAGTCATGAAATTACCTCAAAAAGTCATGAAATGAACCCAAAAAGTCATGAAATGAACCTCAAAAAGTCATTAAATGACCCAAAAAGTCATGAAATGAACCCGAAAAGTCATTAAATTAATGCAAAAAGTCATTAAATGACCCAAAAAGTCATGAAATTACCTCAAAAGTCGTGAAATGAACCTCAAAAAGTCATGAAATGACCAAAAAAGTCATGAAATGAACCCCAAAGTCATGGAATGACCCTCAAAAAGTCATGAAATGACCCAAAAAGTCCTGAACTGAACCCCAAAGTCCTGGAACGAACCCCAATAAAGTGGTTTTTTTGGAAGGAAAAAGGCGGCGCCGGAAGGAGTGGACTTCCTGGGGTGGGATTGGGGCGGCATTCCGGGGGGGGCCTTGGGGGCCTTCAGGCCATCGCCTCGGCCTTCATCCTCCGCCGTCTCCGTCCTCCTCCAGTTTGGACCCCCAAATCCCCCTTCTTGACCCCCAAATCCACCTTTTTGACTCCCAAATCCACCTTTTTACCTCAAAATCCACCTTTTTTACCTCAAAATCCACCTTTTTTACCTCCAAATCCACCTTTTTACCTCAAAATCCGCCTTTTTGACCCCCAAATCCACCTTTTTGACCCCCAAATCCACCTTTTTACCTCAAAATCCATCTTTTTGACCCCCAAAATCCACATTTTTACCTCAAAATCCACCTTTTTACCTCAAAATCCACCTTTTTTACCTCAAAATCCACCTTTTTGACCCCAAAATCCACCTTTTTATGCCAAAATCCCCCTTTTTGACCCCAAAATCCACCTTTTTACGCCAAAATCCCCCTTTTTGACCCCCAAAATCCACCTTTTTACCTCAAAATCCATCTTTTTGACCCCCAAATCCACCTTTTTGACCCCAAAATCCACATTTTTACCTCAAAATCCACCTTTTTACCGCAAAATCCACCTTTTTTACCTCAAAATCCACCTTTTTGACCCCAAAATCCACCTTTTTACCTCAAAATCCACCTTTTTACCTCAAAATCCATCTTTTTGACCCCCAAATCCACCTTTTTTACCTCAAAATCCTCCCTTTTGACCCCAAATTCCCCTTCCTGACCCCAAAATCCACCTTTTTACCTCAAAATCCACCTTTTTAACCCCCAAATCCACCTTTTTTACCTCAAAATCCATCTTTTGGCCCCAAATCCCCCATTTTGACCCCCAAATCCACCTTTTTTACCTCAAATCCCCCATTTTGACCCCAAATCCACATTCTTGACCCCAAAATCCCCCTTTTCGACCCCCAAATCCACCTTTTTTTACCTCAAAATCCATCTTTTGGCCCCAAATTCCCCCTTTTTACACCAAAATCCCCCTTTTAGGCCCCAAAACCCACCTTTTTACCTCAAAATCCATCTTTTTTACCTCAAAATCCCCCTTTTAGACCTCAAAATCCCCCTTTTTGACCCCAAAATCCCCCTTTTTGACCCCCAAATCCCCCTTTTAGACCCCCAAATCCACCTCTTCACCCCCAAATCCCCTTTTTGAACCCCAAATCCCCCTTTTGACCCCAAAATCCACATTTTTCACCCCAAAATCCCCCTTTTTTACACAAAAATCCACCTTTTTTGACACCAAAATCCACATTTTCGCCCTCAAATCTCCCTTTTTGACCCCAAATCCACTTTCTGGACCCCCAAATAACCATTTTTGGGGTAAAAAAAAAGGATTTCGGGTAAAAATCTTAATTTTGGTGTAAAATAAAGAAATTTGGAGTAAAACCCAGGATTTTGGAGTAAAAAAATTTCAAATTTTGGAGTAAAAAACCACAATTTAGGGGTAAAAAACTCTGATTTGGAGGAAAAAAAGAGGATTTGGGGGTAAAAAGCTCTGATTTTGGGGTAAAAAATCCAGGATTTGGGGCTATAAGGATCAAATTTTGGGGGGAAAATCTTCAATTTGGGGGGAAAATCTTCAATTTGGGGGAAAAATCTTCAATTTCTCCCAGATTTGGGGCAAAAACCCTCAAATTTTGGGGTGAAACTCCGATTTGGGGTTATTTCTCCCCAATTTGGAATCCAACGCCCGCGTTTTGGCCTAAAACCCTCAAATTTTGGGTTAAAACCCTCAAATTTTGGGTTAAAACCCTCAAATTTCACATTAAACCCTCAAATTTCGAATTAAACCCTCAAATTTGGGATTATTTCTCCAAAATTTGGGGTTTAACCCACAAATTTTTTACTAAACCCTTAGATTTTGATTTTTTACCCCGGATTTTGGGCTAAAACCTCAGATTTTGGGTTAAAACCCTCAAATTTTGGGTTAAAACCCTCAAATTTCGGTCTAAAATCCTCAAATTTCAGTCTAAAATCCTCAAATTTCAGTCTAAAACCCTCAAATTCAGGGTTATTTCCTCCAAATTTGGACTCCAACCCCACATTTCAACCTAAACCCCTCCAATTTTGGTCCAAAGCCCTCAAATTTGGGGTTATTTCCTCCAAATTTGGGGTCCACCCCCCACATTTCGCCCTCAAACGCTTCGAATTTTTGAATTTTTGGAGAATTTCGGTCTAAAATCCTCAAATTTTTGGCCCAAACCCCTCCAATTCGGGGTCGTTCCACCCCCAAATTTGGGGTCCGACCTTAGTTTGGGGTCCTCCTCCTTTTTTTCCCCCCTCCCTCTCCGCTTGCGGCGCTCTCCCCCCGTTGGAATGCAGCTCCGACCGACCCCAAACCCACCTTAAATCACCCCAAAAGCACCCAAAACCCCCCGAAATCACCCCAAAAGGAGGGTGTCCCCTTCCTTCCCCCCCAAATAACCCCTTCCCTTCCTTTTGTCCCCCCAAAAAAAGCCTTCCTGGATGGATTCACGGAGGCCGAAGAAGACGATCTCCACAACCTTTGGGCGACCGCGTCCACCTTCATCGTCCTCTTCATCCTCAGCCTCTTCTACAGCGCCACCGTCACCCTCATCAAGGTACCGCGCCCCAAAATCCACCTTTCTGACCCCAAAATCCGCCTTCCTGACCCCAAAATCCGCTTTTTTGACCCCAAATTCCCCTTTGTTGCCCCCCAAAACCCCCCTTTTCACCCCAAAATCCAACTTTTTGACCCCAAAATCCAACATTTTGACCCCAAAATCCACATTTTTCACCCCCAAATCACACTTTTTGACCCCAAAATCCACCTTTCTGACCCCAAAATCCACTTTTCTGACCCCAAAATCCCCTTTGTTGCCCCTCAAAACCCCCCTTTTCACCCCAAAATCCAACTTTTTGACCCCAAAATTCAACATTTTGACCCCAAAATCCACATTTTTCACCCCAAAATCACACTTTTTCACCCCAAAATCACACTTTTTCACCCCAAAATCCGCTTCTTTGACCCCAAAATCCCCTTTGTTGCCCCTCAAAACCCCCCTTTTCACCCCCAAAATCCAACTTTTTGACCCCAAATCCCTGTGTTTGACTCCAAAATCCACATTTTTCACCCCAAAATCCAACATTTTGACCCCAAAATCCACCTTTCTGACCCCAAAATCCACTTTTCTGACCCCAAAATCCCCTTTGTTGCCCCTCAAAACCCCCCTTTTCACCCCAAAATCCAACATTTTGACCCCAAAATCACACATTTTGACCCCAAAATCCACATTTTTCACCCCAAAATCCACATTTTTCACCCCAAAATCACACTTTTTGACCCCAAAATCTGCTTTTTTGACCCCAAAATCCATTTTGGACCCCCAAACCCCCCCTTTTCACCCCCAAAATCCAACTTTTTGACCCCAAATCCCCGGGTTTGACCCCAAAATCCACATTTTTCACCCCAAAATCCATCTCTTTGACCTCAAAATCCCCTTTTTCGATCCCCAAAATCCATTTTGGACCCCAAAACCCCCCTTTTCACCCCCAAAATCCAACTTTTCAACCCCAAATCCCCGCGTTTGACCCCAAAATCCACATTTTTCACCCCCAAATCACCCTTTTTGACCCCAAAAATCCATCTTTTTGACCCCAAAAATCCGTCTCTTTGACCTCAAAATCCCCTTTTTCGATCCCCAAAATCCATTTTGGACCCCAAAACCCCCCTTTTCACCCCCAAAATCCAACTTTTCAACCCCAAATCCCCGCGTTTGACCCCAAAATCCACATTTTTCACCCCTAAATCACCCTTTTTGACCCCAAAATCCCCCTTTTTGACCCCAAAAATCCATCTCTTTGACCTCAAAATCCCCCTTTTTGATCCCAAAATCCATTCTGGACCCCAAAACCCCCCTTTTCACCCCCAAAATCCAACTTTTCAACCCCAAATCCCCGCGTTTGACCCCAAAATCCACATTTTTCACCCCAAAATCCCCCTTTTCGATCCCCAAAATCCATTTTAGACCCCAAATCCCCCTTTTCACCCCCAAAATCCAAATTTTTGACCCCAAATCCCCACGTTTGACCCCAAAATCCTCATTTTTCACCCTCAAATCCCCCTTTTTGACCCCAAAAATCCATCTCTTTGACCTCAAAATCCTCCTTTTTGACCCCCAAATCCCCCTTTTTGACCCCCGAATCCCAATTTTCCCTCAAATCCTTGTAAAATTCCTAATTTCCCCAACACATTGACCTAAAAACCCCCGATATCCCCCTAAATTCTTACCCAAAAATATCTATTTTTTCTAATATTTACCCCAAAACTGACCGGAAAATTCCAATTTCCCTCTATTTTTACCAAATTCCTTCTTTTCCCCAATTTCCCTCAAATTCCTTCCCCAATTTCTTCCCCCAAATCCTTCATTCCCCCCCTCTTTCCGCCCCCAAAACCCCAATTTAACCAATTATCCCCTTTTTCACCCCAAAATTCCTGATTTAACCAATTCTTATTTTTTTTCCCCTCAAAAATTCCCAATTTAACAAATTCTCCCTTTTTTTTCCCCCCAAAATTCCAGGTCAAATAAACCCAACTCAACGTCCGGAACCACCTTTTCAACTTCAACACCACAAACGCCCCCAATTTCCCGGGATTTCCCCCCAAATTTTGTCACTTTTTCCCCCTTTGTAAATATTTTCCTCCCCCAAAAATAAAGGTTTTAAACATTTTCACCGGTTTCCAATGGGTTTTTTTTTTACCGGAATTCCAACGAGCGGAGGGCGGTTTTGGTCATTTTTGGGGGCGTTTTTATACCCCTAAAGGACATTTTACTGCGGTTTTGGGGCAATTTCAGCCATTTTGGGGGTGTTTCGAGGCATTTTGGGGCATTTTGGGGGCGTTTCGAGGCATTTGGGGGCATTTTGGGGGCATTTTTAGTGGCATTTTAGTTTTGAGGCCTTTTGGGGCCTTTTTAGTAGTTTTGAGGCCTTTTGGGGTCATTTTCAGTGGTTTTGAGGCACTTTGGGGGCGTTTTTGGTGCATTTTTAGTGGCATTTTAGTTTTGAGGCCTTTTTGGGGCCTTTTTAGTAGTTTTGAGGCCTTTTTGGGGCCATATTTAGTGGTTTAGAGGCCTTTTGGGGCCATTTTTAGTGGCATTTCAGTTCTGAGGCCTTTTTGGGGCATTTTGAGTGGTTTTGAGGCCTTTTTTGGGCCTTTTTAGTGGTTTTGAGGCCTTTTTGGGGCCTTTTTAGTAGTTTTGAGGCATTTTGGGGCCATTTTTAGTAGTTTTGAGGCCTTTTGGGGTCATTTTTACTGTTTTTGAGGCACTTTGGGGGCGGTTTTGGGGGCATTTTTAGTGGCATTTTAGTTTTGAGGCCTTTTGGGGCATTTTTAGTGGTTTTGAGGCCTTTTTTGGGCCTTTTTAGTGGTTTTGAGGCCTTTTTGGGGCCTTTTTAGTGGTTTTGAGGCACTTTGGGGGCATTTTTGGGGCATTTTAGTTTTGAGGCCTTTTTGGGGTCATTTTTATTGGTTTTGAGGCCTTTTTGGGGCCTTTTTAGTAGTTTTGAGGCCTTTTTGGGGCCTTTTTAGTAGTTTTGAGGCCTTTTGGGGCCTTTTAGTGGTTTTGAGGCCTTTTTGGGGCCTTTTTAGTAGTTTTGAGGCCTTTTTGGGGCCTTTTAGTGGTTTTGAAGCCTTTTTGGGGCCATTTTTAGTGGTTTTGAGGCACTTTGGGGGCGGTTTTGGGGGCATTTTTAGTGGCATTTTAGTTTTGAGGCCTTTTGGGGTCATTTTTAGTGGTTTTGAGGCACTTTGGGGGCGTTTTTGGGGGCATTTTTAGGGGCATTTTAGTTTTGAGGCCTTTTGGGGTCATTTTTAGTGGTTTTGAGGCCTTTTGGGGGCATTTTTGGGGCATTTTTAGTGGCATTTTAGTTTTGAGGCCTTTTGGGGTCATTTTTAGTGGTTTTGAAGCACTTTGGGGGCGTTTTTGGGGGCATTTTTAGTGGCATTTTAGTTTTGAGGCCTTTTGGGGTCATTTTTAGTGGTTTTGAGGCCTTTTGGGGGCGTTTTCAGTGGCATTTTAGTTTTGAGGCCTTTTTGGGGCCTTTTTAGTAGTTTTGAGGCCTTTTGGGGGCCATATTTAGTGGTTTTGAGGCCTTTTGGGGCCTTTTCAGTGGTTTTGAGGCCTTTTGGGGTCATTTTTAGTGGTTTTGAGGCCTTTTGGGGGCATTTTTAGTGGCATTTTAGTTTTGAGGCCTTTTTGGGGCCTTTTTAGTAGTTTTGAGGCCTTTTTGGGGCCTTTTAGTGGTTTTGAAGCCTTTTTGGGGCCATTTTTAGTGGTTTTGAGGCACTTTGGGGGCGTTTTTGGTGCATTTTTAGTGGCATTTTAGTTTTGAGGCCTTTTTGGGGCATTTTTAGTGGTTTTGAGGCCTTTTGGGGGCGTTTTCAGTGGCATTTTAGTTTTGAGGCCTTTTTGGGGCCTTTTTAGCAGTTTTGAGGCCTTTTTGGGGCATTTTTAGTGGTTTTGAGGCCTTTTGGGGGCATTTTTAGTGGCATTTTAGTTTTGAGGCCTTTTGGGGCCTTTTTAGTAGTTTTGAGGCCTTTTTGGGGCATTTTTAGTGGTTTTGAGGCACTTTGGGGGCATTTTGGTGCATTTTTAGTGGCATTTTAGTTTTGAGGCCTTTTTGGGGCCTTTTTAGTGGTTTTGAGGCCTTTTTGGGGCCATTTTTAGTGGTTTTGAGGCCTTTTGGGGGCATTTTTAGTGGTTTTGAGGCACTTTGGGGGCGTTTTTGGGGCATTTTTAGTGGCATTTTAGTTTTGAGGCCTTTTTGGGGCCTTTTTAGTAGTTTTGAGGCCTTTTTGGGGCCTTTTAGTAGTTTTGAGGCCTTTTGGAGGCATTTTCAGTGGTTTTGAAGCACTTTGGGGGTGTTTTGGGGGCATTTTTAGTGGCATTTTAGTTTTGAGGCCTTTTTGAGGCCTTTTTAGTGGTTTTGAGGCATTTTGGGGGCATTTTTAGTGGCATTTTAGTTTTGAGGCCTTTTTGGGGCCTTTTTAGTTGTTTTGAGGCCTTTTTGGGGCATTTTTACTGTTTTTGAGGCATTTTGGGGTGCTTTTTAGTGGCGTTTTAGTTTTGAGGCCTTTTTGGGGCCTTTTTAGTAGTTTTGAGGCCTTTTGGGGTCATTTTTAGTGGTTTTGAGGCCTTTTGGGGGCATTTTTAGTGGTTTTGACGCATTTTGGGGCCATTTTTAGTGGTTTTGAGGCATTTTGGGGTCATTTTCAGTGGTTTTGACGCATTTTGGGGTCATTTTCAGTGATTTTTGAGGCATTTTGGGGCCATTTTCAGTGGTTTTGATGCATTTTGGGGTCATTTTTAGTGGTTTTGAGGCATTTTGGGGTCACTTTTAGTCATTTTGGGGTCATTTTCAGTGGTTTTTGAGGCGTTCCGGGGCCGTTTCTCGTGGGTTTTGAAGGACCACCACAACCTTCTCCAGAAGGTTCCTGGTGGTCCGCCATTGCCCCCCACCCCCCATTTGACCTCTGGGTGACCTTTCCCAGCTCACCCGGAGCCTCCCAAGGTCTACGCGGCGGTTCTTTGTTGCTCGGCCGACGGCGACGCCACCGTCTTCTCCTGCCTGGTGACCAACTTCTACCCCGAGGCCTTCACCCTCCGTTGGGTGGCGGATGAAGCCCTCACCACCGCTTTGGTCCACCCCGTGGTCCAGAAGGAGAAGTTCTACCTGACCAGCGGTCACCTCAAGGTGTCGGGGAGCGGGCGAGAGGTGGGCTGTCACGTGGAACACGGCCCTTCCAGCACCAGCACCACCAAGAAGGTCTCCAAGGATGGTAGGAGGTGGTCCGGGTGGGGGAGGTGATGGTTGAAGGGGGTTCTGATGGTGCTGAGATGGTTCTGGTGGTGGTTGAGGGGGTTCTGATGGTGCTGAGGTGGTTCTGGTGGTGGTTGAGGTGGTTCTGATGGTGGTTGAGGAGGTTCTGATGGTGCTGAGATGGTTCTGATGGTGGTTGAGATGGTTCTGATGGTGGTTGAGATGGTTCTGATGGTGGTTGAGGTGGTTCTGATGGTGGTTGAGGGGGTTTTGGAGGTGGTTGAGGTGGTTTAGAAGAGGTTGAGGAGGTTCTGATGGTGGTTGAGGGGGTTCTGATGGTGGTTGAGGAGGTTCTAATGGTGGTTGAGATGGTTCTGATGGTGGTTGAGGGGGTTTAGAAGTGGTTGAGGTGGTTCTGATGGTGGTTGAGGAGGTTCTGATGGTGGTTGAGATGGTTCTGATGGTGGTTGAGGTGGTTTAGAAGAGGTTGAGATTGTTCTGATGGTGCTGAGATGGTTCTGATGATGGTTGAGGTGGTTCTGATGGTGGTTGAGGTGGTTTTGGAGGTGGTTGAGGTGGTTTAGAAGACGTTGAGGAGGTTCTGATGGTGGTTGAGGTGGTTTAGAAGAGTTTGAGGGGGTTCTGATGGTGGTTATGGTGGTTCTGATGGTGGTTGAGGTGGTTCTGATGGTGGTTGAGGGGGTTCTGATGGTGGTTGAGGTGGTTTAGAAGAGGTTGAGGAGGTTCTGATGGTGGTTTAGAAGAGGTTGAGGTGGTTCTGATGGTGGTTGAAGGGGTTCTGATGGTGGTTGAGGTGGTTTAGAAGACGTTGAGGAGGTTCTGATGGTGGTTTAGAAGAGGTTGAGATGGTTCTGATGACGGTTGAGATGGTTCTGATGGTGCTGAGGTGGTTCTGATGGTGGTTGAGGGGGTTTTGGAGGTGGTTGAGGTGGTTTAGAAGACGTTGAGGTGGTTCTGATGGTGGTTGAGGAGGTTTAGAAGAGGTTGAGGTGATTGAGATGGTGGTTGAGGTGGTTCTGATGGTGGTTGAGATGGTTCTGATGGTGGTTGAGGTGGTTTAGAAGACGTTGAGGAGGTTATGATGGTGGTTTAGAAGAGGTTGAGGGGGTTCTGATGACGGTTGAGATGGTTCTGATGGTGCTGAGGTGGTTCTGATGGTGGTTGAGGTGGTTTAGAAGAGGTTGAGGGGGTTCTGATGGTGGTTGAGGAGGTTCTGATGGTGGTTGAGGTGGTTCTGATGGAGATTGAGGTGGTTCTGATGGTGGTTGAGGTGGTTTAGAAGACGTTGAGGAGGTTCTAATGGTGGTTGAGGTGGTTCTGATGGTGGTTGAGGGGGTTTAGAAGAGGTTGAGGAGGTTCTGATGGTGGTTGAGGGGGTTTAGAAGAGGTTGAGGAGGTTCTGATGGTGGTTGAGATGGTTTAGAAGAGGTTGAGATGGTTCTGATGGTGGTTGAGGTGGTTTAGAAGAGGTTGAGGGGGTTCTGATGGTGGTTGAGATGGTTCTGATGGTGGTTGAGGAGGTTCTGATGGTGGTTGAGGGGGTTCTGATGGTGTTGAGATGGTTCTGATGGTGGTTGAGGAGGTTCTGATGGTGGTTGAGATGGTTCTGATGGTGGTTGAGGGGGTTTAGAAGAGGTTGAGGAGGTTCTGATGGTGGTTGAGGTGATTGAGATGGTGGTTGAGATGGTTCTGATGGTGGTTGAGGTGGTTTAGAAGAGGTTGAGGTGGTTCTGATGGTGGTTGAAGGGGTTCTGATGGTGGTTGAGGTGGTTTAGAAGAGGTTGAGGAGGTTCTGATGGTGGTTGAGGTGATTGAGATGGTGGTTGAGGGGGTTCTGATGGTGGTTGAGGTGGTTTAGAAGAGGTTGAGGAGGTTCTGATGGTGATTGAGATGGTTCTGATGGTGGTTGAGGGGGTTTAGAAGACGTTGAGGTGGTTCTGATGGTGGTTGAGATGGTTCTGATGGTGCTGAGATGGTTCTGATGGTGGTTGAGATGGTTCTGATGATGGTTGAGATGGTTCTGATGGTGGTTGAGGTGGTTCTGATGGTGGTTGAGGAGGTTCTGATGGTGGTTGAGGAGGTTCTGATGGTGGTTGAAGTGATTGAGATGGTGGTTGAGATGGTTCTGATGGTGCTGAGATGGTTCTGATGGTGGTTGAGATGGTTCTGATGGTGGTTGAGGAGGTTCTGATGGTGGTTGAGATGGTTCTGATGGTGCTGAGATGGTTCTGATGGTGGTTGAGATGGTTCTGATGGTGGTCGAGGTGGTTCTGATGATGTTGAGATGGTTCTGATGGTGGTTGAGACGGTTCTGATGATGTTTGAGATGGTTCTGATGGTGGTTGAGGGGGTTCTGATGATGGCTGAGATGGTTCTGATGGTGGTCAAAGTGGTTCTGATGGTGCTGAGATGGTTCTGATGGTGGTTGAGATGGTTCTGATGATGGTTGAGATGGTTCTGATGATGGTTGAGATGGTTCTGATGGTTCTGATGGTGGTTGAGATGGTTCTGATGATGGCTGAGATGGTTCTGATGATGTTTGAGGTGGTCGCGATGGTCCTTGAGGTGGTTCTGATGGTGGCTGAGATGGTTCTGATGATGTTTGAGATGGTTCTGATGGTCCTTGAGGTGCTCGCGATGGTCCTTGAGCTCCTCACCCCCCCTTCTCCCCCCCCAGACTGCAGGAGAAGGACCTCCCCGGTGACCCAGAAGGTGCCCCAAAGCCTGAAGCCCCTTTGGGTCTACTTGGTGGAACCTCCTTGTGGACCTCCCGAAGCCTTGGAAGAAGTGGAGATCCTTTGCCTCTTCCAGAGCTTCCAAGGAGAGGACATGAAGGTCACCTGGATGGTGGCCGGAAAGGAGGTGGAGACCTTCCAAGAAGAGGTGGGAAGAGGACGGAGTCGGATGAAGATGGAGAGGAAGAGGTGGGAGATGGGGGAGGTCTACGCCTGCAAAGTGGCCCCGAGAGGGGGAGGAGAAGACCCCGTGGTGAGGAACGGCAGCAGATGCTCAGGTGAAGAGGGGGGAGGTGGTGGACACGGGGGTGGAGAGGACATTGAGGAGGTTCTGGTGGTGGTTGAGAAGGTTCTGAGATGGTTCTGATGGTGCTGAGGTGGTTCTGATGGTGGTTCTGATGGTTCTGAGGTGGTTCTGATGGTGGTTCTGATGGTGCTGAGGTGGTTCTGATGGTGGTTCTGATGGTTCTGAGGTGGTTCTGATGGTTCTGAGGTGGTTCTGATGGTGCTGAGGTGGTTCTGATGGTGGTTCTGATGGTGCTGAGGTGGTTCTGATGGTGGTTCTGATGGTTCTGAGGTGGTTCTGATGGTGCTGAGGTGGTTCTGATGGTGCTGAGGTGGTTCTGAGGTGGTTCTGATGGTGCTGAGGTGGTTCTGAGGTGGTTCTGATGGTGCTGAGGTGGTTCTGATGGTGCTGAGGTGGTTCTGATGGTGGTTCTGATGGTTCTGATGGTGGTTCTGATGGTGCTGAGGTGGTTCTGATGGTGCTGAGATCGTTCTGAGGTGGTTCTGATGGTGCTGAGGTGGTTCTGATGGTGGTTCTGATGGTGCTGAGATGGTTCTGATGGTGCTGAGGTGGTTCTGATGGTGGTTCTGATGGTTCTGAGATGGTTCTGATGGTGCTGAGATGGTTCTGAGATGGTTCTGATGGGGGTTGAGGTGGTTCTGATGGTGGTTCTGATGGTGCTGAGGTGGTTCTGATGGTGCTGAGGTGGTTCTGATGGTGGTTCTGATGGTGCTGAGGTGGTTCTGAGGTGGTTCTGATGGTTCTGAGGTGGTTCTGATGGTGCTGAGGTGGTTCTGATGGTGGTTCTGATGGTGCTGAGGTGGTTCTGATGGTGGTTCTGATGGTGCTGAGGAGGTTCTGATGGTGCTGAGGTGGTTCTGATGGTGCTGAGGTGGTTCTGATGGTGGTTCTGATGGTGCTGAGGTGGTTCTGATGGTGCTGAGGTGGTTCTGATGGTGGTTCTGATGGTGCTGAGGTGGTTCTGATGGTGCTGAGGTGGTTCTGATGGTGCTGAGGTGGTTCTGATGGTGCTGAGGTGGTTCTGAGGTGGTTCTGATGGTGCTGAGGTGGTTCTGATGGTGGTTCTGATGGTGCTGAGGTGGTTCTGATGGTGGTTCTGATGGTGCTGAGGTGGTTCTGATGGTGGTTCTGATGGTGCTGAGGTGGTTCTGATGGTTCTGAGGTGGTTCTGATGGTGCTGAGGTGGTTCTGATGGTGCTGAGGTGGTTCTGATGGTGGTTCTGATGGTTCTGAGGTGGTTCTGATGGTGCTGAGATGGTTCTGAGGTGGTTCTGATGGTGCTGAGGTGGTTCTGATGGTGGTTGAGATGGTTCTGAGGTGGTTCTGATGGTGGTTCTGATGGTGCTGAGGTGGTTCTGATGGTGGTTCTGATGGTGCTCAGGTGGTTCTGATGGTTCTGAGGTGGTTCTGATGGTGGTTCTGATGGTGCTGAGGTGGTTCTGATGGTGGTTCTGATGGTTCTGAGGTGGTTCTGATGGTGCTGAGGAGGTTCTGATGGTGGTTCTGATGGTGCTGAGGTGGTTCTGATGGTGCTGAGATGGTTCTGATGGTGGTTCTGATGGTGCTGAGGTGGTTCTGAGGTGGTTCTGATGGTTCTGAGATGGTTCTGATGGTGCTGAGGTGGTTCTGATGGTGGTTCTGATGGTGCTGAGATGGTTCTGATGGTTCTGAGGTGGTTCTGATGGTGCTGAGGTGGTTCTGATGGTGCTGAGGTGGTTCTGATGGTGGTTCTGATGGTGCTGAGATGGTTCTGATGGTGCTGAGGTGGTTCTGATGGTGGTTCTGATGGTGCTGAGGTGGTTCTGATGGTGGTTCTGATGGTTCTGAGGTGGTTCTGATGGTGCTGAGGAGGTTCTGATGGTGCTGAGATAGTTCTGATGGTGGTTCTGATGGTGCTGAGGAGGTTCTGATGGTGGTTCTGATGGTTCTGAGGTGGTTCTGATGGTGCTGAGGAGGTTCTGATGGTGGTTGAGATGGTTCTGATGGTGCTGAGGTGGTTCTGATGGTGGTTCTGATGGTTCTGATGGTGGTTCTGATGGTTCTGATGGTGGTTCTGATGGTGCTGAGGTGGTTCTGATGGTGCTGAGGTGGTTCTGATGGAGGTTCTGATGGTGCTGAGGTGGTTCTGATGGTGCTGAGGAGGTTCTGATGGTGCTGAGGTGGTTCTGATGGTGCTGAGGTGGTTCTGATGGTGGTTCTGATGGTGCTGAGGTGGTTCTGATGGTGGTTCTGATGGTTCTGAGATGGTTCTGATGGTGCTGAGATGGTTCTGATGGTGGTTCTGATGGTTCTGAGGTGGTTCTGATGGTGCTGAGATGGTTCTGATGGTGGTTCTGATGGTGCTGAGGTGGTTCTGATGGTGCTGAGGTGGTTCTGATGGTGGTTCTGATGGTGCTGAGATGGTTCTGATGGTGCTGAGGTGGTTCTGATGGTGCTGAGGAGGTTCTGATGGTGGTTCTG
Source organism: Cuculus canorus (assembly GCF_017976375.1). NCBI lineage: Eukaryota > Metazoa > Chordata > Aves > Cuculiformes > Cuculidae > Cuculus > Cuculus canorus. Next base: position 492,091 of record NC_071439.1, read on the forward strand.
ATGGTTCTGAGATGGTTCTGATGGGGGTTGAGATGGTTCTGATGGTGCTGAGGAGGTTCTGATGGTGTTTCTGATGGTGCTGAGATGGTTCTGATGGTGCTGAGGTGGTTCTGATGGTGGTTCTGATGGTGCTGAGGTGGTTCTGATGGTGCTGAGGTGGTTCTGATGGTGGTTCTGATGGTGCTGAGGAGGTTCTGATGGTGCTGAGGTGGTTCTGATGGTGGTTCTGATGGTGCTGAGGTGGTTCTGATGGTGCTGAGGTGGTTCTGAGGTGGTTCTGATGGTGCTGAGGTGGTTCTGATGGTGCTGAGATGGTTCTGATGGTGGTTCTGATGGTGCTGAGGTGGTTCTGATGGTGCTGAGGTGGTTCTGATGGTTCTGAGGTGGTTCTGATGGTGCTGAGGTGGTTCTGATGGTGCTGAGATGGTTCTGAGGTGGTTCTGATGGTGCTGAGGTGGTTCTGAGGTGGTTCTGATGGTGCTGAGATGGTGCTGAGGTGGTTCTGATGGTGCTGAGGTGGTTCTGATGGTTCTGAGGTGGTTCTGATGGTGCTGAGGTGGTTCTGATGGTGGTTCTGATGGTGCTGAGGTGGTTCTGATGGTGGTTCTGATGGTGCTGAGATGGTTCTGATGGTGGTTCTGATGGTGCTGAGATGGTTCTGATGGTGCTGAGGTGGTTCTGATGGTGGTTCTGATGGTGCTGAGGTGGTTCTGATGGTGCTGAGGTGGTTCTGATGGTCCTTCGAGGTCCTCGAGAAGACGGTTGAGGTGTCCCCCACCTCTGACCCCCTTCTCCTGCCCCCCCCCCCCCCAGCCTGCCCCACCACCTCCGTCCCCCCCCAACTCTTCCTCTCCCCTCCATCCTTCTCCTCTCTCCTCTCCGGCCCTTCTTTGGCCCTTTGCCTTCTTCTCGCCCCACACTTGGAGGGCGCCGACCTCCGCTGGGACCTCGGAGGTCCACCCGTGGGGCGCCAGGAGGTCCCCACGCGTCACCCCAACGGGACCCACACTTTGCTCATCGCCGCCGAGGTCACTTTGGACCAATGGAAGGCCGGGAGGGACCTCCGATGCTCCGCAGAGGTCCCCTGTGGCCACCACCTGGAGATGGAGGTCCACCTCGGCCCCACAAGTGGGTGCTGTGGGGCTCTATGGGGCTCTATGGGTCTCTATGGGTCTCTATGGGTCTCTATGGGGTCTCTATGGGGTCTCTATGGGTCTCTATGGGGTCTCTATGGGTCTCTATGGGTCCCTATGGGTCTCTATGGGGTCTCTATGGGTCTCTATGGGTCTCTATGGGGTCTCTATGGGTCTCTATGGGTCTCTATGGGGTCTCTATGGGGTCTCTATGGGTCTCTATGGGGTCTCTATGGGGTCTCTATGGGTCTCTATGGGTCTCTATGGGGTCTCTATGGGGTCTCTATGGGTCTCTATGGGGTCTCTATGGGTCTCTATGGGTCTCTATGGGGTCTCTATGGGTCTCTATGGGTCTCTATGGGGTCTCTATGGGTCTCTATGGGTCTCTATGGGGTCTCTATGGGTCTCTATGGGTCTCTATGGGGTCTCTATGGGTCTCTATGGGGTCTCTATGGGTCTCTATGGGTCTCTATGGGGTCTCTATGGGTCTCTATGGGTCTCTATGGGGTCTCTATGGGTCTCTATGGGGTCTCTATGGGTCTCTATGGGGTCTCTATGGGTCTCTATGGGCTCTATGGGGTCTCTGTGGGTCTCTATGGGGCTCTATGGGGTCTCTATGGGGTCTCTATGGGTCTCTATGGGTCTCTATGGGGTCTCTATGGGTCTCTGTGGGTCTCTATGGGGTCTCTATGGGGTCTCTATGGGTCTCTATGGGGTCTCTATGGGTCTCTGTGTGTCTCTATGGGTCCCTATGGGTCTCTATGGGGTCTCTATGGGGTCTCTGTGGGTCTCTATGGGTCTCTATGGGGTCTCTATGGGGTCTCTATGGGTCTCTATGGGGTCTCTATGGGTCTCTATGGGGTCTATGGGTCTCTATGGGGTCTCTATGGGTCTCTATGGGGTCTCTATGGGGTCTCTATGGGGTCTCTATGGGTCTCTGTGGGTCTCTATGGGGTCTCTATGGGTCTCTATGGGGTCTCTGTGGGTCTCTATGGGTCTCTATGGGGTCTCTATGGGTCTCTATGGGTCTCTATGGGTCTCTATGGGGTCTCTATGGGGTCTCTATGGGTCTCTATGGGGTCTCTGTGGGTCTCTATGGGTCTCTATGGGGTCTCTATGGGGTCTCTATGGGTCTCTGTGGGTCTCTATGGGTCTCTATGGGGTCTCTGTGGGTCTCTATGGGTCTCTGTGGGGTCTCTATGGGTCTCTATGGGGTCTCTGTGGGTCTCTATGGGTCTCTATGGGTCTCTATGGGTCTCTATGGGTCTCTATGGGCCTCTATGGGGTCTCTATGGGTCTCTATGGGGTCTCTATGGGGTCTCTATGGGTCTCTATGGGGTCTCTATGGGGTCTCTATAGGTCTCTATGGGGTCTCTATGGGTCTCTATGGGGTCTCTATGGGGTCTCTATGGGTCTCTATGGGGTCTCTATGGGGTCTCTATGGGTCTCTATGGGTCTCTATGGTGTCTCTATGGGGTCTCTATAGGTCTCTATGGGGTCTCTATGGGTCTCTATGGGGTCTCTATGGGGTCTCTATGGGTCTCTATGGGGTCTCTATGGGGTCTCTATAGGTCTCTATGGGGTCTCTATGGGGTCTCTATGGGTCTCTATGGGGTCTCTATGGGGTCTCTATAGGTCTCTATGGGGTCTCTATGGGGTCTCTATGGGTCTCTATGGGTCTCTATGGGGTCTCTATGGGTCTCTATGGGGTCTCTATGGGTCTCTATGGGTCTCTATGGGTCTCTATGGGGTCTCTATGGGGTCTCTATGGGTCTCTATGGGGTCTCTATGGGGTCTCTATGGGTCTCTATGGGGTCTCTATGGGGTCTCTATGGGTCTCTATGGGTCTCTATGGGGTCTCTATGGGTCTCTATGGGGTCTCTATGGGTCTCTATGGGGTCTCTATGGGGTCTCTATGGGTCTCTATGGGGTCTCTATGGGGTCTCTATGGGTCTCTATGGGTCTCTATGGGGTCTCTATGGGGTCTCTATGGGTCTCTATGGGGTCTCTATGGGGCTCTATGGGGTCTCTATAGTCTCTATGGTCTCTCTACAGTCTCTATGGTTTCTCTCTATGGTCTCTATGGTCTCTCTATAGTCCCATTGGTCACTCTATGGTCTCTATGGGGTCTCTATGGTCCCAATGGTCCCAATGGTCTCTATGGGTCTCTATGGGGTCTCTATGGGTCTCTATGGGTCTCTATGGGTCTCTATGGGGTCTCTATGGGTCTCTATGGGTCTCTATGGGTCTCTATGGGGTCTCTATGGGGTCTCTGTGGGGTCTCTATGGGGTCTCTATGGGGTCTCTATGGGTCTCTATGGGTCTCTATGGGTCTCTATGGGGTCTCTATGGGTCTCTATGGGTCTCTATGGGGTCTCTATGGGGTCTCTGTGGGTCTCTATGGGTCTCTATGGGGTCTCTATGGGGTCTCTATGGGTCTCTATGGGGTCTCTATGGGTCTCTATGGGTCTCTATGGGGTCTCTATGGGTCTCTATGGGTCTCTATGGGGTCTCTATGGGTCTCTATGGGGTCTCTATGGGTCTCTGTGGGTCTCTATGGGTCTCTATGGGTCTCTATGGGGTCTCTATGGGGTCTCTATGGGTCTCTATGGGGTCTCTGTGGGTCTCTATGGGTCTCTATGGGTCACTATGGGGTCTCTATGGGGTCTCTATGGGTCTCTATGGGGTCTCTGTGGGTCTCTATGGGTCTCTATGGGTCTCTATGGGGTCTCTATGGGTCTCTATGGGGTCTCTATGGGTCCCTATGGGTCTCTATGGGGTCTCTATGGGGTCTCTATGGGTCTCTATGGGTCTCTATGGGGTCTCTGTGGGTCTCTATGGGTCTCTATGGGTCACTATGGGGTCTCTATGGGTCACTATGGGGTCTCTATGGGGTCTCTATGGGTCTCTATGGGGTCTCTATGGGATCTCTATGGGTCTCTATGGGTCTCTATGGGTCTCTATGGGGTCTCTGTGGGTCTCTATGGGGTCTCTATGGGGTCTCTATGGGGTCTCTATGGGTCTCTATGGGTCCCTATGGGTCTCTATGGGTCTCTATGGGGTCTCTATGGGTCTCTATGGGGTCTCTATGGGGTCTCTATGGGTCTCTGTGGGTCTCTATGGGTCTCTATGGGGTCTCTGTGGGGTCTCTATGGGGTCTCTGTGGGTCTCTATGGGTCTCTATGGGGTCTCTATGGGTCTCTATGGGGTCTCTATGGGGTCTCTATGGGTCTCTATGGGGTCTCTATGGGTCTCTATGGGGTCTCTATGGGTCTCTATGGGTCTCTATGGGGTCTCTATGGGTCTCTATGGGTCTCTATGGGGTCTCTGTGGGTCTCTATGGGTCTCTATGGGTCTCTATGGGTCTCTATGGGGTCTCTATGGGTCTCTGTGTGTCTCTATGGGTCCCTATGGGTCTCTATGGGGTCTCTGTGGGTCTCTATGGGGTCTCTATGGGGTCTCTATGGGGTCTCTGTGGGTCTCTATGGATCTCTATGGGTCTCTATGGGTCTCTATGGGGTCTCTGTGGGGTCTCTATGGGGTCTCTGTGGGTCTCTATGGGTCTCTATGGGTCTCTATGGGGTCTCTATGGGGTCTCTATGGGTCTCTATGGGTCTCTATGGGGTCTCTATGGGTCTCTATGGGGTCTCTATGGGGTCTCTATGGGGTCCCTATGGGTCTCTATGGGGTCTCTATGGGTCTCTATAGGGTCTCTATGGGGTCTCTATGGGTCTCTATGGGGTCTCTATGGGGTCTCTATGGGTCTCTATAGGGTCTCTATGGGGTCTCTATGGGTCTCTATGGGGTCTCTATGGGGTCCCTATGGGTCTCTATGGGGTCTCTATGGGGTCTCTATGGGGTCTCTATGGGTCTCTATGGGGTCTCTATGGGTCTCTATGGGGTCTCTATGGGGTCTCTGTGGGTCTCTATGGGTCTCTGTGGGTCTCTATGGGGTCTCTGTGGGTCTCTATGGGTCTCTATGGGGTCTCTATGGGTCTCTATGGGGTCTCTATGGGGTCTCTGTGGGTCTCTATGGGTCTCTATGGGTCTCTATGGGGTCTCTATGGGTCTCTATGGGTCTCTATGGGGTCTCTATGGGGTCTCTATGGGTCTCTATGGGTCCCTATGGGTCTCTATGGGGTCCCTATGGGTCTCTATGGGGTCTCTATGGGGTCTCTATGGGTCTCTATGGGTCTCTATGGGGTCTCTATGGGTCTCTATGGGGTCTCTATGGGGTCTCTATGGGTCTCTATGGGTCTCTATGGGGTCTCTATGGGTCTCTATGGTCTCTCTACAGTCTCTATGGTCTCTCTCTATGGTCTCTATGGTCTCTCTATGGTCCCATTGGTCACTCTATGGTCTCTATGGGGTCTCTATGGTCTCTCTATGATCCCAATGGTCTCTATGGTCTCTATGGGTTCTCTATGGTCTCTATGGTCTCTATGGTCTCTATGAGGTCTCTATGGTCTCTATGGGTCCCAATGGTCTCTATGGTCCCAATGGTCTCTATGGTCTCTATGGTCTCTCTATGCCCCCTATCAGTCTCTATGATCCCCCTGGAGGTCCCCCCCCTCACTCCTCCCCCTGACCCCCCTCCCCCCCCTCCTTTCAGCCCCCGTTATGACTCCCCCGACGGTGACGGTGACCTCCGTTGGGTCCCTCCTCCTCTGCGACGTCGCCCACTTCTCCCCACGCGACCTCCGCCTCTCCTGGGAGGGCGGCCGTGACCTCCAGGAGAGGACCCAGAATGGTCCCATCACCGGCCGGGAGGTCTTCTCCACCCTCAGCGTCCTCCGCTTGGAAGAGGACGACGACGAGAAGGCCCTGACTTGCGTCGTCCATCACCCTTCCTTGGAGGAACCTCGCAAAGTCCACCTGGGAGAAGGTGAAGAACCTCAGGAGGTCCACCCGGAGGTCCGGGGGTGGATATCGGGTGGTCCATGGCCACCTTCTGAGGTGGAAAGTGTTGGGGTTGAAGCCCTCAGAGGTGGTTGAAGCCCTCAGAGATGAGTTTGACCTCCAAAACCCCTTTGAAGTCCACCAAAACCCCTTTAAAGAGCACCAAAACCCCTTTGAAGACCACCAAAACCCCTTTGAAGACCCCCAAAACCCCTTTGAAGACCACCAAAACCCCTTTGAAGAGCACCAAAACCCCTTTGAAGACCCCCAAACCCCCTTTGAAGTCCACCAAAACCCCTTTGAAGGCCACCAAAACCCCTTTGAAGACCCCCAAAAGCCCTTTGAAGGTCCTCAAAACCCCTTTAAAGACCCCCAAACCCCCTTTGAAGACCACCAAAACCCCTTTGAAGACCCCCAAAACCCCTTTGAAGACCACCAAAACCCCTTTAAGACCCCCAAAACCCCTTTGAAGGTCATCAAAACCCCTTAAAAGGTCATCAAAACCCCTTTGAAGACCACCAAAACCCCTTTGAAGGTCATCAAAACCCCCTGAAGGTCCTCAAACCCCTTTGATTGACCACCAAAACCCCTTTGAAGACCATGAAAACCCCTTTGAAGACCACCAAAACCCCTTTGAAGACCCCAAAAACCCCTTTGAAGTCCACCAAAACCCCTTTGAAGACCCCCAAAACCCCTTTGAAGGTCATCAAAACCCCCTGAAGGTCCTCAAACCCCTTTGGTTGACCACAAAAACCCCTTTGAAGACCTCCAAAACCCCTTTGAAGGCCACTAAAACCCCTTTGAAGACCCCCAAAACCCTTTGAAGACCACCAACACCCCTTTGAAGACTCCCAAAATCCCTTTGAAGACCCCAAAACGCCTTTGAAGGCCACCAAAACCCCTTTGAAGTCCACCAAAACCCCTTTGAAGACCCCCAAAACCCCTTTGAAGGCCACAAAAACCCCTTTGAAGGTCATCAAAACCCCTTTGAAGAGCACCAAAACCCCTTTGAAGGTCATCAAAACCCCCTGAAGGCCCTCAAACCCCTTTGATTGACCACCAAAACCCCTTTGAAGTCCACCAAAACCCCTTTGAAGGTCATCAAAACCCCCTGAAGGTCCTCAAAACCCCTTTGAAGGTCATCAAAACCCCTTTGAGGACCACCAAAACCCCTTTGAAGACCACCAAACCCCTTTGAAGACCCCAAAACCCCTTTGAAGACCACCAAAACCCCTTTAAGACCCCCAAAACCCCTTTGAAGACCACCAAAACCCCTTTGAAGACCACCAAAACCCCTTTGAAGGTCATCAAAACCCCCTGAAGGTCCTCAAAACCCCTTTGAAGACCACCAAACCCCTTTGAAGACCCCAAAACCCCTTTGAAGGCCACCAAAACCCCTTTGAAAGTCATCAAAACCCCTTTGTGGACCACCAAAACCCCTTTGAAGACCACCAAAACCCCTTTGAAGTCCACCAAAAGCCCTTTGAAGACCCCCAAAACCCCTTTGAAGGTCATCAAAACCCCCTGAAGGTCATCAAAGCCCCTTTGAAGACCCCCAAAACCCCTTTGAAGACCACCAAAACCCCTTTCAAGACCCCAAAACCCCTTTGAAGACCCCAAAACCCCTTTGAAGACCCCCAAAACTCCTTTGAAGACCACCAAAACCCCTTTGAAGTCCACCAAAACCCCTTTAAAGAGCACCAAAACCCCTTTGAAGACCATGAAAACCCCTTTGAAGTCCACCAAAACCCCTTTGAAGACCACCAAAACCCTTTGAAGACCCCCAAAACCCCTTTGAAGACCCCCAAAACCCCTTTGAAGTCCACCAAAACCCCTAAAAGACCCCCAAAACCCCTTTGAAGTCCACCAAAACCCCCTGAAGGTCATCAAAACCCCTTTGAAGACCACCAAAACCCCTTTGAAGACCACCAAAACCCCTTTGAAGAGCACCAAAACCCCTTTGAAGACCCCCAAACCCCCTTTGAAGTCCACCAAAACCCCTTTGAAGGCCACCAAAACCCCTTTGAAGACCACCAAAACCCCTTTGAAGACCCCCAAAAGCCCTTTGAAGGTCCTCAAAACCCCTTTAAAGACCCCCAAAACCCCTTTGAAGGTCATCAAAACCCCTTAAAAGGTCATCAAAACCCCTTTGAAGACCACCAAAACCCCTTTGAAGACCACCAAAACCCCTTTGAAGAGCACCAAAACCCCTTTGAAGACCCCCAAACCCCCTTTGAAGTCCACCAAAACCCCTTTGAAGACCACCAAAACCCCTTTGAAGACCCCCAAAACCCCTTTGAAGACCACCAAAACCCCTTTGAAGACCACCAAAACCCCTTTAAGACCCCCAAAACCCCTTTGAAGGTCATCAAAACCCCTTAAAAGGTCATCAAAACCCCTTTGAAGACCCCAAAACCCCTTTGAAGACCCCCAAAACCCCTTTGAAGACCACCAAAACCCTTTGAAGACCCCCAAAAGCCCTTTGAAGACCCCCAAAACCCCTTTGAAGACCACCAAAACCCCTTTGAAGGTCATCAAAACCCCCTGAAGGTCCTCAAACCCCTTTGATTGACCACAAAAACCCCTTTGAAGACCACAAAAGCCCTTTGAAGACCACCAAAACCCCTTTGAAGACCATCAAAACCCCCTGAAGGTCATCAAAGCCCCTTTGAAGACCCCCAAAACCCCTTTGAAGGCCACAAAAACCCCCTGAAGGTCATCAAAACCCTTTGAAGACCACAAAAACCCCTTTGAAGACCCCTAAAGCCCCTTTGAAGGTCATCAAAACCCCCTGAAGGTCATCAAAACCCTTTGATTGACCATTAAAACCCCTTTGAAGACCATCAAAACCCCCTGAAGGTCCTCAAAGCCCTTTGATTGACCCCCAAAACCCCTTTGAAGGTCACCAAAACCCCCTGAAGGTCCTCAAAACCCCTTTGAAGACCCCAAAACCCCTTTAAAGAGCACCAAAACCCCTTTAAAGGTCATCAAAACCCCTTTGAAGACCCCCAAAACCCCTTTGAAGACCACCAAAACCCCTTTAAAGACCACCAAAACCCCTTTGAAGAACCCCAAAACCCTCTGAAGGTCATCAAAACCCTTTGGTTGACCATCAAAACCCCTTTGAAGACCCCCAAAACCCCTTTGAAGACCACCAAAACCCTTTGATTGACCATCAAAACCCCTTTGAAGACCATCAAAACCCCTTTGAAGACCACCAAAACTCCTTTGAAGACCCCCAAAACCCCTTTGAAGACCCCCAAAACCCCTTTGAAGACCATCAAAACCCCCTGAAGGTCCTCAAAGCCCTTTGATTGACCACCAAAACCCCTTTGAAGACCCCAAAACCCCTTTGAAGACCCCCAAAACCCCTTTGAAGACCATCAAAACCCCCTGAAGGTCCTCAAACCCCTTTGATTGACCACCAAAACCCCTTTGAAGACCACCAAAACCCCTTTGAAGACCCCCAAAACCCCCTGAAGGTCCTCAAAACCCTTTGATTGACCACCAAAACCCCTTTGAAGACCACCAAAACCCCTTTGAAGGTCATCAAAACCCCCTGAAGGTCCTCAAAACCCCTTTGAAGACCCCCAAAACCCCTTTGAAGGTCATCAAAACCCCTTTGAAGACCCCCGAAACCCCTTTGAAGGTCCTCAAAACCCCTTTGAAGGTCATCAAAACCCCTTTGAAGACCACCAAAACCCCTTTGAAGACCCCAAAACCCCTTTGAAGACCACCAAAACCCCTTTCAAGACCCCAAAACCCCTTTGAAGACCCCAAAACCCCTTTGAAGACCCCCAAAACTCCTTTGAAGTCCACCAAAACCCCTTTGAAGACCACCAAAACCCCTTTAAAGACCCCCAAAACCCCTTTGAAGACCCCCAAAACCCTTTGAAGACCCCCAAAACCCCTTTGAAGACCACCAAAACCCCTTTGAAGACCCCCAAAAGCCCTTTGAAGACCCCCGAAACCCTTTGAAGACCCCCAAAAGCCCTTTGAAGACCACCAAAACCCCTTTGAAGACCACCAAAACCCCTTTGAAGACCCCCAAAACCCCCTGAAGGTCATCAAAACCCTTTGGTTGACCATCAAAACCCCTTTGAAGACCCCCAAAACCCCTTTGAAGACCCCAAAACCCTTTGATTGACCATCAAAACCCCTTTGAAGACCCACAAAACCCCTTTGAAGACCACCAAAACCCCTTTGAAGACCACCAAAACCCCTTTGAAGACCTCCAAAACCCCTTTGAAGACCACCAAACCCCCTTTGAAGGTCATCAAAACCCCCTGAAGGTCCTCAAAACCCCTTTGAAGGTCCTCAAAACCCCTTTGAAGACCACAAAAACCCCTTTGAAGACCCCCAAACCCCCTCGAGGACCACCAAACGAAGCCCCTTGAAGGTCACCTTCTCCTCCCACCTCCTTTTCCAGCTTCTCCTCCCACCATCGCCACTCCGGAACCCTCAAAGAAGTCCTCTTCTGCCCATGGTGAGCTCCAACCCTTTGGATTGTCCTCTCCTCCTCCTTCTTCCGAAGCTCCTTTGGAGGTGGAGGAGACAGAAGGTCCACCACCTCCAGGTTGTCCGAGGTCACCTCCACCTTCTCTCCACCTCCCGTCGTTCCACGAGCTCTTCCGCGGTGGGAAGTCCAACCTGAGCTGCGTCACCTCCTTGGCCAACGCCACCGTGGATTGGACCCTCGGAGGTCACCCGGTGGACCCCGAAGCGGTGGAGACGCGGTCGGACGGGACCCGAAGGACCCAAAGTTGGTTGGAGGTCAACTTGAAGGACTGGAACGTCACCACCAACGTCTCCTGTCGGGTCCGGGGGGACACGGAGGAGGTGGAGACCACCGCCGAGAGGACAATGGGTGAGGAGATGGGGAGGAAAGGGGGTGAGGTGGATCTAAAGGGGGTTCAGGAGGGTCTAAAGGGGGTTCAGGGGGGTCTAAAGGGGGTTCAGGAGGGTCTAAAGGGGGTTCAGGAGGATCTAAAGGGGGTTCAGGAGGGTCTAAAGGGGTTCAGGAGGGTCTAAAGGGGGTTCAGGAGGATCTAAAGGGGGTTCAGGAGGGTCTAAAGGGGGTTCAGGAGGGTCTAAAGGGGGTTCAGGAGGATCTAAAGGGGGTTCAGGAGGGTCTAAAGGGGTTGAGGTGGATCTAAAGGGGGTTCAGGGGGGTCTAAAGGGGTTGAGGTGGATCTAAAGGGGGTTCAGGAGGGTCTAAAGGGGGTTCAGGAGGGTCTAAAGGGGTTCAGGAGGATCTAAAGGGGGTTCAGGAGGGTCTAAAGGGGGTTCAGGAGGATCTAAAGGGGTTCAGGAGGGTCTAAAGGGGGTTCAGGAGGATCTAAAGGGGGTTCAGGAGGGTCTAAAGGGGGTTCAGGAGGATCTAAAGGGGGTTCAGGAGGGTCTAAAGGGGTTGAGGTGGATCTAAAGGGGGTTCAGGGGGGTCTAAAGGGGTTGAGGTGGATCTAAAGGGGGTTCAGGAGGGTCTAAAGGGGGTTCAGGAGGGTCTAAAGGGGTTCAGGAGGATCTAAAGGGGGTTCAGGAGGGTCTAAAGGGGGTTCAGGAGGATCTAAAGGGGTTCAGGAGGGTCTAAAGGGGTTCAGGAGGACCTAAAGGGGGTTCAGGGGGGTCTAAAGGGGGTTCAGGAGGGTCTAAAGGGGGTTCAGGGGGGTCTAAAGGGGGTTCAGGAGGATCTAAAGGGGTTCAGGAGGATCTAAAGGGGGTTCAGGGGGGTCTAAAGGGGGTTCAGGAGGGTCTAAAGGGGGTTTAGGGGGGTCTAAAGGGGTTCAGGAGGATCTAAAGGGGTTCAGGAGGATCTAAAGGGGGTTCAGGAGGGTCTAAAGGGGGTTCAGGAGGGTCTAAAGGGGGTTCAGGAGGGTCTAAAGGGGTTCAGGAGGGTCTAAAGGGGTTCAGGAGGATCTAAAGGGGGTTCAGGAGGATCTAAAGGGGTTCAGGAGGGTCTAAAGGGGGTTCAGGAGGGTCTAAAGGGGGTTCAGGGGGGTCTAAAGGGGGTTCGAGGTGGGTCAACCCCTTCAAAAACCATCAAAACCCATTGAAGGTCATCAAAACCCCTTTGAAGACCTCCAAAACCCCTTTCAAGACCCCCAAAACCCCTTTGAGGACCACCAAAACCCCTTTGAAGACCTCCAAAACCCCTTTGAAGACCTCCAAAACCCCTTTGAAGACCCCAAAACCCCTTTGAGGACCACCAAAACCCCTTTGAAGACCTCCAAAACCCCTTTGAAGGTCATCAAAACCCCCTTGAAGGTCATCAAAACCCATTGGAAGACCATCAAAACCCCTTTGAGGACCCCCAAAACCCCTTTGAAGGTCATCCAAACCCCTTTGAAGACCCCCAAAACCCCTTTGAAGACCTCCAAAACCCCTTTGAAGACCCCAAAACCCCTTTGAGGACCACCAAAACCCCTTTGAAGGTCATCAAAACCCCTTTGAAGGTCATCAAAACCCCTTTGAAGGTCATCAAAACCCCTTTGAAGACCCCCAAAACCCCTTTGAGGACCACCAAAACCCCTTTGAAGACCTCCAAAACCCCTTTGAAGGTCATCAAAACCCCTTTGAGGACCCCCAAAACCCCTTTGAGGACCACCAAAACCCCTTTGAAGACCACCAAAACCCCTTTGAGGACCACCAAACCCCTTAGAAGGTCATCAAAACCCCTTTGAAGGTCATCAAAACCCCTTTGAAGTCCTCCAAAACCCCTTTGAAGGTCATCAAAACCACTTTGAAGACCACCAAAACCCCTTTGAAGACCACCAAAACCCCTTTGAGGACCACCAAAACCCCTTTGAAGACCACCAAAACCCCTTTGAAGACCACCAAACCCCATTGAAGGTCATCAAAACCCCTTTGAAGGTCTCCAAAACCCCTTTGAAGGTCATCAAAACCTCTTTGAAGGTCATCAAAACCCCTTTGAAGGTCATCAAAACCCCTTTGAAGACCTCCAAAACCCCTTTGAAGACCCCCAAAACCCCTTTGAAGGTCATCAAAACCCCTTTGAAGACCTCCAAAAAACCCTTTGAAGACCCCAAAACCCCTTTGAAAGTCATCAAAAGCCCTTTGAAGACCCCCAAAACCCCTTTGAAGACCCCCAAAACCCCTTTGAAGACCTCCAAAACCCCTTTGAAGACCCCCAAACCCCCTTTGAAGACCCCCAAAACCCCTTTGAAGGTCATCAAAACCCCTTTGAAGACCTCCAAAACCCCTTTGAAGACCACAAAAGCCCCTTTGAAGACCTCCAAAACCCCTTTGAGGACCACCAAAACCCCTTTGAAGACCCCCAAAACCCCTTTGAAGACCCCCAAAACCCCTTTGAAGGTCATCAAAACCCCTTAGAAGGTCATCAAAACCTCTTTGAAGGTCATCAAAACCCCTTTGAGGACCACCAAACCCCTTTGAAGGTCATCAAAACCCCTTTGAGGATCACCAAAACCCCTTTGAAGACCCCCAAAACCCCTTTGAAGACCACCAAAACCCCTTTGAAGGTCATCAAAACCCCTTTGAAGACCACAAAAACCACTTTGAAGACCCCCAAAACCCCTTTGAAGACCCCCAAAAGCCCTTTGAAGACCCCCAAAACCCCTTTGAAGACCACCAAAACCCCTTTGAAGTCCACCAAAACCCCTTTGAAGACCCCCAAAACCCCATTGAAGGCCCTCAAAACCCCTTTGAAGACCACCAAAACCCCTTTGAAGGTCATCAAAACCCCTTTGAAGGTCATCAAAACCCCTTTGAAGACCCCCAAAACCCCTTTGAAGACCCCCAAAACCCCTTTGAAGACCACCAAACCCCTTTGAAGGTCATCAAAACCCCTTTGAAGACCCCCAAAACCCCTTTGAAGACCCCAAAACCCCTTTGAAGTCCACCAAAACCCCTTTGAAGACCACCAAAACCCCTTTGAGGACCACCAAAACCCCTTTGAGGACCCCAAAACCCCTTTGAAGACCCCCAAAACCCCTTTGAAGGTCATCAAAACCCCTTTGAAGGTCATCAAAACCCCTTTGAGGACCACCAAAACCCCTTTGAAGGTCATCAAAACCCCTTTGAGGACCACCAAACCCCATTGAAGGTCTTCAAAACCCATTGGAAGACCACCAAAAGCCCTTTGAAGGTCACCAAAAGCCCTTGAAGACCCCCAAAAGCCCTCAGAAGGTCCCCCCCGTCCCACCGCGTTGGACCTTCTCCTTCTCCCCAAGGTCCGTGGAGGTCCCCGAGCGTCCGCCTCTTCCCATCGTCCCTCTCGGACGTCTGTTGGGGCCTCAACTTCACCCTCTTCTGCTCCGTGGTGGACTTTTACCCTCCGGAATTGGCCGCGTGGTGGAAACGAGACCTTCATGGAGAAGAAGAAGAGGTTAAGGAAGAACCTCATTGCGACCACCATGAAGGTCGTTGCTCTTTGATCTCCTCCACGGCCGTCCCGGGTGGACAATGGACAACGGGGACCTCTTATAGCTGTGTGGTGGCCCATATCTCCTCCGAGGACCTCTTGGAGGTGACGGCGAAGGCCGAGGAGGGTAAGTGAGGAGCGATGGTGGTCCTTAAGGGTGGTCCTAAGGAGGAGAAGACTTCATGAAGGTCTCCGGTAGATCCGTGGGAGTGCGAGCGGTGGCTTTTCGTCCCCTGTGGCCTCGTGGAGGATGGAGAAGACCTCGAAGGAGAAGGAGAAGAAGATGGGACCACCTGGACCACCGCCTCCACCTTCGTGGTCCTCTTCCTCCTCCTCATCTTCTACAGCGCCTTCGTCACCTTCGTGAAGGTAATGAAGAGGTCATTAAGGGCGATGGAAGGGTGTGGTGACCACCTTGGTGGCATCTAAAGGGGGTTCAGGAGGATCTAAAGGGGGTTCAGGGGGGTCTAAAGGGGTTCAGGGGGGTCTAAAGGGGGTTCAGGAGAGTCTAAAGGGGTTCAGGAGGGTCTAAAGGGGGTTCAGGAGGATCTAAAGGGGGTTCAGGAGAGTCTAAAGGGGTTCAGGAGGGTCTGAAGGGGGTTCAGGAGGGTCTAAAGGGGGTTCAGGAGAGTCTAAAGGGGTTCAGGAGGATCTAAAGGGGTTCAGGAGGGTCTAAAGGGGGTTCAGGAGGATCTAAAGGGGGTTCAGGAGGGTCTAAAGGGGTTCAGGAGGGTCTAAAGGGGGTTCAGGAGGGTCTAAAGGGGTTCAGGAGGATCTAAAGGGGGTTCAGGAGGGTCTAAAGGGGGTTCAGGAGGATCTAAAGGGGGTTCAGGAGGGTCTAAAGGGGTTCAGGAGGATCTAAAGGGGTTCAGGGGGGTCTAAAGGGGTTCAGGGGGGTCTAAAGGGGGTTCAGGAGGATCTAAAGGGGGTTCAGGAGGGTCTAAAGGGGGTTCAGGAGGGTCTAAAGGGGTTCAGGAGGGTCTAAAGGGGGTTCAGGAGGATCTAAAGGGGGTTCAGGAGGGTCTAAAGGGGGTTCAGGAGGGTCTAAAGGGGGTTCAGGAGGATCTAAAGGGGTTCAGGAGGGTCTAAAGGGGTTCAGGAGGATCTAAAGGGGTTCAGGAGGGTCTAAAGGGGTTCAGGAGGATCTAAAGGGGTTCAGGAGGGTCTAAAGGGGTTCAGGAGGATCTAAAGGGGGTTCAGGAGGGTCTAAAGGGGTTCAGGAGGATCTAAAGGGGTTCAGGAGGGTCTAAAGGGGGTTCAGGAGGGTCTAAAGGGGTTCAGGAGGATCTAAAGGGGTTCAGGAGGGTCTAAAGGGGGTTCAGGGGGGTCTAAAGGGGTTCAGGAGGATCTAAAGGGGTTCAGGAGGGTCTAAAGGGGGTTCAGGGGGGTCTAAAGGGGTTCAGGAGGATCTAAAGGGGTTCAGGAGGATCTAAAGGGGGTTCAGGAGGGTCTAAAGGGGGTTCAGGGGGGTCTAAAGGGGTTCAGGAGGGTCTAAAGGGGTTCAGGAGGATCTAAAGGGGGTTCAGGAGGGTCTAAAGGGGGTTCAGGGGGGTCTAAAGGGGTTCAGGAGGATCTAAAGGGGTTCAGGAGGGTCTAAAGGGGTTCAGGAGGGTCCAAGGGTGGTGGGAACCCAAAGGAACCTTTGAGGAACCCAAAAACTGAGAGCCATCAAAAACGGGGGGAAAGCGTCGAAATTGGGGCCAAAAGATCAAAATTTGAAGGGAAAGCGTCGAAATCGGAGCAAAAAACGTCAAAATTTGGGGGAAAAACATCGAAATTGGAGGAAAAAATTGAAATTGGAGGAAAAAACATTGAAATTGGAGGAAAAATATCGAAATTGGAGAAAAAATATTGGAATTGGAGGAAAAAATCGAAATTGGAGGAAAAAACATTGAAATTTGAGGAAAAATATCGAAATTGGAGGAAAAAATTGAAATTGGAGGAAAAATATTGAAATTGGAGGAAAAACATCAAAATTGGAGGAAAAATATCGAAATTGGAGGAAAAATATTGAAATTGGAGGAAAAATATTGAAATTGGAGGAAAAATATTGAAATTGGAGGAAAAAAATTGAAATTGGAGGAAAAAATCGAAATTGGAGGAAAAACATCGAAATTGGAGGAAAAATACCGAAATTGGAGGAAAAAAATTGAAATTGGAGGAAAAAGCATCGAAATTGGAGGTAAAATATTGAAATTGGAGGAAAAAACAACGAAATTGGAGGAAAAATATCGAAATTGGAGGAAAAAACATTGAAATTGGAGGAAAAAATCGAAATTGGAGGAAAAAAATTGAAATTGGAGGAAAAACATTGAAATTGGAGGAAAAATTGAAATTGGAGGAAAAATTGAAATTGGAGGAAAAAATGAAATTGGAGGAAAAATTGAAATTGGTGGAAAAAGTATTGAAATTGGGGGAAAAATATCGAAATTGGAGGAAAAAGTATCAAAATTGGAGGAAAAAAATTGAAATTTGAGGAAAAATATCGAAATTGGAGGAAAAATATCGAAATTGGAGGAAAAACATCAAAATTGGAGGAAAAGGGTGAAAATTTGGTCAAAAAAATGGCAAAAATTGTCAAAATTGAGGTTAAAAAACAGTAAAATTGGGGTTAAAAATATGAAAATGGGGTGAAAAGCGCAGAAATGGGGAGAAAAAAGGGCCTTTTTTTGGTGGCCCAAATGTGGGAGTCGGCGGCCACCAAAGCCCTTCCCCTCCCCCCTCCCCTCCAGGTGAGATGAGGTCCCCATCACCACCACCACCTCCGGAGAAGCACCAAAGGGGGAGAAAAAGGAGAAAAAAGGAGAAAAAAGGAGAAAAAAGGAGAAAAACGCAAAAATTTGGGGAAAAAACCAAAAAAATGGGAAAAAACAAAAAAAAATTGGGGGAAAAATGATGAAAAATGGGGAAAATGGGAAAGAAATGGGGAAATATCGGAAAATGAGGTGGAAATGGGGAAAAAAGTGGAGGAAAAGGAATAAAGTGGAGGGGAATATAAAAATTTGGGGGAAAATGGAAAAAATTGGGGGAAAATGGAAAAAATTTGGGGGAAATGCAAAAAAAATTGGGGGAAATGCAAAAAAATTTGGGGAAAAATGGAAAAAAATTGGGGGAAATGCAAAGAAATTTGGGGAAATTCAAAAAAATTGGGGGAATGCAAAAAAATTTGGGGGAAATGCAAAAGAATTTGGGGGGAAATGGAAAAAAATTGGGGGAAATGCAAAAAAATTGGGAAAAATGGAAAAAATTGGGGGAAAATGGAAAAAATTGGGGGAATGCAAAAAAATTGGGGGAAATGCGAAAGAATTTGGGGGAAATGGAAAAAATTGGGGGAAATGCAAAAAAATTGGGGGAAAATGGAAAGAAATTTGGGGAAATGCAAAAAAATTTGGGGGAAATGAGAAGAAATTTGGGGGAAAATGGAAAAAAATTGGGGGAAAATGGAAAAAAAATTGGGGAAATGTGAAAAAATTGGGGGAAATGCGAAAAAAATTGGGGGAAATGCAAAAAAATTGGGGAAAATGGAAAAAAATTGGGGGAAATGCACAGAAATTGGGGGAAAATGGAAAAAAATTGGGGAAAATGGAAAAAATTGGGGGAAATGCAAAGAAATTTGGGGGAAATGGAAAGAAATTGGGGGAAAATGGAAAAAATTGGGGGAAATGCAAAAAATTTGGGGGAAAATGAAAGAAAATTGGAGGAAAATGGAAAAAAATTGGGGAAAATGCAAAAAAATTTGGGGAAATGCAAAAAAATTTGGGGGAAAATGGAAAAAAATAGGGGGAAATGTGAAAAAAATTGGGGAAAATGCAAAGAAATTGGGGAAATGTGAAAAAATTTGGGGGAAAATGGAAAAAAGTTGGGGGAAAATGGAAAAAAATTGGGGAAAATGCAAAGAAATTTGGGGGAAATGCAAAAAAATTGGGGGAAATGGAAAAAAATTGGGGAAAATGGACCAAAAAAAGGACCAAAAATGGGGGAAAAAGGATAAAAATGGGGGAAAAAGGACCAAAAATGGGGGAAAAAGGACCAAATAGGATCAAAATCACCAAAAAAAGGGTCGAAAGGGTCAAAAATGGGGAGAAAATGTGAAAAAATGGATTAAAATGACAACAAAGTGGGAAAAAAATATCAGAAATGGGGTGAAAAGCACCAAAATTGGGTGAAAAGCACCAAAATTGGGTGAAAAACACCAAAATTGAGTCAAAATTGGTAAAAAAGGGAGGAAAAAAGTGACGAAAAAGGGTAAAAATGTCAAAAATTAGGTGAAAAACATGAAAAAAATGATGTAAAAAAGGATAAAATTGGGTAAAAATGTATTAAAAGTGCGGAGAAAAACGTGAAAATTTGGTTAAAATGACAAAAAAAAGGGTGAAAATATTGAAAATTGGGTGAAAAACGCGAAAAATTGGGTGAAATCGTCGAAAATTGGGTGAAAAATGCGAAAAATTGAGTGAAAACTTCAAAAATTGGGTGAAAAATGTGAAAAATTGGGTGAAAATGCCAAAAATTTGGTGAAAAACGCGAAAATTTGGGTGAAAAACGCGAAAAATTTGTCAAAAATCGTCAAAATTTGTCGAAAAACCACAAATTTCTCAATAAATTTTCCTCTTTTTGAATAAAATCTTTGTTTTTGGTCTTTTTTGCCTTTTTTTTCTCACGGGAAAGGCGTCGGTGTGGGTTTTGGGGTGAAAAAAGGGGATTTTGGGGCCGTTTGGGCGCTGAGTCAGCGGACGCAGCTGCTGCTCTCAAAATGACTCAAATCGGCTCCAAATAACCCCAAAATGGCCCCAAAAATGGGGAAACGAAAGGATTTGAGTGAGAAAAACAGAATTTCGAGGGGAAAAAGGGTGAATTTTGGCGGCGTTCGGCGCAGCGGAGGCGGAGGGGGAAAATGGGCTGAAAATTGGGGGAAATTCAGCAAAATTTGGGTGAATTCAGGAAAAATGGGGTTAAATTGAGGGAAATTTGGGTGAATTCAGGAAAATTGGGGTTAATTTGAGGGAAATTTGGGTTAATTTAAGAAAATTGGGGTTAATTGGAGGAAAATTTGGGTGAATTCAAGAAAATTGGGGTTAAATCGATGAAAATTTGGGTGAATTCAGGAAAATTGGGGTTAATTTGAGGGAAATTTGGGTGAATTCAATGAAAATTGGGGTTAAATCGATGAAAATTTGGGTGAATTCAAAGAAAATTGGGTTTAATTGGAGGAAAATTTGGGTGAATTCAATGAAAATTGGGGTTAATTTGAGGAAAATTTGGGTTTATTTAAGAAAATTGTTGTTAAATCGATGAAAATTTGGGTGAATTCAAGAAAAATGGCGTTAATTTGAGGGAAATTTGGGTGAATTCAATGAAAATTGGGGTTAATTGGAGGAAAATTTGGGTTAATTCAGGAAAAATGGGGTTAAATTGAGGGAAATTTGGGGTAATTCAAGAAAAATGGGGTTAAATCGATGAAAATTTGGGTGAATTCAATGAAAATTGGGGTTAAATTGATGAAAATTTGGGTTAATTTAAGAAAATTGGGTTTAAATCGATGAAAATTTGGGTGAATTCAATGAAAATGGGGTTAAATTGAGGGAAATTTGGGTGAATTCAGGAAAAATGGGGTTAAATTGATGAAAATTTGGGTGAATTCAATGAAAATTGGGTTTAATTTGAGGAAAATTTGGGTTAATTCAAGAAAAATGGGGTTAAATCAATGAAAATTTGGGTGAATTTAGGAAAAATGGTGTTAATTGGAGGAAAATTTGGGTGAATTCAAGAAAAATGGGGTTAAATCGATGAAAATTTGGGTGAATTCAATGAAAATTTGGTTTAATTGGAGGAAAATTGGGTTTAATTGGGGCAAAATTGGGTTTAATTGGAGAAAAAGTGTTTAATTAGAGGCGAATTCCCTTAAATCGATGCAAAATTGGGTTTATTTCCATCAAAATGGGGTTTTTTTCCGCCCTCGGAGGTCGGTGGGGACGGAGAGGACAACCCCAGGTGGAGGTCTTCTCCTCTGGGGCTCCGTTAAGGCCTTAACGAAGGGCCCTTAATGAGTGACTTTGAGGAGAGTGACGGCGGTGCTGTAGGAGAGGCTGAGGGCGAAGAGGACCGCGAAGGTTAAGGTCATCCAGAGGTCATCGGTGGCTTCGTCGTCGCCTTCCGAGGGCGTCTCCTCCTCCACCACCACCAGAAAAGGACCTGAGGAGGGGCAGAAGGTCTTCAGACCACCGAAAAAGGGGCGTTTTCCACCCCTTTTCCACCCAATCCTCGAAGGAACCTTCACGAGAACCAAGAAATGATGAAGATTATGGAGTCCCACCACCAAAAAACCCCATTTTCCACCCATTTTCCACCCATTTTCCACCCAATCCTTGAAGGAACCTTCACGAGAACCAAGAAATGATGAAGATTATGGAGTTCCACCACCAAAAAGACCCTTTTTCCACCCCTTTTCCACCCCTTTTCCACCCATTTTCCACCCAATCCTTGAAGGAACCTTCATGAGAACCAAGAAATGATGAAGATTATGGAGTTCCACCACCAAAAAGACCCTTTTTCCACCCAATTCTGGACCAAAACCTTCATGAGAACCAAGAAATGATGAAGATTATGGAGTTCCACCACCAAAAAACCCCATTTTCCACCCATTTTCCACCCCTTTTCCACCCAATCCTCGAAGGAACCTTCATGAGAACCAAGAAATGACGACGATTATGGAGTTCCACCACCAAAAAACCCCATTTTCCACCCATTTTCCACCCATTTTCCACCCAATCCTTGAAGGAACCTTCATGAGAACCAAGAAATGATGAAGATTATGGAGTTCCACCACCAAAAAGACCCTTTTTCCACCCAATTCTTGACCAAAACCTTCATGAGAACCAAGAAATGACGAAGATTATGGAGTTCCACCACCAAAAAAACCCATTTTCCACCCCTTTTCCACCCATTTTCCACTCAATCCTCGAAGAAACCTTCATGAGAACCACCAACCGACGAAGATTATGGAGTCCCACCACCAAAAAACCCCATTTTCCACCCCTTTTCCACCCATTTTCCACCCATTTTCCACCCAATCCTCAAAGGAACCTTCATGACAACCACCAACCGACGAAGATTATGGAGTTCCACCACCAAAAAACCCCATTTTCCACCCCTTTTCCACCCATTTTCCACCCAATCCTCAAAGGAACCTTCATGAGAACCAAGAAATGATGAAGATTTTGGAGTTCCACCACCAAAAAGACCCTTTTTCCACCCAATTCTTGACCAAAACCTTCATGAGAACCAAGAAATGATGAAGATTATGGAGTTCCACCACCAAAAAACCCCATTTTCCACCCCTTTTCCACCCATTTTCCACCCAATCCTTGAAGGAACCTTCATGAGAACCAAGAAATGATGAAGATTATGGAGTTCCACCACCAAAAAACCCCTTTTTCCACCCCTTTTCCACCCATTTTCCACCCAATCCTTGAAGGAACCTTCATGACAACCACCAACCGACGACGATTATGGAGTTCCACCACCAAAAAACCCCATTTTCCACCCCTTTTCCACCCAATCCTCGAAGGAACCTTCATGAGAACCAAGAAATGACGACGATTATGGAGTTCCACCACCAAAAAAACCCATTTTCCACCCCTTTTCCACCCATTTTCCACCCAATCCTCGAAGAAACCTTCATGAGAACCACCAACCGACGAAGATTATGGAGTTCCACCACCAAAAAGACCCTTTTTCCACCCAATTCTGGACCAAAACCTTCATGAGAACCAAGAAATGATGAAGATTATGGAGTTCCACCACCAAAAACCCCCATTTTCCACCCATTTTCCACCCAATCCTTGAAGGAACCTTCATGACAACCACCAACCGACGAAGATTATGGAGTTCCACCACCCAAAGACCCCCTTTTCCACCCCTTTTCCACCCAATTCTTCACCGAAACCTTCATGACAACCACCGTTCTCCTTTATTCATCTCCACAGAGGTCCTCCGCCGCCTCCCATTGTCTTCTCCTCCCACCCCACCGCCTTCCTCGGGACCTTTTCTTAGTAGCAGGTGACCTCCGAGTCGGCCAAAACCACCGAGACGTTGACGGCGGTGGCTTTACCCATGGTTTTGTCCACGTTCTTCTGGACGAAACGGAAGGGGAACCCCTCGTGGCCCACCAGGCAGGAGAAGACCTCTCCGTTTTGCCACGCGGTGATGGGAACGGTCAAAGCGCTGTAGGCCACGAAGAGGTCTCCTTGAAGTTCTGGACCAAAAACCAGGAACGAAGACCTCGGAAGTGGACGTTGGCTTTGAGTCCACGTCAGGAGAAGGTCGGCGGGACGGAAAGCGGTGGCCAAACAGGTCAAGGTCACCGCTTCTTCACGGCTTAACTCCTCCGCGGGGGGTGGGAAGACGTAGACTTGGGGAGGAACCGCCGAGGAACCTGAGGAGAAGGTGGAGAAGACCTCAAAATGGACCTCCGAGCGGAGGAGAACCTTCAAAGGGACCTTTGAGGGCATCTCAGGACCTTCGAAATGAACTTTGTGGGCATCTCAGGACCTTCAAAGTGACCTTTGTGGGATCTCAGGACCTTTGAGGGCATCTCAGGACCTTCAAAATGACCTTTGAGGGCATCTCAGGACCTTCAAAATGACCTTTGTGGGATCTCAGGACCTTCAAAATGACCTTTGTGGCATCTCAGGACCTTCTTGGGGATCTCAGGACCTTCAAAGGGACCTTTGAGGCATCTCAGGACCTTCAAAGGGACCTTTGTGGCATCTCAGGACCTTCAAAGGGACCTTTGTGGGGACCTCAGGACCTTCTTGAGGATCTCAGGACCTTCAAAGGGACCTTTTTGGGACCTCAGGACCTTCAAAATGACCTTTGTGGCATCTCAGGACCTTCAAAATGACCTTTGTGGCATCTCAGGACCTTCAAAATGACCTTTGTGGCACCTCAGGACCTTCTTGGGGATCTCAGGACCTTCAAAATGACCTTTGAGGGCATCTCAGGACCTTCAAAGGGACCTTCTTGGGGATCTCAGGACCTTCAAAATGACCTTTGTGGCATCTCAGGACCTTCTTGGGGATCTCAGGACCTTCAAAGGGACCTTTGTGGCATCTCAGGACCTTCAAAATGACCTTTGAGGGCATCTCAGGACCTTCAAAATGGCCTTTGTGGCATCTCAGGACCTTCTTGGGGACCTCAGGACCTTCAAAGGGACCTTTGTGGGACCTCAGGACCTTCAAAATGACCTTTTGGGGATCTCAGGACCTTCAAAATGACCTTTGAGGGCATCTCAGGACCTTCAAAATGACCTTTGTGGCATCTCAGGACCTTCAAAAGGACCTTTTTGGGGTCTCAGGACCTTCAAAGGGACCTTTTGGGGACCTCAGGACCTTCAAAATGACCTTTGAGGGCATCTCAGGACCTTCAAAATGACCTTTGTGGCATCTCAGGACCTTCTTGGGGATCTCAGGACCTTCAAAATGACCTTTGTGGCATCTCAGGACCTTTTTGGGGATCTCAGGACCTTCAAAAGGGACCTTTGTGGGATCTCAGGACCTTCAAAATGACCTTTTTGGGGTCTCAGGACCTTCAAAGTGACCTTTTGGGGATCTCAGGACCTTCAAAGTGACCTTTGTGGGATCTCAGGACCTTCAAAGTGACCTTTGTGGGATCTCAGGACCTTCAAAATGACCTTTGTGGCATCTCAGGACCTTCAAAGGGACCTTTGTGGGATCTCAGGACCTTCAAAAGGACCTTTGTGGGACCTCAGGACCTTCAAAATGACCTTTGTGGGACCTCAGGACCTTCAAAATGACCTTTGTGGGACCTCAGGACCTTCAAAATGACCTTTGTGGCATCTCAGGACCTTCAAAGGGACCTTTGTGGGGACCTCAGGACCTTCAAAAGGACCTTTGTGGGACCTCAGGACCTTCAAAATGACCTTTGTGGGACCTCAGGACCTTCAAAGTGACCTTTGAGGGCATCTCAGGACCTTCAAAATGACCTTTGAGGGCATCTCAGGACCTTCAAAATGACCTTTGTGGCATCTCAGGACCTTCAAAAGGACCTTTGTGGCATCTCAGGACCTTCAAAAGGACCTTTGTGGGATCTCAGGACCTTCAAAGTGACCTTTGTGGCATCTCAGGACCTTCAAAGTGACCTTTGTGGCATCTCAGGACCTTCTTGGGGATCTCAGGACCTTCAAAAGGACCTTTTTGGGGTCTCAGGACCTTCAAAGGGACCTTCTTGGGGTCTCAGGACCTTCAAAGGAACCTTTGTGGCATCTCAGGACCTTCAAAGGGACCTTTTGGGGATCTCAGGACCTTCAAAAGGACCTTTGTGGGATCTCAGGACCTTCAAAGGGATCTCAGGACCTTCAAAGTGACCTTTGTGGCATCTCAGGACCTTTTTGGGGATCTCAGGACCTTCAAAATGACCTTTGTGGGATCTCAGGACCTTCAAAATGACCTTTTTGGGGTCTCAGGACCTTCAAAGTGACCTTTGTGGGATCTCAGGACCTTCAAAATGACCTTTTTGGGGTCTCAGGACCTTCAAAGTGACCTTTGTGGCATCTCAGGACCTTCAAAATGACCTTTTTGGGGTCTCAGGACCTTCAAAGTGACCTTTGTGGCATCTCAGGACCTTCTTGGGGATCTCAGGACCTTCAAAATGGCCTTTTTGGGGTCTCAGGACCTTCAAAAGGACCTTTTTGGGATCTCAGGACCTTCAAAATGACCTTTGTGGCATCTCAGGACCTTCAAAATGACCTTTGAGGGCATCTCAGGACCTTCAAAGTGACCTTTGTGGGATCTCAGGACCTTCTTGGGGATCTCAGGACCTTCAAAGTGACCTTTTTGGGGATCTCAGGACCTTCAAAGTGACCTTTGAGGGCATCTCAGGACCTTCAAAATGACCTTTGTGGCATCTCAGGACCTTCAAAGGGACCTTTGTGGCATCTCAGGACCTTCAAAATGACCTTTTTGGGATCTCAGGACCTTCAAAATGACCTTTGTGGCATCTCAGGACCTTCTTGGGGACCTCAGGACCTTCAAAGGGACCTTTGTGGGACCTCAGGACCTTCAAAATGACCTTTTTGGGGATCTCAGGACCTTCAAAGTGACCTTTGTGGGATCTCAGGACCTTCAAAGGGACCTTTGTGGGCATCTCAGGACCTTCAAAATGACCTTTGAGGGCATCTCAGGACCTTCAAAATGACCTTTGAGGGCATCTCAGGACCTTCAAAATGACCTTTGAGGGCATCTCAGGACCTTCAAAGTGACCTTTGTGGCATCTCAGGACCTTCTTGGGGATCTCAGGACCTTCAAAGTGACCTTTGAGGGCATCTCAGGACCTTCAAAGGGACCTTTGTGGCATCTCAGGACCTTCAAAGGGACCTTTTTGGGCATCTCAGGACCTTCAAAGTGACCTTTGTGGGATCTCAGGACCTTCAAAGGGACCTTTGTGGCATCTCAGGACCTTCAAAATGACCTTTTTGGGGTCTCAGGACCTTCAAAGGGACCTTCTTGGGGTCTCAGGACCTTCAAAGGAACCTTTGTGGCATCTCAGGACCTTCAAAGTGACCTTTGTGGAATCTCAGGACCTTCAAAATGACCTTTGTGGGACCTCAGGACCTTCAAAATGACCTTTTTGGGGATCTCAGGACCTTCAAAATGACCTTTGAGGGCATCTCAGGACCTTCAAAATGACCTTTGAGGGATCTCAGGACCTTCAAAGGGACCTTTTGGGCATCTCAGGACCTTCAAAGGGACCTTTGTGGCATCTCAGGACCTTCTTGGGGATCTCAGGACCTTCAAAGTGACCTTTGAGGGCATCTCAGGACCTTCAAAGGGACCTTTGTGGCATCTCAGGACCTTCAAAGGGACCTTTTGGGGATCTCAGGACCTTCAAAATGACCTTTGTGGGATCTCAGGACCTTCAAAGGGACCTTTTTGGTGGCCCAAACCCCTCCAGATGACCTTTTTGGTGGCCCAAACCCTTCCAGATGCCCCATTTTGGTGGCCCAAAGGTGGAGAAGAAGGTCCAGAGGTGGTCATGGAGGTCCCGAAGGTCCTCGATGAGGTCCTACCTATCTCCTTCCGTATGGTCCTGGTGATGGGGACCTCCATTCCGGGCAGGTGGACCTCACAGGTGACCTTCTGGCCGGAGTTCCACTCCTCGGCGCAGATCTTCACGGTGGAGGTGACGCTGTAGAGACCGTTGGGCAACTCCTGAGGTGGAGAAGTGGAGACATCTCCTGAGGTTCCACCACCACCTTCTCGGATCCAGGAGAACTTGAGGTCCTCGGGGTCTTTGACGTTGGTGGCCACGCAGAGGACGGTGGCGTTTTGGGTCAAGAAGAGTTCCTCCAAGCTGGGAGGGGAAAGGGTCACCTCCATGGCCAGAGGACCTTCGTGGAGAAGAGAAGAACCACCTCAGAGACCATCGAGACCTCCAGGAACGGAGGTTTGGAGCCCATCAGGACCTCCAGAAGGTCTTGAGGACCACCGAAACCTTCAGAAATGGAGGTTTGGAGGCATCTCAACCCCTTTTGGAGCCCATCAGGACCTCCAGAAGGTCTCGAAGCCCATCAGGACCTCCAGAAGGTCTTGAAGACCATTGAAACCTTCAGAAATGGAGGTTTGGAGGCATCTCAACCACTTATGGAGCCCCTCAGGACCTCCAGAAGGTCTTGAAGACCATTGAAACCTTCAGAAATGGAGGTTTGGAGGCATCTCAACCCCTTTTGGAGCCCATCAGGACCTCCAGAAGGTCTTGAAGACCATCAGGACCTCCAGAAACGAAGGTTTGGAGCCCATCAGGACCTCCAGAAGGTCTTGAAGACCACCAAAACCTTCAGAAATGGAGGTTTGGAGACACCTCAACCCCTTTTGAAGCCCATGAGGACCTCCAGAAGGTCTTGAAGACCACCAAAACCTCCAGAAACGAAGGTTTGGAGCCCACCAGGACCTCCAGAAGGTCTTGAAGACCATCAAGACCTCCAGAAATGAAGGTTTGGAGCCCACCAGGACGTCCAGAAGGTCTTGAAGACCACCGAAACCTTCAGAAATGGAGGTTTGGAGACACCTCAACCCCTTTTGAAGCCCATGAGGACCTCCAGAAGGTCTTGAAGACCACCAAACCCTCCAGAAACGAAGGTTTGGAGCCCATCAGGACCTCCAGAAGGTCTTGAAGACCACCGAGACCTCAAGAAACCAAAGCTTTGAGGCACCTCAACCGCTTTTGGAGCCCATCAGGACCTCCAGAAGGTCTTGAAGACCACCAAACCCTCCAGAAACGAAGGTTTGGAGCCCATCAGGACCTCCAGAAGGTCTTGAAGACCACCGAGACCTCAAGAAACCAAAGCTTTGAGGCACCTCAACCCCTTTTGGAGCCCATCAGGACCTCCAGAAGGTCTTGAAGACCACCAAAACCTCCAGAAACGAAGGTTTGGAGCCCATGAGGACCTCCAGAAGGTCTTGAAGACCACCATAACCTCCAGAAGTGAAGGTTTGGAGCCCATCAGGACCTCCAGAAGGTCCTGAAGACCACCAAACCCTCCAGAAACGAAGGTTTGGAGCCCACCAGGACCTCCAGAAGGTCTTGAAGACCACCAAACCCTCCAGAAACGAAGGTTTGGAGGCATCTCAGCCCCTTTTGAAGCCCATGAGGACCTCCAGAAGGTCTTGAAGACCACCAAAACCCTCCAGAAACGAAGGTTTGGAGCCCATCAGGACCTCCAGAAGGTCTTGAAGACCATTGAAACCTTCAGAAATGGAGGTTTGGAGGCATCTCAACGCCTTTTGAAGCCCATGAGGACCTCCAGAAGGTCTTGAAGACCACCAAAACCTCCAGAAACGAAGGTTTGGAGACACCTCAACCCCTTTTGAAGCCCACCAGGACCTCCAGAAGGTCTTGAAGACCACCAAAACCCTCCAGAACCGAAGGTTTGGAGCCCACCAGGACCTCCAGAAGGTCCTGAAGACCACCAGGACCTCCATAAATGAAGCTTTGGAGCCCACCAGGACCTCCAGAAGGTCCTGAAGACCATCAGGACCTCCACAAATGAAGCTTTGGAGGCCACCAGGATCTCAAGAAGGTCCTGAAGACCACCAGGACCTCCACAAACGAAGCTTTGGAGGCCACCAGGAGGTCCCCCCGAGGTGGGACTCTCACCTGGACATCCGTTGTGGATGTGGAGGACTTTGGAGGTCTTCCAGGATGGGTGGGAGACACCGCAGGAGAAGTCGGCGCCGGCGTCCCAGCTCTGCCGGGTGACGTTGACTCTGCTGGAGAAGGTGGACCTCTCATGGTCGGAGCAGCTCGAGGTCTCCTGGTGGAGTTCCACCGCTTTTCCGTTCATCCCCCACTCCACGTGGGCTTCTTCGGCGCCGGCGCCTTCCACCCAGCAGAGGAGAAGGACCTTCTCCGAGGCCACCGATTCGCTCAGAAGGTGGACCTCCAGCGCCGCTGGGCCACAGGGGTCTGGAGGAGAAGGACCAGGGGGGTCTAAGGGGACCTCCAGGAGGTCGTGGGGACCATCGGGACCTCCAGAAATGGAGGTGTGGAGACCATGAGGATCTCAAGAAGGTCTTGAAGACCACCAGGACCTCCAGAAATGGAGGTTTGGAGACCACCAGGACCTTCAGAAGGTCTTGAAGACCACCAAAAGCTCCAGAAACAAAGGTTTGGAGCCCACCAGGATCTCAAGAAGGTCTTGAAGACCATCAGGACCTCCAGAAATGGAGGTTTGGAGCCCTTCAGGACCTCCAGAAGGTCTTGAAGACCATTGAAACCTTCAGAAATGAAGGTTTGGAGACACCTCAACCCCTTTTGAAGCCCCTCAGGACCTCCAGAAGGTCTTGAAGACCACCGAAAGCTCCAGAAGTGGAGGTTTGGAGCTCATGAGGACCTCCAGAAGGTCTTGAAGACCATCAGGACCTCCAGAAATGGAGGTTTGGAGACCATCAGGATCTCCAGAAGGTCTTGAAGACCATCAGGACCTCCAGAAATGGAGGTTTGGAGGCATCTCAACCCCTTTTGGAGCCCTTCAGGACCTCCAGAAGGTCTTGAAGACCATTGAGACCTCAAGAAATGAAGGTTTGGAGACCCTTCAACCTCTTTTGGAGCCCATGAGGACCTCAAGAGGGTCTTGAAGACCACCAAAACCTTCAGAAATGGAGGTTTGGAGGCATCTCAACCCCTTTTGGAGCCCATGAGGACCTCAAGAGGGTCTTGAAGACCACCAAAAGCTCCAGAAATGGAGGTTTGGAGCTCATGAGGACCTCCAGAAGGTCTTGAAGACCACCAAAAGCTCCAGAAATGGAGGTTTGGAGCTCATGAGGACCTCCAGAAGGTCTTGAAGAGCATCAGGACCTCCAGAAATGGAGGTTTGGAGACACCTCAACCCCTTTTGGAGCCCATGAGGACCTCCAGAAGGTCTTGAAGACCATTGAAACCTTCAGAAATGAAGGTTTGGAGACACCTCAACCCCTTTTGAAGCCCCTCAGGACCTCCAGAAGGTCTTGAAGACCACCAAAAACCTCCAGAAACGAAGGTTTGGAGCCCATCAGGATCTCAAGAAGGTCTTGAAGACCATCAGGACCTCCAGAAATGGAGGTTTGGAGGCATCTCAACCCCTTTTGGAGCCCCTCAGGACCTCCAGAAGGTCTTGAAGACCATCAGGACCTCCAGAAACGAAGGTTTGGAGCTCATGAGGACCTCCAGAAGGTCTTGAAGACCATCGAAACCTCCAGAAATGGAGGTTTGGAGCCCTTCAGGGTCTCAAGAAGGTCTTGAAGACCATTGAGACCTCAAGAAATGAAGGTTTGGAGACCCTTCAACCTCTTTTGGAGCCCATGAGGACCTCAAGAGGGTCTTGAAGACCACCGAAACCTTCAGAAATGGAGGTTTGGAGGCATCTCAACCCCTTTTGGAGCCCATGAGGACCTCAAGAGGGTCTTGAAGACCACCAAAAGCTCCAGAAATGGAGGTTTGGAGCTCATGAGGACCTCCAGAAGGTCTTGAAGACCACCAAAAGCTCCAGAAATGGAGGTTTGGAGCTCATGAGGACCTCCAGAAGGTCTTGAAGAGCATCAGGACCTCCAGAAATGGAGGTTTGGAGACACCTCAACCCCTTTTGGAGCCCATCAGGACCTCCAGAAGGTGTTGAAGACCATCAGGACCTCCAGAAACGAAGGTTTGGAGCTCATGAGGACCTCCAGAAGGTCTTGAAGACCACCAAAACCTCCAGAAATGGAGGTTTGGAGACACCTCAACCCCTTTTGAAGCCCATGAGGACCTCCAGAAGGTCTTGAAGACCACCAAAACCCTCCAGAAACGAAGGTTTGGAGACATCTCAACCCCTTTTGAAGCCCCTCAGGACCTTCAGAAGGTCTTGAAGACCACCAAAACCTTCAGAAATGGAGGTTTGGAGACACCTCAACCCCTTTTGGAGCCCATGAGGACCTCAAGAGGGTCTTGAAGACCACCAAAAGCTCCAGAAATGGAGGTATGGAGCTCATGAGGACCTCCAGAAGGTCTTGAAGACCATTGAGACCTCAAGAAATGAAGGTTTGGAGACCCTTCAACCCCTTTTGAAGCCCATGAGGACCTCCAGAAGGTCTTGAAGACCATTGAAACCTTCAGAAATGAAGGTTTGGAGACACCTCAACCCCTTTTGAAGCCCTTCAGGACCTCCAGAAGGTCTTGAAGACCACCATAACCTCCAGAAATGAAGGTTTGGAGCCCACCAGGACCTCAAGAGGGTCTTGAAGACCTCCGAGACCTCCAGAAACGAAGGTTTGGAGCCCACCAGGACCTCCAGAAGGTCCTCGAGGCCCTCCTCCCGGTGACCTTCCGCTGACCTGCGATGTCCAGGCCGGCGGTGGAGTTGTTGTGGTCCACCTGACAGCGGAAGACGTTGTCTTGGACCTCCTGGAAGGGAAGGGTGAAGGTACTACTGAGGCTGTAGAAGGTTCCGGAAGGATCCGAAGTCATCGGAAAGGTTTGAAGATCTCCTGAACTTCCGGAGGTCCATCGGATGGTGGTGGGCGGTGGGAAGAAGGTGGAGGCCATGCAGCCCACGGTCACGTGGTCCTCGCAAGGTCCGCACGGCACCAACGGGAAGAGCTTCGGGGGACGGATCTCCTCTGGAGGACCACCGGGAGGAGAAAAGGGGTCAGGGAGGACCTCTTGAGGTCATTGAGGATCTCTTGAGGTCATTGAGGACCTCTTGAGGTCATTGAGGATCTCTTGAGGTCATTGAGGACCTCTTTGGAGTCATTGAGGACCTCTTTGGGGTCATTGAGGACCTCTTGAGGTCATTGAGGATCTCTTTGGAGTGGTTGAGGACCTCTTTGACCTCATGGAGGATCTCATTGACCTCATGGAGAACATCTTTGGAGTCATGGAGGACCTCTTTGACCCATTGAGGACCTCTTGGAGTCATTGAGGACCTCTTTGAGCTCATGGAGGACCTCTTTGAGGACCTCTTGGAGTCGTTGAGGACCTCTTTGGAGTCATTGAGGACCTCTTTGGGGTCATTGAGGACTTCTTGGAGTCATTGAGGACCTCTTTGAGTCATTGAGGACCTCTTTGACCCATTAAGGACCTCTTTGAGGACCTCTTTGGAGCCATTGAGGACCTCTTTGAGTCATTGAGGACCTCTTTGGAGTCACTGAGGACCTCTTTGACCTCATTGAGGACCTCTTTGGGTCATTGAGGACCTCTTGGAGTCGTTGAGGACCTCTTTGAGTCATTGAGGACCTCTTTGAGGACCTCTTGGAGTCATTGAGGACCTCTTTGAGGACCTCTTGGAGTCATTGAGGACCTCTTTGAGGACCTCTTGGAGTCATTGAGGACCTCTTTGAGGACCTCTTGGAGTCATTGAGGACCTCTTTGAGGACCTCTTGGAGTCATTGAGGACCTCTTTGGAGTCGTTGAGGACCTCTTTGACCTCGTGGGAGACCTCATTGACCCATTAAGAACCTCTTTGACCCATTGAGGACCTCATGGAGGACCTCTTGGAGTCGTTGAGGACCTCTTTGAGCTCATGGAGGACCTCTTTGGGGTCGTGGAGGACCTCTTTGGAGTCATTGAGGACCTCTTGGAGTCATTGAGGACCTCTTTGGGGTCATTGAGGACCTCTTTGGGGTCATTGAGGACCTCTTGGAGTCATTGAGGACCTCTTTGGGGTCATTGAGGACCTCTTTGGAGTCATTGAGGACCTCTTTGACCCATTGAGGACCTCTTTGGAGTCATTGAGGACCTCTTTGGAGTCATGGAGGACCTCTTTGGAGTCGTTGAGGACCTCTTTGAGCTCATGGAGGACCTCCTCGACCTCATGGAGGACCTCTTTGGGGTCGTGGAGGACCTCTTGGAGTCATTGAGGATCTCTTTGAGGACCTCTTGGAGTCATTGAGGACCTCTTTGAGCTCATGGAGGACCTCTTTGACCCATTGAGGACCTCTTTGAGGACCTCTTTGAGACATGGAGGACCTCTTTGGGGTCATTGAGGACCTCTTGGAGTCATTGAGGACCTCTTTGACCCATTAAGGACCTCTTTGAGGACCTCTTTGGGTCATTAAGGACCTCTTTGGGGTCGTTGAGGACCTCTTTGACCTCATGGAGGATCTCATTGACCTCATGGAGAACATCTTTGGAGTCATGGAGGACCTCTTTGAGTCATTAAGGACCTCATGGAGGACCTCTTTGAGTCATTGAGGACCTCTTTGGA
Organism: Cuculus canorus; assembly: GCF_017976375.1. NCBI lineage: Eukaryota > Metazoa > Chordata > Aves > Cuculiformes > Cuculidae > Cuculus > Cuculus canorus. Next base: position 525,257 of record NC_071439.1, read on the forward strand.
GTCATTGAGGACCTCTTTGACCTCATGGAGGATCTCATTGACCTCTTTGAGGACCTCTTTGAGTCATTAAGGACCTCTTTGAGGACCTCTTTGAGTCATTGAGAACCTCTTTGACCCATTAAGGACCTCTTTGAGGACCTCTTGGAGTCATTGAGGACCTCTTTGGAGTCATTGAGGACCTCTTTGGAGTCGTTGAGGACCTCTTTGAGCTCATGGAGGACCTCCTCGATCTCATGGAGGACCTCTTTGGGGTCGTGGAGGACCTCTTGGAGTCATTGAGGACCTCTTTGAGGACCTCTTTGAGTCATTGAGGACCTCTTTGGAGTCATTGAGGACCTCTTTGAGGACCTCTTTGAGTCATTGAGGACCTCTTTGGAGTCATTGAGGACCTCTTTGACCTCATGGAGGACCTCTTGGAGTCATGGAGGATCTCATTGACCTCATGGAGAACATCTTTGGAGTCATGGAGGACCTCTTTGACCCATTGAGGACCTCTTTGAGGACCTCTTGGAGTCATTGAGGACCTCTTTGGAGTCATTGAGGACCTCTTTGAGGACCTCTTGGAGTCATTGAGGACCTCTTTGGAGTCATTGAGGACCTCTTTGGGGTCGTGGAGGACCTCTTGGAGTCATTGAGGACCTCTTTGGAGTCATTGAGGACCTCTTTGAGGACCTCTTGGAGTCATTGAGGACCTCTTTGAGTCATTGAGGATCTCATGGAGGACCTCTTTGACCCATTAAGAACCACTTTGACCCATTGAGGACCTCATTGAGGACCTCTTGGAGTCATTGAGGACCTCTTTGAGTCATGGAGGACCTCTTTGAGGTGGAGATGGGATTGGAGACCTCATAACTGCTCCAAACTGGGGCTCGAAGAGGGCCAAACTGGGCCAAACTGGGCCAAACTGGGGCTCAAAGAGGTCCAAACTGGTCTATACTGGTCTGAACTGGTCCAAACTGGGGCTCAGAAGAGCCTCAACTGGTCTATACTGGTCTATACTGGTCTATACTGGTCCAAACTGGTCCAAACTGGTCTAAACTGGGACTCAAAGAGGTCCAAACTGGTCTATACTGGTCTGAACTGGTCCAAACTGGGGCTCAATGGGGTCCAAACTGGTCCAAACTGGGTCATAATGGTCCAAACTGGTCCAAACTGGTCCAAACTGGAATTCAAATAGGTGCAAACTGGTCCAAACTGGGGCTCAAAGAGGTCCGAACTGGTCTATACTGGTCCAACTGGTCCAAACTGGTCTATACTGGAGCTCAAAGAGGTCCAGACTGGTCCAAACTGGTCCAAACTGGTCTATACTGGTCTATACTGGTCCAAACTGGAGCTCAGAAGAGCCTAAACTGGTCTAAACTGGTCCAAACTGGTCCAAACTGGAGCTCAAAGAGGTCCAAACTGGTCCATACTGGTCCATACTGGTCCAAACTGGAGCTCAAAGAGGTCCAAACTGGTCCAAACTGGTCTATACTGGTTCAAACTGGAGCTCAAAGAGGTCCAAACTGGTCCAAACTGGGGCTCAGAGGACACTAAACTGGTCCAAACTGGTCTATACTGGAGCTCAAAGAGGTCCAAACTGGTCCAAACCGGTCTATACTGGTCTATACTGGTCAATACTGGTCCAAACTGGGGCTCAGAAGAGCCTAAACTGGTCCAAACTGGTCCAAACTGGAGCTCAAATAGGTCTAAACTGGTCCAAACTGGTCTATACTGGTCCAAACTGGGGCTCAATGGGGTCCAAACCGGTCCATACTGGTCTGAACTGGTCCAAACTGGGCCGCTATGGGGCGCTGTGGGGCGCTATGGGGGGGGGAGGGGGGACTCGGGGGGCGGAGACAGAAATGTGTGGGGCAGAAGAGAGCGGAGAGAGCCGTGGGGCGGGTGAGGATCTATGGGGCAGAGGGGGATCTGTGGGGCAGAGAGGGATCTGTGGGGCAGAGGGGATCTATGGGGCAGAGGGGATCTGTGGGGCAGAGGGGGATCTATGGGGCAGAGGGGATCTGTGGGGCAGAGAGGGATCTGTGGGGCAGAGAGAGGGATCTATGGGGCAGAGAGGGATCTGTGGGGCAGAGAGAGGGATCTATGGGGCAGGAGCCGCTATGGGGCAGGGGAGGATCTATGGGGCAGAGATCGCTGTGGGGCAGGGGTTGCTGTGGGGTAGAGGGGAATCTATGGGGCAGCCGCTATGGGGCAGCTCGCTATGGGGCAGGAGGGATCTATGGGGCAGAGGAGGATCTATGGGGCAGCTCGCTATGGGGCAGGAGCCGCTATGGGGCAGAGCTCGCTGTGGGGCGGGGGATGATCTATGGGGCAGCTCCTGTGGGGTAGAGGGGAATCTATGGGGCAGCTGCTATGGGGCAGGGGGGGATCTATGGGGCAGAGCTCGCTGTGGGGCAGGGGGAGGTCTATGGGGCAGGAGCCGCTATGGGGCAGGGGGGAGCTATGGGGCAGCTCTCAATGGGGCAGAGGGGATCTATGGGGCAGGAGCTGCTGTGGGGCAGAGCTCGCTATGGGGCAGGATAGGGATCTATGGGGCAGCTGCTATGGGGCAGAGCTCTCTATGGGGCAGGAGCCACTATGGGGCAGGGGGTGATCTATGGGGCAGCTCTCAATGGGGCAGAGGCCGCTATGGGGCAGCTGCTATGGGGCAGAGGGGATCTATGGGGCAGCTGCTGTGGGGCAGACCTCGCTGTGGGGCAGGGGGGAATCTATGGGGCAGCTCTCAATGGGGCAGAGGCCGCTATGGGGCAGAGGCCGCTATGGGGCAGGAGCTCGCTATGGGGCAGGAGCTCGCTGTGGGGCAGGATAGGGGTCTATGGGGCAGCTCGCTATGGGGCAGGGGGGAATCTATGGGGCAGGGGGAGGTCTATGGGGCAGCTCTCAATGGGGCAGAGGGGATCTATGGGGCAGGAGGTGCTGTGGGGCAGCTGCTATGGGGCAGAAGAGGGGTCTATGGGGCAGGAGCCGCTATGGGGCAGGGGGCGATCTATGGGGCAGCTCTCAATGGGGCAGAGGCCGCTATGGGGCAGCCGCTATGCGGCACGAGCTGCTATGGGGCAGAGCTCGCTGTGGGGCAGGGGGGATCTATGGGGCAGCTCTCAATGGGGCAGAGGCCGCTATGGGGCAGGACAGGGGTCTATGGGGCAGCTCGCTATGGGGCAGGGGGGAATCTATGGGGCAGAGCTCGCTGTGGGGCACAGGGGGTGTATGGGGCAGAGCTCGCTATGGGGCAGGGGAGGATCTGTGGGGCAGGGGGAGGTCTATGGGGCAGCTCTCAATGGGGCAGGGGGGATCTATGGGGCAGGAGGTGCTGTGGGGCAAAGCTCGCTATGGGGCAGGATAGGGGTCTATGGGGCAGCTGCTATGGGGCAGGAGCCGCTATGGGGCAGGGGAGGATCTATGGGGCAGCTCTCAATGGGGCAGAGGCCGCTATGGGGCAGCTCGCTATGGGGCACGAGCTGCTATGGGGCAGAGCTCGCTGTGGGGCGGGGGGGATCTATGGGGCAGGAGCCGCTATGGGGCAGCTCCTATGGGGCAGAGGGGATCTATGGGGCAGCTCTCAATGGGGCAGGGGTTGCTATGGGGCAGCTCCTATGGGGTAGAGGGGGATCTATGGGGCAGCTGCTGTGGGGCAGAGCTCGCTGTGGGGCAGGGGGGAATCTATGGGGCAGCTCTCAATGGGGCAGAGGGGATCTATGGGGCAGGAGGTGCTGTGGGGCAGAGCTCACTGTGGGGCAGGGGGGGAATCTATGGGGCAGCTCCCTATGGGGCAGGATAGGGGTCTATGGGGCAGCTCGCTATGGGGCAGGAGCTGCTATGGGGCAGAGCTCGCTGTAGGGCAGGGGGGAATCTATGGGGCAGCTCCCTATGGGGCAGAGGCCGCTATGGGGCAGCTGCTATGGGGCAGCTCGCTATGGGGCAGGAGCTCGCTATGGGGCAGGGGTTGCTATGGGGCAGCTCCTGTGGGGTAGAGGGGAATCTATGGGGCAGCTGCTATGGGGCAGCTCTCAATGGGGCAGGAGCTGCTATGGGGCAGGGGGGAGCTATGGGGCAGAGCTCGCTGTGGGGCAGCTCCTTATGGGGCAGGATCGAGATCTATGGGGCAGCTGCTATGGGGCAGGAGCCGCTATGGGGCAGCTGCTATGGGGCAGAGGAGGATCTATGGGGCAGAGCTCGCTATGGGGCAGGGGTTGCTATAGGGCAGCTCCTGTGGGGTAGAGGGGAATCTATGGGGCAGCTGCTATGGGGCAGAGCTCGCTGTGGGGCAGGGGGGAGCTATGGGGCAGCTCTCAATGGGGCAGAGGGGATCTGTGGGGCAGGAGCTGCTGTGGGGCAGAGCTCGCTATGGGGCAGCTCCCTATGGGGCAGGAGCTGCTATGGGGCAGCTGCTATGGGGCAGGTGGGATCTATGGGGCAGAGCTCGCTATGGGGCAGGAACCGCTATGGGGCGGGGGGGAGCTATGGGGCAGCTTCTATGGGGCAGGAGGGAGCTATGGGGCAGCTCCCTATGGGGCAGAGCTCGCTGTGGGGCAGGAGCTGCTATGGGGCAGGGGGCGATCTATGGGGCAGCTCGCTATGGGGCAGAGGCCACTATGGGGCAGCTGCTATGGGGCAGAGCTCGCTATGGGGCAGGGGGGATCTATGGGGCAGGAGGTGCTGTGGGGCAGAGCTCGCTGTGGGGCAGGGAGAGGTCTATGGGGCAGAGCTCCCTATGGGTCACGGGGGCATCATCTATGGGGCAGGACTCGCTGTGGGTCGGGGGGATCTATGGGGCAGGAGGTGCTGTGGGGCAGAGCTCGCTGTGGGGCAGGGGGAGGTCTATGGGGCAGGGGGAAGCTATGGGGCAGCTCTCAATGGGGCAGGAGAGGGGTCTATGGGGCAGCTGCTATGGGGCAGAGGCTGCTATGGGGCAGGAGGGAACTATGGGGCAGCTTTAAATGGGGCAGAGACCGCTATGGGGTAGCTTGCTATGGGGCAGGAGCTGCTATGGGGCAGAGGGGATCTATGGGGCAGAGCTCGCTATGGGGCAGCTGCTATGGGGCACAAGCTGCTATGGGGCAGAGCTCGCTGTGGGGCAGGGGAGGATCTATGGGGCAGCTGCTGTGGGGCAGAGCTTGCTGTGGGGCAGGGGGAGCTATGGGGCAGGAGCAGCTATGGGGCAGGGGGATCTATGGGGCGGCTCTCAATGGGGCAGGAGCAGCTATGGGGTAGCTGCTATGGGGCAGGAGCTCGCTGTGGGGCAGGGGGATCTATGGGGCAGCTCCCTATGGGGCAGGAGCCGCTATGGGGCAGAACTCGCTATGGGGCTCCATAGAGACCCCATAGAGACCCATAGAGAGACCATAGAGACAACAGAGAAACCATAGAGAGCACAGAGAGACCATAGAGACTGCAGAGAGACGATAGAGAGACCACAGAGACCCATAAAGACCATAGAGAGACAACAGAGAAACCATAGAGACCCACAGAGACCCATAGAGACCCATAGAGACCCCATAGAGACCCCATAGAGACCCATAGAGACCCCATAGAGACCCCATAGATCCCCATAGAGACCCATAGAGACCCATAGAGACCCCATAGAGACCCATAGAGACCCATAGAGACCCCATAGAGACCCATAGAGACCCCATAGATCCCCATAGAGACCCATAGAGACCCCATAGAGACCCCATAGAGACCCATAGAGACCCACAGAGACCCCATAGAGACCCATAGAGACCCCATAGAGACCCCATAGAGACCCCATAGAGACCCATAGAGACCCATAGAGACCCCATAGAGACCCATAGAGACCCCATAGAGACCCATAGAGACCCCATAGAGACCCATAGAGACCCATAGAGACCCATAGAGCCCATAGAGACCCCATAGAGACCCCATAGAGACCCATAGAGACCCATAGAGACCCCATAGAGACCCATAGAGACCCATAGAGCCCCATAGAGACCCCATAGAGACCCACAGAGACCCATAGAGACCCATAGAGACCCATAGAGACCCATAGAGACCCCATAGAGACCCACAGAGACCCATAGAGACCCATAGAGACCCACAGAGACCCATAGAGACCCCATAGAGACCCACAGAGACCCCATAGAGACCCCATAGAGACCCATAGAGACCCACAGAGACCCCATAGAGACCCCATAGAGACCCACAGAGACCCCATAGAGACCCCATAGAGACCCATAGAGACCCCACAGAGACCCCATAGAGACCCACAGAGCCCCACAGAGCCCCTCTGAAGGTCATTATGGACCTTCTGAAGGTCATTATGGACCTTCTCGAGGTCATTATGGCCCTTTGGAGGTCATTATGGACCTTCTGGAGGTCATTATGGACCTTCTGGAGGTCATTATGGCCCTTTGGAGGTCCTTTTGGCCCCTGAGAAGCTCCAAAGGGGCTCTTTTTGCCCCTCTGGAGGACCTCTTTGAACATCTCCTGATGTTCCTCTTTGCAGCCCAGAAGAGTCCTCCTTCCATCTTCCCTTTGGTCTCATGTTCTGGAGATGCCACCACCACCACCACCACCTCCACCACCACCTCTGGTGTCCCCTCGTGCCTGGTGGACAACTTCTTCCCCCCTCCGGTCTCGGTCCGGTGGGACCGCGGTGGTTCTCAGCTCTTCCCCGTGGTCCGAAGGCCGTCGGGACTCTTCAGGCAACTCAGTCGAGGAGAAGACTCGGCCACCGCCTGCACCGTCCACCATCCGCCCACCGGCACCACCGCCACCCGCCACCGTCCCAGGTACCGCCGGCCTGGACCTCCTCCAGGACCTCCTGGACCTCCTCCAGGACCTCCTGGACCTCCTCCAGGTCCTTTTTGACCTTCTCGAGCTCTTCTTGGATGGTCTCGAGGTCCTTCTGACCACCTTTGAGGTCCTCCTGACCACCTTTGAGGTCCTTCTGACCACCTTTGAGGCCCTTCTGACCACCTTTGAGGTCCTCTTGGATGGTCTTAAGGTCCTTCTGACCACCTTTGAGGTCCTTCTGACCACCTCGAGGTCCTCTTGGATGGTCTCGAGGTCCTTCTGACCACCTTTGAGGCCCTCCTGACCACCTTTGAGGTCCTCTTGGTCTCCTTGAAGCCCTCTTAGATGGCCCTGAGGCCCTCTTGGATCACTTTGAGGTCCTCTTGGATGGTCTTAAGGTCCTTTTGACCACCTTTGAGGCCCTTCTGACCACCTCGAGGTCCTCTTGGATGGTCTTAAGGTCCTTTTGGACCTCCTCGAGGTCCTTTTGACCATCTTTGAGGTCCTTTTGGACCACCTCAAGGTCCTTTTGACCACCGTTGAGGTCCTTTTGACCAACCTGAAGCCCTCTTAGATGGTCTTAAGGTCCTTTTGGACCTCCTCGAGGTCCTTCTGACCACCTTTGAGGCCCTTCTGACCACCTTTGAGGACTTCTTGGTCTCCTTGAAGCCCTCTTAGATGGCCCTGAGGCCCTCTTGGATCACTTTGAGGTCCTCTTGGATGGTCTTAAGGTCCTTTTGGCCACCTTTGAGGCCCTTCTGACCACCTCGAGGTCCTCTTGGATGGTCTTAAGGTCCTTTGGACCACCTTTGAGGTCCTTTTGGACCACCTCGAGGTCCTTTTGGACCACATTGAGATCCTTTTGACCACCTTGAAGCCCTCTTAGATGGTCTTGAGGTCCTTTTGGATCTCCTCGAGGTCCTTTTGACCCCCTTTGAGGTCTTCTTGGTCTCCTTGAAGCCCCCTTAGATGCTCTTGAGGCCCTCCTGGACCACATTGAGGTCCTTTTGGACCACCTCGAGGTCCTTTTGACCAACTTGAAGCCCTCTTAGATGGTCTTGAGGTCCTTCTGACCACCTTTGAGGTCTTCTTGGTCTCCTTGAAGCCTCCTTAGATGCTCTTGAGGCCCTCTTGGAAGGTTTTGAGCTCCTTTTGGACCACATTGAGGTCCTTTTGGACCTCCTCGAGGTCCTTTTGGACCACCCGGAGGTCCTCTTCACCCCCGGTCCTCGTTCTTCTCCCGCAGCTTCTTCTCCGAGGGCTCCGTCCGTCCGCCTCTTCCACTCCTGCTCCCCCGCCGAGGTCCACCTCTTCTGCTTCATCACCTCCTTCTCCCCTCCCCCCGTCCGCGTCTCCTGGTTGGAGGACCACCACCGCCTCCTCCTCTCCTCCTCGGTGGATCCCATCCAACCCGAAGCCACCGGGGGGACCTTCTGGACCACCTCTCGCCTCAACGTCACTACGGAAGATTGGAGGGACAAATCCTACACCTGCAAAGTCACCCACCCGCCTTCCGGAACCATCCAGGAGGTGGTGGGACACAAGTGTTTGAGTGAGTCCCACCTTGGAGCCATCTCCAAGGGCTTCCTTGGGGTGGTGGCATCTCTGGAGGCTTCATTCGAGGTCTTTATGGGCCTCCATATGGCGTTGGGTTGACCCTACGGTGATCCCGGATGGTGGTGGCATCTCCATAGGCTTCATTCGAGGTCTTTATGGGCCTCTACATGGCATTGGGTGGACCCTACGGTGATCCCAATGGTGGTGGCATCTCCATAGGCTTCACCTCACCTTGATTTAAAGGTGGTGGCATCTCCGTAGGCTTCATTTGAGGTCTTTATGGACCTCCATATGGCATTGGGTTGATCCGGATGGTGGTGGCATCTCCATAGGCTTCACCTCACCTTGATTTAAAGGTGGTGGCATCTCCGTAGGCTTCATTCGAGGTCTTTATGGACCTCTACATGGCGTTGGGTTGATCCCAATGGTGGTGGCATCTCCATAGGCTTCACCTCACGTTGATTTAAAGGTGGTGGCATCTCCGTAGGCTTCATTTGAGGTCTTTATGGACCTCCACATGGCGTTGGGTTGATCCCAATGGTGGTGGCATCTCCATAGGCTTCTTTTCTCCACCGTAGGTTCTCCCCCGGACCTCGGAGCCATCCAAATCTTCACTCTTCCTCCCGACCCCGCGGACCTTTACGTCTCGCAGAGCCCTAAACTTCGCTGTTTGGTGGTGAATTTGCCGAGCGACTCCGGTTTGGTGGTGGAGTGGACCCAGAAGAAGGGGGACCACCTCAGCCCTCACCCCGTGGACCTCAAAGCTCAGTTCAATGGGACCTTCTCGGCCACCCGAGACGTCCCCATCGCCACCAGGGATTGGGAGAGCGGCCAAACCTTCACCTGCAAAGTCCACCACGCCGACCTCCCCGCCCCGCTCAGCCGCAGCGTCTCCAGGAAAGCCGGTGGGTTTTGGGCCCCTTAATTAACCTTCCTTTAATTAGAGCTCATTTGCATATGATTAAGGGCTAATTTGCATGGCGGGGTAGGGAGGGCGGCTGTCAGGTCTACCCGTAAGGTGATAGACCCCAGAGGGCAAACGGGATAGCAGGTCAACCCATAGAAAGAACCCATAGGGAGTGGCTATCAGGTCAACCCATAGAAAGAACCCATAGGGAGTGGCTATCAGGTCAACCCATGGAAATAACCCATAGGGAGTGGCTATCAGGTCAACCCATAGCAATAACCCATAGAATGTGGCTATCAGGTCAACCCATGGGAATAACCCATAGAAAGTGGCCATCAGGTCAACCCATAGAAATAACCCATAGGGAGTGGCTATCAGGTCAACCCATAGAAATAACCCATAGGGAGTGGCTATCAGGTCAACCCATAGAAATAACCCATAGGAAGTGGCTATCTGGTCAACCCATAGAAATAACCCATAGGAAGTGGCTATCAGGTCAACCCATGGGAATCACCCATAGGAAGTGGCTATCAGGTCAACCCATGGAAATAACCCATAGAACGTGGCTATCAGGTCAACCCATGGAAATAACCCATAGGAAGTGGCTATCAGGTCAACCCATGGAAATAACCCATAGGAAGTGGCTATCAGGTCAACCCATAGAAATAACCCATAGGAAGTGGCTATCAGGTCAACCCATGGAAATCACCCATAGAAAGTGGCTATCAGGTCAACCCATGGAAATCACCCATAGGAAGTGGCTATCAGGTCAACCCATAGAAAGAACCCATAGGGAGTGGCTATCAGGTCAACCCATGGAAATAACCCATAGGGAGTGGCTGTCAGGTCAACCCATGGAAATAACCCATAGGAAGTGGCTATCAGGTCAACCCATGGAAATAACCCATAGGAAGTGGCTATCAGGTCAACCCATAGAAATAACCCATAGGGAGTGGCTGTCAGGTCAACCCATAGAAATAACCCATAGAAAGTGGCTATCAGGTCAACCCATGGAAATCACCCATAGGAAGTGGCTATCAGGTCAACCTATAGAAATAACCCATTGGAAGTGGCTATCAGGTCAACCCATGGAAATAACCCATAGGAAGTGGCTATCAGGTCAACCCATGGAAATAACCTCTCGGTTGATGTGGACCATTCTTGGTCGACGTTGACCGCCCATGGGCTGGCGTTGACCACAGCTCATTTGCATGCCCCGGGAGCTCATTTGCGTAACTCCAAAGCTCATTTGCATCTTCTCCCCCACCAGGCAAGCGCGTTTCCCCCAAGGTCTACGCTCTACCACCGGCGCCCGAGGAGCTCATCAGCTCCCAACCCGGCGTCTCCTTGACCTGCATGGTGCGCGGCTTCTACCCTGAGGACATCTCAGTGGCTTGGTTGAAGAACCAAGAACCTCTGGAGGCCACCAAGTACGACGTCGGCCACCCGGTCAAGGACAAAGCAGGAGATGGGACCTACTACCTCTACAGCCGCTTGGTGGCCGAGAAGACCGATTGGTCCCGAGGGCACACGTACAGCTGCATGGTGGTCCACGAGGCTCTGCCGATGAAGTTCATCCAGCGGAGCATCACCAAGAACCCGGGTAAAAAGTGACGGCGGTGGTGGCATCACCCATAGCTTCGTGTCGGGGACCCCCCCTGTTTATTCAGGGAGGAATAAAAAGGCGATGGAAGTGAGGTCGGAGAGTGATTCTGAGCGGCGTTGGTTGGACGGAGGTGGTGGGAATGGGGGGTTTGGAGACGGATGGGAACGGCGGCGGTGGCGGAGGGTGGGAAAGGGCGGATCTGATGGGTGGGGGTCAACGGAGGCCATGGGTTGGAGGTGGAGGTGGGTGGAAACGGTGACGGCGATGGGGAGAGAGGATGGAGATGAGGGGTCAAAGCGGTTGGAGGCGGTGGGAACGCTCATGGGTGGAGACCGTGCTCATTTGCATGCAATTAGCATATAATTAGGCTCCATTTATATTGAGTTAGGGCTCGTTTGCATAGGGACGCGGCTCGTTTGCATGCATTTAGGGCTCGTTTGCATAGGGGAGCGACTCATTTGCATGCATTTAGGGCTCGTTTGCATAGGGGAGCGACTCATTTGCATGCATTTAGGGCTCGTTTGCATAGGGGCGTGGCTCATTTGCATATAATTAGGGCTCATGCCAACCAGAGAGAAAGAGGCTGCCAGGTCTACCTACAAAGAGCAGCCATCAGGTCTACCCATGTAAATGGGCCACCAGGTCTACCCATGGAAATGGGCCACCAGGTCTACCCACGTAAATGGGCCACCAGGTCTACCCATGGAAATGGGCCACCAGGTCTACCCATGGAAATGGGCCACCAGGTCTACCCGTGGAAATGGGCCACCAGGTCTACCCATGGAAATGGGCCACCTGGTCTACCCATGTAAATAAATGGGCGGTGGGGTCAACCCAACGTGAGGACGGCACCAGGTCTTCCAGAAGGCCTGGTTTACCTTCTGAATAGTTCATTTGCATAGAATTAGGGGTCGTTTGCATAGAAGTAGAGCTGATTCCACCCAGAGAATCCGGCTACCGGGAGGGAGTGGCCATCAGGTCATCCCCTGGAAACCCAAAGTGAGGTCTTCCAGGCCTGTTTTGCCTTCGCAATGGTTCATCTCCATAGATTTATGCATCATTTAGTTATAATTAACCTTCATTCGCCCACAGTTAGGGTTCATTTGCATAGAAATAAGGCTCATTTGAATAGAAAGAGGGCTTATGCCCACAGGGAGAATCTGGCTGCCACGTCTACCCAGAGGGAGCGGCCATCAGGTCTACCCATGGAACTGATGGGATATCGGCCGTCAGGTCTACCCATGGAACTGATGGGAAAGCGGCTGTCAGGTCTACCCATGGAACTGATGGGAAAGCGGCTGTCAGGTCTACCCATGGAACTGATGGGAAAGCGGCTGTCAGGTCTACCCATGGAACTGATGGGATATAGTCAGAAAGCGGCTGTCAGGTCTACCCGTAGAACTGATGGGAAAGCGGCTGTCAGGTCTACCCATGGAACGGGATGTAGTCAGAAAGCGGCTGTCAGGTCTACCCATGGAACTGATGGGAAAGCGGCTGTCAGGTCTACCCATGGAACTGATGGGAAAGCGGCTGTCAGGTCTACCCATGGAACTGATGGGAAAGCGGCTGTCAGGTCTACCCATGGAACTGATAGGAAAGCGGCTGTCAGGTCTACCCATGGAACTGATGGGAAAGCGGCTGTCAGGTCTACCCATGGAACTGATGGGAAAGCGGCTGTCAGGTCTACCCATGGAACTGATGGGATGTAGTCAGAAAGCGGCTGTCAGGTCTACCCATGGAACTGATGGGATGTAGTCAGAAAGCGGCTGTCAGGTCTACCCATGGAACTGATGGGAAAGCGGCTGTCAGGTCTACCCATGGAACTGATGGGATATTGGCCATCAGGTGGGCCATCAGGTCAACCCGGTGAGCCTGGAGGGGTGGTGGATGAAGATGGTGGAGATGGAGGTGATGGATCCAAGTGGTTGGAGATGAGTGGAGATGGAAGGAGGTGATGGAGATGGATGGAGATGGGTGGACGTGATGAGAAGCACTGATGGAGATCGTGGATGGAGGTTGGAGGCCGATGGGTGGAGGTGACGGATGGAGATGGAGATGGATGGAGATGGTCTCCACCATCTCCTCCTAGAGTTCCTCCTGCCAGAAGACCTCTGCCACGCCGACCCCGAGAGGTTGGGCGCCTGGGACACCATCGCCGTCTTCATCACCCTCTTCCTCCTCAGCGTCTGCTACAGCGCCACCGTCACCCTCTTCAAGGTGGGCTTCCGTCGCCACGTCCCCGCGGCCAAGGCCGTCTGGAGGTCCCCACGGGGTGGTGGGGTGGGTTCGCGGGTGGGGGAAGAGGTGGGTGGCGTGACCCTCTCTTAACGTGTCCTCTTAGGTCAAGTGGATCCTCTCCAGCATCATCCACCTCAAGCGCAGCCGAGTTCCCGACTACAGGAACGTCATCCAACGCGGCGTCTAAGGGCGCCGTGACCTTGGTGGAGACCTTGGGTTGACTCCACGTCGATGTGGATGATGGTGGTATCTCCAGGGGCTTCACCCCGCGTCCTTTTGGAGCTCCCCCTGTGGCCCTTTTATGTTCCCTTAGGTCGTGGTGGCATCTCCGGAGGCTTCACCCCACGTCCTTTCGGACCTCGTCTTGACCTCGGCGGCGCTACGAATTGGCGGTGGCCTCTCCCTAAGCTCAAAATAGCACCGAGGGCGGAAGGGGTTGGGTGGAGGCCCCCGGGTAAGGGTGGGGTGGGTGGAGGTCACGGATGTGGGGTGAGGTGGCCACCAAGTCGACGTGGTTGGCCACCAAGTCAAGGCACTCGGCCACCAGGTCTACCCAGGATATAGATACCAGGTCTACCCAGGCTCTGGCTGCCAGGTCTACCCAGGATCTGGATACCAGGTCTACCCAGGCTCTGGCTGCCAGGTCTACCCAGGTATGTCAAAGGCCTGGCCAGGAGGAATGAGCCATCAGGTCTACCCAAGCTAACAGCTATCAGGTCTACCCATAGAATCCGGCTATCAGGTCTACCCAAGCTAACGGCTATCAGGTCAACCCATAGGATCCGGCTATCAGGTCTACCCAGGTAAAGGCAAAGGCCTGGCCAGAAGGAATGAGCCATCAGGTCTACCCAAGCTAACCGGCTACCAGGTCAACCCATAGAATCCGGCTATCAGGTCTACCCAGGTAAAGGCAAAGGCCTGGCCAGGAGGAATGAGCCATCAGGTCTACCCAAGCTAATGGCTACCAGGTCAACCCATAGAATCCGGCTATCAGGTCTACCCAAGCTAACGGCTATCAGGTCAACCCATAGAATCCGGCTATCAGGTCTACCCAGGTAAATGCTATGTCAAAGGGCGAATGAGCCATCAGGTCTACCCAAGCTAACGGCTATCAGGTTAACCCATAGGATCCGGCTATCAGGTCTACCCAGGTAAATGTCAAAGGCCTGGCCAGAAGGAATGAGCCATCAGGTCTACCCAAGCTAACCGGCTATCAGGTCAACCCATAGAATCCGGCTATCAGGTCTACCCAGGTAAATGTCAAAGGACGAATGAGCCATCAGGTCTACCCAAGCTAACGGCTATCAGGTCAACCCATAGAATCCGGCTATCAGGTCAACCCATAGAATCCGGCTATCAGGTCTACCCAGGTAAATTGTGTCAAAGGACGAATGAGCCATCAGGTCTACCCAAGCTAACGGCTATCAGGTCAACCCATAGAATCCGGCTATCAGGTCTACCCAGGTAAAGGCTACTTCAAAGGATCGGCCATTAGGTTTGCCCAGAAGGAATGAGCCATCAGGTCTACCCAAGCTAAGAGCTATCAGGTCAACCCATAGAATCCGGCTATCAGGTCTACCCAGGTAAAGGCTATGTCAAAGGATGAATGAGCCATCAGGTCTACCCAAGCTAACGGCTATCAGGTCAACCCATAGGATCCGGCTATCAGGTCTACCCAGGTAAATGCTATGTCAAAGGACGAATGAGCCATCAGGTCTACCCAAGCTAACGGCTATCAGGTCAACCCATAGAATCTGGCTATCAGGTCTACCCAGGTAAAGGCTATGTCAAAGGATGAATGAGCCATCAGGTCTACCCAAGCTAACGGCTATCAGTCAACCCACACAAATCCGGCTATCAGGTCTACCCATAGAATCCGGCTATCAGGTCAACCCATAGAATCCGGCTATCAGGTCTACCCATAGAATCCGGCTATCAGGTCTACCCATAGAATCCGGCTATCAGGTCTACCCATAGAATCCGGCTATCAGGTCTACCCATAGAATCCGGCTATCAGGTCTACCCATCGGATCCGGCTATCAGGTCTACCCATAGAATCCGGCTATCAGGTCAACCCATAGGGGCAGGTGGAGGGGGGGGGGGCAGTTGTTTTTTCCCCTAAATCGGGCAAATTCCGCCCCACCTTTCGCCGTTTGTCCTCATTTGCATCCGCCCGCGGCTCTCTGAGCCAAAAGCCGCCCCGAAACTCCCCCTTTTTTCCGCCTCATTTCCCTTCGCCGCCCCTTCCGAAGTGAGAAAATGACCATTTTTCGCTTCTTCGCCCCCAATTTTGGGCGTTTTCGCCCCAACCGTCGGAAAAAAAAAGCACAATTTGCACCGGAAAATGCAGTTTATAACGGAAAGAACTCTGTTTGGGGGCAAAAATATCTCTTTTAGGGGAAAAAACGTGAATTTAGGGGGAAAAAAGGTGAATTTAGGGGAAAAATGTGAATTTTGGGGGGAAAAAACGCTAAAAACGCCATTTATGGTAAAATAAAAATGGTGAAAAAGGTGATTTTTGGTTAAAAAGAGGTATTTTATTGAGGGGAAACGGGATTGGGGGGAAATCGGGGCTGGGGGTGGAAAAGGTCGCTGGGGTGGAGGTGAAAACCTCCAATTTTGGTTAAAAAAAGGGCCGTTTCGAACGGGAAAAAAATCATTGGTAACGAAAAAAAAAGGCATTTTGGGGTAAAAAAAATGGAGTTTGGTAAAAAAATGGTAAAAAAATTGGAGTAAAAATCCAATTTTAAGGTAAAAAAATCCAATTTTAAGGTAAAAAATCCGATTTTAAAGGTAAAAAATTCCAATTTTAAAGGTAAAAAAGTCCAATTTTAAAGTTAAAAAAATCCGATTTTAAGGTAAAAAATCCGATTTTAAAGTATCAAAAATCCGATTTTAAGGTAAAAAATCCAATTTTAAGGTAAAAAAATCCGATTTTAAAGGTAAAAAATCCGATTTTAAGGTAAAAAATTCCAATTTTAAAGTTAAAAAAATCCGATTTTAAGGCAAAAAAATCCAATTTAAAGGTAAAAAAAATCCGATTTTAAGGCAAAAAAAAAAAAAAACCCAATTTTAAAGGTAAAAAAAATCTGATTTTAAGGTTAAAAATCCAATTTTAAGGTAAAAAATTCCAATTTTAAAGTTAAAAAAATCCGATTTTAAGGTAAAAATTCCAATTTTAAAGTTAAAAAATCCGATTTTAAGGCAAAAAATTCAATTTTAAGGTAAAAAATCGAATTTTAAGGTTAAAAAAATCCAATTTTAAGGTTAAAAACCAACTTCAAGGTAAAAAAAAAAGAGTTTTAAAGGTAAAAAAAGCCCCGATTTTAATGTAAAAAAAATGATTTAAAGGTAAAAAAAGAACAATTTTAAGGTTAAAAAACCCAATTTTAAAGGTTAAAAAACCCAATTTTAAGGTTAAAAAAAGTCATTTTAGGGCCAAAAATTTCATTTTTTAAGGCAAAACGCCCTCGGTTTTATGGTTTAAAAGATTCCCCCGATTTATCCCACCCCCTCTCCGCCCCTGTTTTTTGGGGTAAAAATACCCATTTTGAGGCAAAACAAACATTTGAGATGCAAAAAAAACAGCATTTTATGGGCGAAAAAGGAGCGTTTGAAGGCAAAACCACACAAAAATCCACATTTTATGTTCAAAACGTGCGTTTTACAAGCAAAAAAAACCCACATTTTACACCCAAAAAAAAAAAAGAAAAAAAAAAAAAAAACATTTTACGCCAAAAAAATCCACATTTCACGGCAAAAAATTCACATTTTGTGGCAAATTCAGACATTTCACAGCAAAAAAACCACAATTTTCACGGCAAAAATCGATATTTAACCAAAAAAACCCCTTTTTGGGGCAAAAAAAATCTGTTTTCTTCCCCTTTTTTGTCATTTTAACCCCAAATTCCGCTTTTTAAGCCCAAAATTGTGATTTTTTGACCTAAATTTCCTGTTTTTTCTACTGTTGACGAACGCAAATTCGAAAATCGACGGATTTTTGCCCAAAAGGCACAAATTTGAGGGTTCTGCCCCAAAATCCTGAGTCTTGCGGGCAAAAAAAATGGAATTTTCATCCAAAAATCTGGAATTTTCATCAAAAATAGAGAAATTTCGTCCAAAATCTGGAATTTCATCAAAAATAGGGAAATTTTGTCCAAAAATCTCAAATTTCATCAAAAAATAGAGAAATTTTGTCCAAAAATCTGGAATTTTCATAAAAAAATAGAGAAATTTCGTCAAAAAATCTGTAATTTTCAACAAAAAATAGGGAAAATTCATCAAAACAATCTGGAATTTTCATCAAAAATAGGGAAATTTCGTCCAAAAATCAGGAATTTTGCGTCCAAAAAATCTGAATTTTTTTTTCTGCTTCCAAAAAATCTCCACTTTGGAGTCCCAAAATCGCAACGTTTTTGCCTCAAAATCCGTTTTTTTCTCCGTTTCAGACAAAAATCTTCACTTTTTGCGCTCGAAAAACGGAAATTTTTGGGGAAAAAAAAATAACTTTTGAGGCCCCAAATCTATCCGTTTAGGTCAAAAAATCTCATTTTTTTCAGACAAAAATCTTCCATTTTGGGGCAAAATTCTCCATTTTTTGGGGCAAATTTCTCCCTTTTCGGGCAAAAATTCTCCCTTTTTCAGGGCGTCAAAAAATCTCCATTTGAGGGTAAAAATCTCCGTTTTGGGGGCAAAAATTTCTGTGTTGGGGCAAAAATTTTCCATTTTGGGGCAAAAATTTTCTGTTTTCGGGCAAAAATCTCCATTTTTTGAGATAAAATCTCCGTTTTGGGGGCAAAAATTTCTCTTTTCAGGCAAAAATCTCCATTTTGAGGCTCAAAAAAATCATCCATTTTGAGATGAAAATTTCCATTTTGAGGTTAAAAACCTCCATTTTGGGCAAAAAATCTCCTTTTGAGGTTAAAAATTTCCATTTTGAGGTTAAAAATCTCCATTTTGGGGCAAAATCTCCGTTTTGAGGTTAAAAAATTTCCATTTTGAGGTTAAAAATCTCCATTTGGGGCAAAAATCTCCATTTTGAGTTAAAAATTTCCATTTTGAGTTAAAATTCCCCATTTTGAGGTTAAAAAATTTCATTTTGAGGTTAAAATCCCCATTTTGGGCCCCAAAGTTCTCCGTTTTCGTCTGCGCCGTTTTCGACGCCTCCGAGGTCCCATTTGGGGGGCCGGAAGTGCCGGAAGTGCCCTCTTTCCGCCCCGTTTGGGCTCCTCCTCCGCCTGAAGGACCTTCTCAAAGGGCCCCATTCCGCCCTCGAGAGCTCCGGGAGCTCCTGCGGTGGTGGGAACCCATCCCGACATCCCATAATTGTCCTCCTGAACCTCTCAAAGGTCCTCCTGAACCTCTCGAAGGTCCTCCTGAAGCTCTCAAAGGTCCTCCCGAACCTCTCAAAGGTCCTCCTGAACCTCTTGAGGTCCTCCTGAACCTCTTTAAGGTCCTTCAGAACCTCTCAAAGGTCCTCCTGAAACCTCTTGAGCTCCTCCTGAACCTCTTGAAGGTCCTCCTAAAGCTCTCAAAGTTCCTCCTGAAGCTCTCAAAGGTCCTCCTGAAGTTCTTGAGGGTCCTTCAGAAGCTCTCAAAAGTCCTTCAGAAGCTCTCAAAGGTCCTCCTGAACCTCTTGAGATTCTCCTAAAGTTCTCAAAGGTTCTCCTGAACCTCCTGAGGTCCTCCTGAACCTCTTTAAGGTCCTCCTGAACTCTCAAAGGTCCTCCTGAAACCTCTTGAAGGTCCTCCTGAAGTTCTTTAGGTCCTTTAGAAGCTATCAAAGGTCCTCCAGAACCTCTCGAAAGGTCCTCATAAAGTTCTCAAAGGGTCCTCCTAACCTCTTGAGGTTCTCCTAAAGGTCTCAAAGGTCCTCCTAACCTCTTTAAGGTCCTCCTGAACCTCTCAAAGGTCCTCCTGAAGTTTCTTGAGATCCTCCTAAAGTTCTCAAAGGGTCCTCCTGACCTCTCAAAGGTCCTTCAGAAGCTCTCAAAGGTCCTCCTGAAGTTCTTTAGGTCCTTCAGAAGCTCTCAAAGGTCCTCCTGAACCTCTTTAAGGTCCTCCTGAACCTCTTTGAAGGCCCTCCTGAACCTCTGAGCTCCTCCTGAACCTCTGAAGGTCCTCCTAAAGCTCTCAAAGGTCCTTCAGAAGCTCTCAAAGGTCCTCCTGAAGTTCTTGAGGTTCTCCTAAAGTCCTCAAAGGTCCTCCTGAACCTCTCAAGGTCCTCCTGAACCTCTTGAGGTTCTCCTAAAGCTCTCGAAGGTCCTCCTGAACCTCTTGAAGGCCCTCCTGAGTTCTTGAGTCCTCCTGAACCTCTCAAAGGTCCTTCAGAACCTCTCAAAGGGTCCTCCTGAAGTTTCTTGAGGTTCTCCTAAAGTTCTCGAAGGTCCATCCTGGAGCTCTTTAAGGGTCCTCCTGAAGCTCCTGAGGTCCTCCTGAAGCTTTTGAAGGTCCTCCTGAAGCTCTTTAAGGCCCTCCTGAACCTCTTTAAGGGTCCTCCTGAACCTCCTGAAGGTCCTCCTGAACTCTCAAAGGTCCTCCTGAACCTCTCGAAGGTCCTCCTGAACTCTCGAAGGTCCTCCTGAAGTTCTTTAGGTCCTTTAGAGAGCTCTCAAAAGGTCCTCCTGAAGTTCTTGAGGTTCTCGTAAAGTTCTCTAAGGTCCTCCTGAACCTCTTGAAGGTCCTCCTGAACCTTTTGAAGGTCCTCCTGAACCTCTCAAAGGTCCTCCTGAAGCTCTCAAAGGTCCTCCTGAACCTCCTGAAGGTCCTCCTGAACCTCTTTAAGGTCCTCCTGAACCTCTTGAGGTCCTCCTGAACCTCTCAAAGGTCCTCCTGAAGTTTTTTAAGTCCTTCAGAAGCTCTCAAAGGTCCTCCTGAACCTCTTGAAAGTCCTCCTGAACCTCTTTAAGGCCCTCCTGAACCTCTTTAAGGTCCTCCTGAACCTCCTGAAGGTCCTCCTGAACCTCTCAAAGGTCCTCCTGAACCTCTTGAAGGTCCTCCTGAAGCTCCTGAAGGTCCTCCTGAAGCTCCTGAAGGTCCCCCTGGAGGTGCCACCGCGGTTCCCCCTTCTCAGCGGGCCCTGAGCCCCACCCCCGGTGGCCCCGGTGACCACGGCCGGCGGTACCACCCGCGGTAGGTGACCCCCCAGGTCGCCCACCCCACGGCGGCGCCGGCGGCGTTGCGGGGCCAATCGTGCCGGTAGGTCAAGGTGACGGCCAGGAGAAGCCACCAGAGGACAATCAGAGCCACGTTGAGGAGAAAGAGGAGAGACAAAGCCACCCCGGGACCTTTGGGTTCTTCACGGAGGTCACTTCCATCTTCTCGGTCACCGCCAACCTCCGGAGAAGACCAGAAAGGCGGAGGAACCACCGCCGGGGGTGGTGGACCTCCTTGAGGTCCTCCTTGAGGTCCTCCTGGAGGTCCTTCAAGGTTCCACCTCCACCCATGAGCTTCTCCGGAGCTCCACGGCCCCCTCGGACCTTCTCCACCTCCTTCCAACCTTCTCCAGTGAGGTTCCTCATGGGTCCATTGTCCTCCTGGAGGTCCTTCGTGGATCCATTGTCCTCCTGGAGGTCCTTCAGAGCCCCATTTTCCTCCTGGAGGTCCTTCATGGCTCCATCTCGGAGGTCCTTCATGGATCCATTGTCCTCCTGGAGGTCCTTCATGGCTCCATTGTCCTCCTGGAGGTCCTTCATGGCTCCATTGTCCTGGAGGTCCTTCGTGGATCCATTTTCCTCCTGGAGGTCCTTCAGGGCTCCATTTTGGAGGTCCTTCAGGGCTCCACCTTCCTCCCGGAGGTCCTTCAGGGCTCCATCTTCCTTTCGGACCTTCTCCACCTCCTTCCAACCTTCTCCACGGAGGTCCTTCGTGGCTCCACCTCCCTCCCGGAGGTCCTCCAGAGCTCCACTTCCTCCTGGGAGGTCCTCCACCTCCTTCCAACCTTCTCCATTGAGGTTCCTCACGGCCCCATTGATGTTCCTCACGACCCCATTGAGGTTCCTCACGACCCCATTGAGGTTCCTCACGGCTCCATCTTCCTCCCGGAGGTCCTTCGAGGCTCCATCGTCCTTCTTGAGGTCCTCCAAAGCTCCACCTTCCTCCCGGAGGTCCTCCAGAAGGCCATTTTGAAGGTTCCCGGCGGTTCCACCACCTCCGTTGAGGTTCCTCAGAGCTCCATCTTCTTCCGGGAGGTCCACGTTGACCCCAGAGGACCTTCGCGAAGGCCGAGACCTCTTCGGCCAAACCGAGGCCCCAATGGACCAACGCGAACGCCTGCGGCGAAGGGGCGAAGCCGTCCCAGCGGTGTCCGTCGCGGCGGCAGCGCCGTGGGTCGCCGTGGGGCAGGAGGAGGACGGCGCCGGAGGTGGCCGTGGGGCTGAGGCATCGCCCCGTGGCGGCTTCTAAAGCCGAGAAGAATTCCGGAGCCCAACGGGCGAACGCCAAAGCCACGGCCCAGCGAGCGGCGGCGCGGAACGCCGGAGGCCACGGGCGGCGAAGGAGAGGCCACGAAGCCACCAGGAGGGAGGTGAAAAGGACAGAGCTCCATCCGCCCGACGAGGAGATCAAACGGCTGCGGGGGGGCAGAGACCATAGAGAGACCATAGAGACCATAGAGAGACCATAGAGACCATAGAGAGACCATAGAGAGCCATAGAGACCCATACAGAAACCATAGAGACCATAGAGACCCATAGAGAGACCATAGAGAGACCATAGAGACCATAGAGAGACCATAGAGACCCATAGAGACCCCATAGAGACCCATAGAGACGCATAGAGACCCATAGAGACCCCATAGAGACCCATAGAGACCCATAGAGACCCATAGAGACCCCATAGAGACCCATAGAGACCCATAGAGACCCCATAGAGACCCATAGAGACCCATAGAGACCCATAGAGACCCCCATAGAGACCCATAGAGACCCATAGAGACCCACAGAGACCCCATAGAGACCCATAGAGACCCATAGAGCCCCATAGAGACCCCATAGAGACCCATAGAGACCCACAGAACCCATAGAGACCATAGAGAAGAGACCATAGAGACCCATAGAGACCCCATAGAGACCCATAGAGCCCCATAGAGACCCATAGAGACCCATAGAGACCCACAGAGACCCATAGAGACCCATAGAGACCCATAGAGCCCCATAGAGACCCCATAGAGACCCATAGAGACCCACAGAGACCCACAGAGACCCATAGAGACCCCATAGAGACCCATAGAGACCATAGAGACCCATAGAGACCATAGAGACCCATAGAGAACCACAGAGACCCCATAGAGACCCATAGAGACCCATAGAGACCCATAGAGACCCACAGAGAGCCATAGAGACCCCATAGAGACCCCATAGAGACCCATAGAGACCCCATAGAGACCCCATAGAGACCCCATAGAGACCCATAGAGACCCCATAGAGACCCATAGAGACCCATAGAGACCCATAGAGTGACCCATAGAGACCCATAGAGACCCATAGAGACCCATAGAGACCCATAGAGACCAACAGAGACCCATAGAGACCCATAGAGACCCACAGAGACCCACAGAGACCCATAGAGACCCCATAGAGACCCCATAGAGACCCATAGAGACCCCATAGAGACCCACAGAGACCCCATAGAGACCCACAGAGACCCCATAGAGACCCATAGAGACCCATAGGGACCCACAGAGACCCCATAGAGACCCATAGAGACCCATAGAGACCCCATAGAGACCCCATAGAGACCCCATAGAGACCCCAGAGACCCCATAGATCCCCTCTCCCGCCCCATAGATCCCCTCTCTGCCCCATAGATCCCCCTTTTAGCCCCATAGATCCCCTCTACCGCCCCATAGACCCCGTCTCCAGCCCCATAGATCCCCTCTCCCGCCCCATAGCTCCCCTCTCCAGCCCCATAGATCCCTCTCTGCCCCATATCTCCCCCCTCCAGCCCCATAGATCCCCTCTCCCGCCCCATAGCTCCCCTGCCCCATAGCACTCACGCCTCCAGGAGGTTGTGTGGGGCGCTGAGGGCGCTGTGTGGGTCGCGGAGGGCCCTCAGGGTGGGTTCGAGCCCCACAAGTGCCGCCGTCAGCAGCGCCAGAACGTTGGTGGCCTGCGGGGCCCTCAGCCCCACGGCCGCCCCATAGCTCAGCGCCGCCACCGCCGCCGCCCCACAGCGCCCCACCAGCGCCGCCGCCGCCCCACAGCGCTGCCCCACAGCTCCCGCCCACGGCTGACCCATAGCTGCCCCACTTAGGCCTCACTGGAGCGCTGCTGCCCCATAGATCCCTCTGCGCCCCATAGATCCGCTCTGCCCCATAGATCCCCTCTCAGCCCCATAGATCACTCTCTGCCCCATAGATCCCACTCAGCCCCATAGATCACTCTCAGCCCCATAGATCCCACTCAGCCCCATAGATCACTCTCAGCCCCATAGATCACTCTCAGCCCCATAGATCCCCTCTCAGCCCATAGATCACTCTCAGCCACCATAGATCCCACCTCAGCCCCATAGATCCGCTCTCAGCCCATAGATCACTCTCAGCCCCATAGATCCCCCTCTCAGCCCATAGATCCCCCTCTCCAGCCCCATAGATCCCCCTTTTAAGCCCCATAGACCCCTCTCAGCCCCACAGATCCCCTCTACTGGCCCATAGCTGCCCCATAGCTGCCGCCCCCGGCCCAAGCGCTGCCCCACGGAATTGTGGGAGAGGAGGAGCGAAATTCCAAGGACGGAGCAAAGTCATGGTGGGGGGTGGGGGGGGGGGGATCTATGGGCAGAGATGTGGGGCAGAAAGAGGGGTCTGTGGGGCAGAATGGGGGGATCTGTGGGGCGGGGAGATGGATCTATGGGGCGTAAAAGGGGGATCTATGGGGCGGGAGAGGGATCTATGGGGCTAAAGGGGGGATCTATGGGGCAGGAGAGGGGATCTATGGGGCGGGAGAGGGGATCTATGGGGCAGAAAGAGGGTTCTATGGGGCAGAGGGGTCTCTATGGGTCCCTGTGGGGTCTCTATGGGTCTCTATGGGTCCCTATGGGGTCTCTATGGGGTCTCTATGGGTCTCTATGGGTCCCTATGGGGTCTCTATGGGTCTCTATGGGTCTCTATGGGGTCTCTATGGGTCTCTATGGGTCCCTATGGGTCTCTATGGGTCCCTATGGGGTCTCTATGGGGTCCCTATGGGTCTCTATGGGTCTCTATAGGGCTCTACGGGGCTCTATGGGTCCCTATGGGGCAGAGGGGTCTCTATGGGTCCCTATGGGGCTCTACGGGTCTCTATGGGGTCTCTATGGGTCTCTATGGGTCCCTATGGGGTCTCTATGGGTCTCTATGGGGTCTCTATGGGGTCTCTATGGGGTCTCTGTGGGGTCTCTATGGGTCTCTATGGGTCTCTATGGGTCCCTATGGGGTCTCTATGGGGTCTCTATGGGTCCCTATGGGTCTCTATGGGGCTCTATGGGTCCCTATGGGGTCTCTATGGGTCCCTATGGGGTCTCTATGGGGTCTCTATGGGTCACTATGGGGTCTCTATGGGTCTCTATGGGTCTCTGAGGGGTCTCTATGGGTCTCTATGGGTCTCTATGGGGTCTCTATGGGTCTCTATGGGTCTCTGTGGGTCTCTATGGGTCTCTGAGGGGTCTCTATGGGTCTCTATGGGTCTCTATGGGGTCTCTATGGGGTCTCTATGGGTCTCTATGGGGTCTCTATGGGGTCTCTATGGGTCTCTATGGGTCTCTATGGGGTCTCTATGGGTCTCTATGAGTCTCTATGGGGTCTCTATGGGTCTCTATGGGTCTCTATGGGTCTCTATGGGTCTCTATGGGTCTCTATGAGTCTCTATGGGGTCTCTATGGGTCTCTATGGGTCTCTATGGGTCTCTCTATGGGGGTCCTCTGTGGGGTATCTCTATGGGTCTCTATGGGGTCTCTGTGGTGTCGCTAATGGGGTCTCTATGGGTCTCTATGGGTCTCTGAGGTCTCTATGGGGGTCTCTATGGGTCTCTATGGGGTCTCTATGGGGTCGCTATGGGTCTCTATGGGTCTCTATGGGTTCTCTATGGGTCTCTATGGGTCTCTATGGGGGCTCTAATGGGTCCCTATGGGGTCCCTATGGGGTCCCTATGGGGCTCTATGGGGCTCTCATTACACCTCATTAACTCTCATTATTAATCACCCATAAAGCGGTGGAAAAGGCGCTCATTAAGGGCCATTCGCTTCGTTAACCGCCAATAATTAGCGCTGAGCTCATTCAGAACCCCCCGAGCCTCATTAGCAGCCCCTCCTTCATCCTAATTAGCCCCTAATTAAGCCGCTAATTAAGCCGCTAATTAATAGTCACCACTCCTCATTAAGGCTTTACCCTGAGGGCATTCGCGTCACTTCTCCGTTTCTGCGCATGCGCCGCCTTCGCCCTTAGCGCTGCCCTTCGTCCCTGCGGCTTCGCTTACGCCGTTTGCGCACGCGCGAGCCCTTTCCTGACGGTGTTGCGCATGCGCGGCGTTGCCCGTAGCGCTGCCCTTAAAGCCTTCGGCTTCACTGTCGCCTTTTGCGCATGCGCGGTGCTGGCGTTTAGCCACGCCCTCAGCCCCCTCCCTCAAGACGCCATTTGGGGGTCGCCCGCGCTCCATAGATCCCCCATTCCGCCCCATAGATCCCCCGTTCCGCCCCATAGATCCCCGTTCCGCCCCACAGATCCCCCGTTCCGCCCCACAGATCCCCCGTTCTGCCCCATAGATCCCCCGTTCTGCCCCATAGATCCCCATAGATCCCCATTCCGCCCTATAGATCCCTGTTTCTGCCCCATAGATCCCTCATTCTCCCCCATAGACCGCTCTTTCTGCCCCATAGACCCCCATTCTGCCCCACAGACCCCCAATTCTGCCCCACAGATCCCCCATTCCGCCCCATAGACCCCCATTCCGCCCCATAGATCCCCCATTCCGCCCCACAGATCGCCAATTCTGCCCCATAGACCCCCAATTCTGCCCCATAGATCCCCCATTCCGCCCCACAGACCCCCATTCTGCCCCATAGGTCCCCATTCTGCCCCACAGACCCCCATTCTGCCCCACAGACCCCCCATTCCGCCCCATAGACCCCCCATTCCGCCCCACAGATCCCCCATTCTGCCCCATAGACCCCTCTTTCTGCCCCACAGACCCCCATTCTGCCCCACAGACCCCCTCTCTGCCCCATAGACCCCTTTTTCTGCCCCATAGATCCCCCATTCCGCCCCACAGACCCTCATTCTTCCCCATAGACCGCTCTTTCTGCCCCACAGATCCCCCATTCTGCCCCACAGACCCCCAATTCTGCCCCATAAATCCCCCATTCCGCCCCATAGATCCCCATTCCGCCCCATCGATCCCCCATTCCGCCCCACAGATCCCCATTCCGCCCCACAGATCCCCATTTCTGCCCCACAGATCCCCCATTCTGCCCCATAGACCCCCATTCTGCCCCATAGATCCCTATTTCTGCCCCATAGATTCCTCATTCTGCCCCACAGACCCCTCATTCCGCCCCATAGACCCCCATTCCGCCCCATAGACCCCCAATTCTGCCCCATAGACCCCCCATTCTGCCCCATAGATCCCCTCTCTGCCCCATAGATCCCCCTCTCTGCCCCACAGACCCCCTCTCTGCCCCATAGATCCCCTCTCTGCCCCACAGATCCCCCATTCCGCCCCATAGATCCCCTCCCAGTCCCCCCAGTGTTTCCTCACCCTCGGGGGCGGCTCCAGCCCCGCCCCTCCCCTTCCTGCCCCCCAAGTTGGGGGTTCAAAAGGGGCTGCCCCATAGCGGGGGGGGGGGGGGGAACGGGACCCACAGCGACCCATAGCGACCCACAGCATGCACAGAGCCATCGGCAGCATCGGGGGGTGAGGGGGGGGTACGGGAGCGACTGGAGGGACTGGGAGGGGATCTATGGGGGCAGAATGGGGGTCTGTGGGCAGAAGGGAATGGGGATCTATAGGGCAGGAAGGGGGGATCTATGGGGCAGAATGAGGGTCTATGGGGCGGAATGGGGGGTCTATGGGGCAGAATGGGGGTCTGTGGAGCGGAATGGGGGTCTATGGGGCGGAGATGGGGGTCTATGGTGGCAAGAATGGGGGTCTGTGGGGCAGAATGGGGGATCCATGGGGCGGAATGTGGGGATCTATGGGCGGAATGGGGGGTCTATGGGGCGGAATGGGGGATCGATGGGGCGGAATGGGGGGTCTATGGGGCGGAATTGGGGGTCTGTGGGGCAGAATGGGGGATCTGTGGGGGGCAGAATGGGGGTCTATGGGGCAGAATGGGGGGATCTGTGGGGCGGAATGGGGGCACTGAGAGCAACTGGGAGGCAACTTATGGGGCCACTTATGGGGCAATGGGGCCACTTATGGGGCTACTTTATGGGGCTGAGGTGGCTATAGGGGTGGCAATGGGGCCACTTATGGGGCTGTGGGGCCACTTATGGGGGCAACTTATGGGGACAGGGGAGTGGCTATAGGGTGGCAGTGGGGCCACTTATGGGGCTGTTGGGGCCACTTATGGGGCTGCTTATGGGGCTTTGGGGACCACTTATGGCAATGGCGCCACTTATGGGCCACTTATGGGGCTGGAGGACCACTTATGGGGCAGTGGGGGTGGCTATAGGGTGGCAGTGGGGCAACTTATGGGGCACTTATGGGGCTGGAGGGCCACTTATGGGGCAACTTGTGGGGCTGAGGGTGGCTACTAGGGTGGCAATGGGGCCACTTATGGGGCAATGACCAGCCACTTATGGGCCACTTATGGGGCTACTTATGGGGCAGGGGGTGGCTATAAGGTGGCAATGGGGCCACTTATGGGGCAATGGCGCCACTTAGGGGCCACTTATGGGGCTGGAGGGCCACTTATGGGGCAACTTATGGGGCAGGGGGTGGCTATAGGGTGGCAATGGGGCCACTTATGGGGCAATGGTGCCACTTATGGGCCACTTATGGGGCTGGAGGACCACTTATGGGGCTACTTATGGGGCAGGGGGTGCCTATAGGGTGGCAAAGGGACCACTTATGGGGCTGGAAGGCCACTTACGGGGCTACTTATGGGGCTGTGGGGCCACTTATGGGGCTACTTATGGGGCTGAGGTGGCTATAGGGTGGCAATGGGGCCACTTATGGGGCTGTGGGGCAACTTATGGGGCTGCTTATGGGGCTGAGGGGCCACTTATGGGGCTGGAAGGCCACTTATGGGGCTGAAGGGCCACTTATGGGGCAACTTGTGGGGCAGGGGGTGGCTATAGGGTGGCAATGGGGCCACTTATGGGGCTGTGGGGCCACTTAGGGGGCTGTGGGGCCACTTATGGGGCAGCGTGAGGGGCCGTCCCCGTGCCGGGCGGTCACTTGTGGGTCACTGCCCCATAGATATGGGTCAAAGGGCGATCAAGGGGGGGGAGTGGAGGGGGGGGGGGGGGCAGTTGGGTCCAAAGTCCCCATTGACTTTAATGGAGGGAAGTGTGGGGGGGGAGGAGGCCTTTAACCCTTCGTTTCCTGCCCCATAGACGCCTCCTCCGCGCCCCACTGAGCAGAGGCCTTACCGGGGGTTCTGCCCCACACTTATGGGGCGCAGATTTGGCTTCGTTACCCCCTCCCGTCCGTCAGTTCGTGGAAGAAGGGATCGAACTTTGCCAACCCAGCGACGTCCATCTTTGCGATGGCTCCAAAGAAGAAGGGGAAGCGCTCATCGCTCTCCTGAGGGAACAGGGAGTCCTGCACCCCCTCCCCAAATATGACAATTGGTAAAAGGGGGGTCCCCAAAACCTGAAGACCCCCATGTACGGTACCCCAAAACCCACCCTGAGCCCCTCAGGGGTACCCCAAAACCTGACCCCCTTTCCTCCACAAAATGGAGTTTGGGCACCATTTTAAAGGAGTTGAATTTTGGGGTGAAAAAAGCACATTTTGGGGCTCTTTTGAGATAAGGAGTGAGGTGAGAGGGGGGTTATGAGGTAAAAGGGGGTCCCCAAAACCTGGAGACCCCCCTGTACAGCACCCCCAAACCCACCCTGAGCCCCTCAGGGGGACCCCAAAACCTGACCCCCTTCCTCCTCAAAATGGGGTTTGTGCACCATTTTAAAGGGGTCCCATTGTAGGTTGAAGGGATCCCAATTTGGGGTGAAAAAAGCACATTTTGGGGCTCTTTTGAGGTGGGGAGTGAGGTGAGAGGGGGGTTATGAGGTAAAAGGGGGTCCCCAAAACCTGGAGACCCCCATGTACGGTACCCCAAAACCTACCCTGAGCCCCTGAGGGGGACCCCAAAACCTGACCCCCTTCCTCCTTGAAATGGGGTTTGTGCACCATTTTAAAGGGGTCCCATTGTAGGTTGAAGGGATCCCAATTTGGGGTGAAAAAAGCACATTTTGGGGTTGTTTTGAGGCGGGGGGTGAGGTGAGAGGGGGTTTATGAGGTAAAAGGGGGTCCCCAAAACCTGGAGACCCCCCTGTACGGTACCCCAAAACCCACCCTGAGCCCCTCAGGGGGACCCCAAAACCTGACCCCCCCCTTCCTCCTCAAAATGGGGTTTGGGCACCATTTTAAAGGAGTTGCATTTTGGGGTGAAAAAAGCACATTTTGGGGTTCTTTTGAGGTGGGGAGTGAGGTGAGAGGGGGTTTATGAGGTAAAAGGGGGTCCCCAAAACGTGGAGACCCCCATGTACGGTACCCCAAAACCTACCCTGAGCCCCTCAGGGGGACCCCAAAACCTGAACCCCCTTTCCTCCTTGAAATGGGGTTTGGGCACCATTTTAAAGGAGTTGAATTTTGGGGTGAAAAAAGCACATTTTGGGGCTCTTTTGAGGTGGGGAGTGAGGTGAGAGGGGGGTTATGAGGTAAAAGGGGGTCCCCAAAACGTGGAGACCCCCATGTACGGTACCCCAAAACCCACCCTGAGCCCCTCAGGGGGACCCCAAAACCTGACCCCCCCCTTCCTTCTCAAAATGGGGTTTGGGCACCATTTTAAAGGGGTCCCATTTTGGGGTGAAAAAAGCACATTTTGGGGTTCTTTTGAGGCGGGGGGTGAGGTGAGAGGGGGTTTATGAGGTAAAAGGGGGTCCCCAAAACCTGGAGACCCCCCTGTACGGTACCCCAAAACCCACCCTGAGCCCTCAGGGCACCCCAAAACCTCACCTTGTTCCCCCTGGAGCCCTTAAAGGCGCCATTTTGGGTCCTTTGGTGCCATTTTGAGATCCTTTGGTGCCATTTTGAGGTTCTTTGCTGCCATTTTGAGGTCCTTTGGCGCCATTTTGAGGTCCTTTGGCGCCATTTTGGGTTCTTTGGTGCCATTTTGAGGTCCTTTGGTGCCATTTTGGGTCCTTTGGCGCCATTTTGAGGTCCTTTGATGCCATTTTGAGGTCCTTTGATGCCATTTTGGGTTCCATTGGTGCCACTTTGAGGTCCTTTGATGCCATTTTGAGGTCCTTTGGTGCCATTTTGAGGCACTTTGGCGCCATTTTGAGGTCCTTTGGTGCCATTTTGGGTCCTTTGATGCCATTTTGAGGTCCTTGATGCCATTTTGAGGTCCTTTGATGCCATTTTGAGGTTTTCCATTGGGCCACTTTGAGGTCCTTTGATGCCATTTTGAGGTCCTTTGGTGCCATTTTGAGTTCCTTTGGCGCCATTTTGAGGTACTTTGGTGCCATTTTGAGGTCCTTTGATGCCATTTTGAGGCACTTTGGTGCCATTTTGAGGTCCTTTGGTGCCATTTTGAGTTCCTTTGGTGCCATTTTGAGGTCCTTTGATGCCATTTTGGGTTCCATTGGTGCCACTTTGAGGTCCTTTGATGCCATTTTGAGGTCCTTTGGCGCCATTTTGAGGTCCTTTGTCGCCATTTTGAGGTCCTTTGGTGCCATTTTGAGGTCCTTTGATGCCATTTTGAGGCACTTTGGCGCCATTTTGAGGTCCTTTGGCGCCATTTTGAGTTCCTTTGGTGCCATTTTGAGGTCCTTTGATGCCATTTTGGGTCCTTTGGTGCCATTTTGAGGTCCTTTGGCGCCATTTTGAGTTCCTTTGGTGCCATTTTATGGTCCTTTGGTGCCATTTTGTGGTCCTTTGATGCCATTTTGAGTTCCTTTGGCGCCATTTTGGGTTCTTTGGCGCCATTTTGAGGCTCTTTGGCGCCATTTTGAGGCACTTTGATGCCATTTTGGGTCCTTTGGCGCCATTTTGAGGTCCTTTGATGCCATTTTGAGGTCCTTTGATGCCATTTTGGGTTCCATTGGTGCCACTTTGAGGTCCTTTGATGCCATTTTGAGGTCCTTTGGTGCCATTTTGAGGCACTTTGGCGCCATTTTGAGGTCCTTTGGTGCCATTTTGGGTCCTTTGATGCCATTTTGAGGTCCTTTGATGCCATTTTGGGTTCCATTGGTGCCACTTTGAGGTCCTTTGGCGCCATTTTGAGGTCCTTTGGTGCCATTTTGAGTTCCTTTGGCGCCATTTTGAGGTTCTTTGGCGCCATTTTGAAGTCCTTTGGTGCCATTTTGAGGTCCTTTGGTGCCATTTTGAGTTCCTTTGATGCCATTTTGAGGTCCTTTGGTGCCATTTTGAGTTCCTTTGGCGCCATTTTGAGGTCCTTTGGTGCCATTTTGAGGTCCTTTGGTGCCATTTTGAGGTCCTTTGGTGCCATTTTGTGGTCCTTTGATGCCATTTTGAGTTCCTTTGGCGCCATTTTGAGGCTCTTTGGCGCCATTTTGAGGCACTTTGATGCCATTTTGAGTTCCTTCGGTGCCATTTTGGGTCCTTTGGTGCCATTTTGAGATCCTTTGACGCCATTTTGAGGTACTTTGACGCCATTTTGGGTCCTTTGGCGCCATTTTGAGGTACTTTGACGCCATTTTGAGGTCCTTTGGCGCCATTTTGAGGTCCTTCGGCGCCATTTTGAGGTCCTTTGGCGCCATTTTGGGTTCTTTGGCGCCATTTTGAGATCCTTTGACGCCATTTTGAGGTACTTTGACGCCATTTTGGGTCCTTTGGCGCCATTTTGAGGTACTTTGACGCCATTTTGAGGTCCTTTGACGCCATTTTGAGGTCCTTTGGCGCCATTTTGAGATCCTTCGGCGCCATTTTGAGGTCCTTTGGCACCATTTTGAGGTACTTTGACGCCATTTTGAGGTCCTTTGGTGCCATTTTGAGTTCCTTTGCTGCCATTTTGAGTTCCTTTGATGCCATTTTGAGGTCCTTTGACGCCATTTTGAGGCACTTTGGCGCCATTTTGAGGCCCTTTGGCGCCATTTTGAGTTCCTTTGGCGCCATTTTGAGGTACTTTGGTGCCATTTTGAGGTCCTTTGGCGCCATTTTGAGTTCCTTTGGTGCCATTTTGAGGTCCTTTGTCGCCATTTTGAGGTCCTTTGGTGCCATTTTGAGGTCCTTTAGCGCCATTTTGATGTCCTTCGGCGCGCCATTTTGGGTCCTTTGGTGCCATTTTGAGGTCCTTTAGCGCCATTTTGAGGTCCTTTGGCGCCATTTTGGGTTCTTTGGCGCCATTTTGAGATCCTTTGACGCCATTTTGAGGTCCTTTGACGCCATTT
Organism: Cuculus canorus; assembly: GCF_017976375.1. Lineage (NCBI taxonomy): Eukaryota > Metazoa > Chordata > Aves > Cuculiformes > Cuculidae > Cuculus > Cuculus canorus. Next base: position 557,864 of record NC_071439.1, read on the forward strand.
TGAGGTCCTTTGGTGCCATTTTGAGATCCTTTGATGCCATTTTGAGGTCCTTTGACGCCATTTTGAGGCACTTTGGCGCCATTTTGAGGCCCTTTGGCGCCATTTTGAGTTCCTTTGGCGCCATTTTGAGGTACTTTGGTGCCATTTTGAGGTCCTTTGGCGCCATTTTGAGGTCCTTTGGCGCCATTTTGGGTCCTTTGGCGCCATTTTGAGGTACTTTGACGCCATTTTGAGGTACTTTGACGCCATTTTGGGGTTCTCTGGTGCCATTTTGGGGTGTCCCCCTCGCAGCTGGCTGGCGCGGACGGACCCCCGGGACGTGGCGCGTGTGGAGAGCCGTACGGTGTTGGTGACGGAGCGGGAGAGGGATTCGGTGCCCCCTGCGCCCCCCAACGGCGAACCCCAACTGGGGCGGTGGCTCAGCCCCAGCGCCATGGCCGAGGCCCAGCGGCAGCGCTTCCCCGGCTGCATGCGCGGTGCGGCGCCCCTCCCCCTTCCCAGAGAATTCCAGAGGGGCCCTACGAATCCCAGAGGGTCTACGGCAAAATTTCTGTGATTTACCGCAAAATTTCTGTGATTTGCTGCAAAATTTCTGTGATTTTCCACAAAATTTATGTGATTTACCGCAAAATTTCTGTGATTTTCCACAAATTTTCTGTGATTTCTGCAAATTTTCTGTGGTTTTCTGCAGAATTTCTGCGATTTCCACAAAATTTCTGTGATTTTCCACAAAATGTGAGGGATTTTCTCAAAATTTCAGTGATTTCTCACAAAGTTTTGGGGATTTTCTCAAAATTTCAGTGGTTTTCCTCAAAATTTCAGTGATTTTCCGCAAAATTCTAAGGGTTCTCTCAAAATTTCAGTGGTTTTCCTCAAAATTTCAGTGGTTTTCTGCAAAATTTCTGTGATTTTTCTGTAAAATTTCAGTGATTTTCTGCAAAATTATAGGGATTGTATCAAAATTTCAGTGATTTTCCACAAAATTCTATGGATTTTCTCAAAATTTCAGTGATTTTGGCAAAATTTCAGTCCTTTTTTCTCACAATTCTAATGATTTTCTCAATTTTTTTGTGAATTTCCACAAAATTTAAGGGATTTTATCAAAATTTCAGTGATTTTCTACAAATTTCCAGTGATTTCCTCCAAATTTTCCAAATTCTCTCCAAATTTCCCCAATTGCCAAATTCTCACCTAAATTCTCTCCCAATTTCCGCAGTTTCTGTAATTTCCCCAAATTCCCAATTTCCGTAATTCTTGCCTAAATTCTCTCCAAATTTCCACCAATTGTCAAATTCTTCCTAAATTCTCTCCAAATGTCCCCAATTTCTGTAATTTCCCCCGAATTCTCTCCCAACTTCCCCAATTTTCATAATTTCCCGGAATTCTCTCCAAATTTCCTCCAATTTTCATAATTCTGCCCGAATTCTCTCAAAATTTCCGTCAATTGTCAAATTCTCACCTAAATTCTCTCCCAATTGTCAAATTCTCACCCGAATCCTCTCCCAATTTCCCCCAATTTCATTAATTCCCCCAAATTCACTCCCAATTTCCTTAATTTCCCCAAATCCTCTCCCAATTCCCTTAATTCCCCCAAATTCTCTCTAAATTTCCTTAATTCCCCCCAAATTCTCTCTAAATTTCCTTAATTCCCCCCAAATCCTCTCCCAATTTCCTTAAATCCCCCCAAATTCCCTCCCAATTTCATTAAATCCCCCAAATTCTCTCCCAATTTCCTTAATTCTCCCCAAATTCTCTCTAAATTTCCTTAAATTCCCCCAAATTCTCTCTAAATTTCCTTAATTTCCCCCAAATCCTCTCCCAATTTCCTTAAATTCCCCCCAAATCCTCTCCCAATTCCATTAATTCCCCCAAATCCTCTCCCAATTTCCTTAAATTCCCCCAAACTCTCTCCCAATTTCCTTAAATTCCCCCAAATTCTCTCCCAATTCCATTAAATTCCCCCAAATCCTCTCCCAATTTCCTTAAATTCCCCCAAATTCTCTCTAAATTTTGTTAAATTCCCCGAAATTCTCTCTAAGTTTCCTTAATTCCCCCAAATTCTCTCTAAATTTTGTTAAATTCCCCAAAATTCTCTCCAAATTTCGTTAAATTCCCCCAAATTCTCTCTAAATTTCGTTAAATTCCCCCAAATTCTCTCTAAATTTCCTTAATTCCCCCCAAATTCTCTCCAAATTTCGTTAAATTCCCCCAAATTCTCTCTAAATTTCGTTAATTCCCCCAAATTCTCTCTAAATTTCGTTAATTCCCCCCAATTCTCTCCGCATTCCCTTGATTCCCGCCCGCATTCCGTCGGCTCTCCCCGCAGGCCGCCGGCTGTTTGTGATCCCGTTCCGGATGGGCCCCGCGGGCTCGGCGCTGGCGAGAGCCGCCGTCCAGCTCACCGACTCGGCCTACGTGGCGGCGTCCATGCGCATCATGACCCGCGTCGGCTCCGACGTTCTCCCGGACCTCCGCCACGGAGACTTCGTCCGATGCCTCCATTCCGTGGGGCGCTCCCAGACGCACTCCGGTGACGCTCGCGCTCTCCTCTCCGCAAATCCCAACTCTTATCCCAACTTTTATCCCCTTTTTTATCCCTTTTCCCCCTTTTTATCCCTCTTTTCCCCTTTTTATCCCTCTTTTCCCCCATTTATCCCTCTTTTCCCCCTTTTTATCCCTCTTTTCCCCCATTTATCCCTCTTTTCCCCCTTTTTATCCCTCTTTTCCCCCTTTTTATCCCTCTTTCCTCCCTTTTTTATCCCTCTTCCCCCTTTTTTATCCCTCTTTTCCCCTTTTTATTCCCTCTTTTCCCCCTTTTTATCCCTCTTTTCTCCCTTTTTTATCCCTTTTCCCCCTTTTATCCCTCTTTTCCCCTTTTTATCCCCCTTTTCCTCCTTTTAATTCGCCTTTTCCCCCTTTTTATCCCTCTTTTCCCCATTTTATTCACATTTCCCCCATTTTATTTCTCTTTTCCCCCTTTTTAGTCCTCTTTTTCCCCTTTTAATTCCCCTTTTCCCCTTTTTATCCCCATTTCCCCCTCTTTTATCCCCCTTCTCCCATATTTATTCCCATTTTCCACCTTTTTATCCCCCTTTTCCCCCATTTTATCCTTCTTTTATCCCTTTTTCCCTTTTAATTCCCCTTTTCCCCCTTTTTATTCCCCTTTCCCCCTTTTTATCCCCATTTCCCCCCTTTTATCCCCCTTTTCCCCCTATTTATTCCCCTTTTCCCCTTTTTATCCCTCTTTTCCCCTTTGATCCCTTTTTCCCCCCTTTTTATTCCCTTTTCCCCATTTTATCCCTATTTCCCCGTTTTATCCCCCTTTTCCCATATTTATTCCCATTTTCCCCATTTTATCCCCTTTTCCCCGTATTTATCCCCTTTTCCCCCGTTTTCTCCCCCTTTTATCCCTCTTTTCCCCCTTTTCTCCCTCTTTTCCCCATTTTTATCCCTCTTCTCCATTTTTACCCCAATTTTCCTTCTTTTATCCCCACTTTCCCTCTTTTAATCCCTTTTAACCCCTTTTATGCCACTTTTAACCCCTTTTCTCTCCCCCTTTTCTTCCATTTTAACCCCTTTTTGCCATTTTCCTCCCACTTTTAACCCATTTTCTCCCCTTTTATGCCACTTTTTGCCCCTTTTCTCCCATTTTTACTCCTTTTAATCCCTTTTCTCCCCTTTTTAACCCATTTTCTGCCATTTTAACCCCTTTTATGCCACTTTTCTGCCCATTTTAACCCCTTTCCCCCCCTTTTAACCCCTTTTATGCCATTTTAACCTCTTTTAACCCCTTTAAAGCCACTTTTCTCTGCCCCCTTTTAACCCCTTTTCTCCCCTTTTAACCCCTTTAGTGCCACCTTTTGCCCATTTTAACCCCTTCTCTGCCACTTTTAACCCATTTTCTGCCATTTTAACCCCTTTTATGCCACTTTTTTGCCCCTTTTCCTCCCATTTTAAACCCCTTTTAACCCATTTTATGCCATTTTCTTCCCCTTTTATACCCCTTTTCTCCCCCATTTTAACCCCTTTTCTCCCCTTTTAACCCCTTTTATGCCATTTTAACCTCTTTTAAAAACCCCTTTAATGCCACTTTTAACCCCTTTTAACCCCTTTTCTCCCCTTTTAACCCCTTCTCTCCCCCTTTTCCCCTTTAATGCCCCTTTTAACCCCTTTTCTCCCCCTTTTAACCCCTTTTCTCCCCCTTTTAACCCCTTCTCTCCCCTTTTAACCCCTTAATGCCCCTTTTAAACCCCTTTTCTCCCCCCTTTTAACCCCTTTAATGCCCCTTTTAACCCCTTTTCTCCCCCTTTTAACCCCTTTTCTCCCCCTTTTAACCCCTTTAATGCCCCTTTTAACCCCTTTTCTCCCCCTTTAAACCCCTTTAATGCCCTTTTAACCCCTTTTCCTCCCCCTTTTAACCCCTTTAATGCCCCTTTTAACCCCTTCTCTCCCCTTTTAACCCCTTTAATGCCCCTTTTAAAACCCTTTTCTCCCCCTTTTAACCCCTTTTCTCCCCTTTTAACCCCTTCTCTCCCCCTTTTAACCCCTTTTCTCCCCTTTTAACCCCTTTAATGCCCCTTTTAACCCCTTTTCTCCCCCTTTTAAACCCCTTTTCTCCCCCTTTTAACCCCTTTTCTCTCCCTTTTAACCCCATTTTAACCCCTTCTCTCCCCCTTTTCTCCCCTTTTAACCCCATTTTATGCCCTTTTCCCGCTCTTTTTCCCGGCAGAGGGCGTCGGAGCGCGTGGCCGTGCGATCCGGAGCGGACGCTGATCGCTCACCTTCCGGAGGAGCTGCGCGTGGTCTCCTACGGCAGCGGCTACGGCGGCAATTCCCTCCTGGGCAAGAAGTGCCTGGCGCTGCGCATCGCCTCCCGCATGGCCCGCGACCAGGGCTGGCTCGCCGAGCACATGCTGGTCACCCGGAAACGGGCCGGAAACGGGCGGAAGTGGGGGGAAACGGGGGGAAATGGGGGGAAATGGGGGAAAACGGGAGAAAATGGGGGGAAACGGGGAGAAAATGGGCGGATATGGGGAAATGGGCCGGAAATGGGGGAAAAGGGGGAGAAATAGGCGGAAGTGGGGCGGAAGTGGGGAGGAAATGGGGTTAAAGGGAGAAAATGGGGAGAAATGGGGAAAAACTGGGAGAAAATGGGCGGATATGGGGAGAAATGGGGAGAAAATGGGGGAAATGGGGAGAAAATGGGGGGAAATGGGGAGGAAATGGGGCGGAAGTGGGGCAGAAATGGGGAAATGGGGGAAAACAGGGAGAAAATGGGGAGAAAATGGAGGGAAATGGGGAAATGGGGAGAAAATGGGGGAAATGGGGAAAATGGGGGGAAAAGGGGGAGGAATGGGGGGAAATGGGGAGGAATGGGGTGGAAATGGGGGAATGGGGGGAAATGAGGGGAAATGGGGAGAAAGGGGGAGAAAATGGGGAGAAAATGGGGGGAAATGGGGAGGAATGGGGGGAAAAGGGGGGAAATGGGGAGAAAAGGGGGAGAAAATGGGGGAAAAGGGGGGGAAATGGGGAGGAAATGGGGAGAAATGGGGGGAAATGGGGAGGAATGGGGAGAAAATGGGGGAAAAGGGGAGAAATGGGGAGGAAATGGGGGGAAATGGGGAGAAATGGGGAGAAAAGGGGGAAATGGGGGGAAAGGGGGGGGAAATGGGGAGGAAATGGGGGGAAATGGGAAGAAAATGGGGGGAAAATGGGGGAAAAGGGGGGAAATGGGGAGGGGAGAAGGGGGGAAAATGGGGAGAAAATGGGGGGAAATGGGGGGAAATGGGGGAAAAGGGAGGGAAATGGGAGGGGAAGTGGGGAAAAGGGAGGAAAATGATGGGAAATGGAGGGGAATTGGGGGAAATTGGGGAAAATGGGGGAAATTGGGGGAAAATGGGGGGAAATGGTGGGAAATGGGGTGGAAATGTTGGGGTGCTGAGGGCGGTGTGCGTTGCGGCAGATCCTGGGCGTGACGTCTCCGAGCGGTCGGAAGCACTACGTGGCGGCCGCCTTCCCCAGCGCCTGCGGCAAAACCAACCTGGCCATGATGCGCCCGGCGCTGCCCGGCTGGAGCGTCCACTGCGTCGGCGACGACATCGCCTGGATGAAGTTCGACGACGACGGTGACCCGACGCCCCCTGCGCCGCCTCCAGACAGACGCATTGCCTTCAAAATCTCCACATTTTTCTTCAAATTTCCAAATTTTTCTTCAAATTTTCAAAATTTTCTTAAAATTTCGAAATTTTTCTCCAAAATTTTGAAACTTTTCTTAAAATTTCAAATTTTTTCTTCAAAATTTTGAAATTTTTCTTCAAAATTCTAAAATTTTTCTTCAAATTTCAAAGTTTTTCTTCAAAATTTCAAAAATTTTTCTTCAAAATTTCAAAAATTTCTTAAAAATTTTGATTTTTTTGCTCAAAATTTGGAAAATTTTCTTCAAAATTTCAAAAATTTCTTAAGAATTTCAAAATGCCTTTAAAATTTTGATTTTTTTTCTTAAAAATTCTGACCTTTTTCTTCAAAATTTCAAAAATTTTTAAGAATTTCAAAATGCCTTTAAAATTTTGATTTTTTTCCTTCAAAATTTGGAAATTTTTCTTCAAAATTTCAAAAATTTCTTAAGAACTTCAAAAATTTCTATAAAATTTTGATTTTTCTTTCAAAATTTCTTCAAAAATTCAAATTTTCTTCAAAATTTTGACATTTTTTCTTCAAAATTTTGACATTTTTCTTCAAAATTTCAAGTTTTCTTCAAAACTTTTGTTTTTCCCTTCAAAATTTCCTTCATAATTTCAACTATTTCCTTCAAAATTTCCAAATTTTCCTTCAAAGTTTCCAAATTTCCTTCAAAGTTTCCAAATTTCCTTCAAACGTTTCAACATTTCCTTCCACATTTCCAAATTTTCTTCCAAAGTTTCAAAGTTTTCTTGCAATTCCCTCAAATTCGCCCCAATTTCCTTCAAATTCACCCCAATTTTCTCCAATTCCCTCCAAATTTTCTCCAATTCCCTTCAAACTTTCTCCAATTCCCCTCAGTTCCCTCCAAATTCCCTCCAAATTCCTTCCAATTCCCTCCAAATTCGCTCCCATTTCCTTCAAATTTCCTCCAATTCCCTTTTCATTCTCTCCAATTCCCTTCAAATTCACTCAATTTTTCTCCAATTCCCTCCAATTCCCTTCAAATTTTCTCCAATTCTCTTCTAATTTTCTCCAATTTCCTTCAAACTCACTCCAATTTTCTCCATTTCTCTCCAATTCCCTCCAATTTCCTTCAAATTCACTCCAATTCCCTCCAAATTTTCTCCAATTCCCTTCAAATTCTCTCCAATTCTCTCCAATTTCCTTCAAATTCACTCCAATTCCCTCCAAATTTTCTCCAATTTCCTTCAAATTCACTCCAATTTTCTCCAATTGCCTCCAATTCCCTTCTAATTTTCTCCAAATTTCTCCAAATTCACTCCAAATTTCTCCAATTTCCTTCAAATTCACTCCAATTCACTCCATTTCTCTCCAATTTTCTCCAAATTCACTCCAATTTTCTCCAAATTCACTCCAATTTTCTCCGATTTTCTCCAAATTCACTCCAATTTTCTCCAATTCCCTTCAAATTCACTCCAATTTTCTCCAAATTCACTCCAATTTTCTCCAAATTTCTCCAAATTCACTCCAAATTTCTCCAATTTTCTCCAAATTTCTCTGATTCCCTCCAATTCCCTCCGGATTCCCTCCGGATTCCCTCCAATCCCGTTTGTCCCCCCGTTGCAGGCGTCCTTCGCGCCATCAACCCGGAGCGGGGTTTCTTCGGAGTGGCTCCGGGGACGTCGGAGCGCACCAACGCCGCCGCCATGGCGGCCGTGCGCCGCGATACGCTCTTCACCAACGTGGGGCTGCGCAGCGACGGAGCTCCGTTCTGGGAGGGACTCGAGGATCAACTCTCGCCCGGAACCACTCTCACCGATTGGCGCGGGCGCCCCTGGAGCCCCGGTGAGCGCCCGACCCACAGCTGCCCCATAACCGCCCCTCTGCCCCATAGCGACCTCCTCACACCCCATAACTACGTCTCATTGCCCCATAACCACCTCCAAAGAGCTCCAGAACCGCCTTTTGAACCCCCCTGAGATGCCTCCTAAGGGTTCTCCTGCCCCATAACCACCTCCTCCTGCCCCATAACCACCTCTCTGCCCCATAACTACACCCCTCTGCCCCATAAGTACCTCCTCAGACCCCATAACTACGTCTCATTGCCCCATAACCGCCTCCAATGACCTCCAGAACCCCCTCTGGAACCCCCCTGAGATGCCTCCTAAGGGTTCTTCTGCCCCATAACCACCTCCTCCTGCCCCATAACCACCTCTCTGCCCCATAACTACACCCCTCTGCCCCATAAGTCCCTCCTCAGACCCCATAACCGCCTCCAACGACCTCCAGAACCCCCTCCAGAACCCTCCTGAGATGCCTCCTAAGGGTTCTTCTGCCCCCTAAGTGGGTCCTCCTGCCCCATAGCCGCCCCCTAACCCCTGGCCCCGCCCCTTTTTTCCCCCCCAGGCTCCGCCCACCCCTGCGCTCACCCCAACTCTCGTTTCTGCTCTCCGGCCGCGAATTGTCCATCCATGGATCCATCGTGGGAGGACCCTCGCGGTGTCCCCATCGACGCCATTATCTTCGGAGGACGTCGTCCGGAAGGTGAAGGCCACGCCCACTTCCGCTGGGGGCGGCCATCTTGGGTCATGTGACCCAGCGGTGACCCCCATGTGTCTCTGTTTTAGGGGTCCCGTTGGTCTACGAGGCCTTCGGGTGGCAACATGGCGTCTTCGTGGGCAGCGCCATGAGGAGCGAAGCCACGGCGGCCGCCGAGCACACCGGTACCGACCTCCTCCTGACCCACAGCCGCCCCCCGGACCCATAGCGGCCTCCTCACGCCCCATAGCTACGTCTCCTTGACCCAGAACCGCCTCCATTGACCTCCAGAACCTCCTCCTGAACCCTCCTGAGATGCCTCCTAAGGGTTCTTCTGCCCCATAAGGAGGTCCTCCTGCCCATAACCACCTCCAGACCCCATAACTATGTCCTTCTGACCCATAACTACGTCTCGGTGCCCCATAAGCGCCTCCAAAGAGCTCCAGAACCTCCTCATGAAGCCCCCTGAGATGCCTCCTAATGGTTCTCCTGCCCCATAACCACCTCCTCCTGCCCCATAACCACCCCCAAACCCCATAACTCCACCCCAGACCCCATAACTACCTCTCATTACCCCATAACTCCATCCATTGACCTCCATCACCTCCACCCGAACCCCCCTTAGATGCCTCCTAACCCCTTTCCAGCCCCATAACCGCCTCCAAACCCCATAACTCCACCCCCAGACCCCATAACTACGTCTCATTACCCCATAACTCCATCCATTGACCTCCATCGCCTCCTCCCGAACCCCCCTTAGATGCCTCCTAACGGATCTCCAGCCCCATAACCACCTCCTACTGCCCCATAACCACCCCCAAACCCCATAACTCCACCCCCAGACCCCATAACTACCTCTCATTGCCCCATAACTCCATCCATTGACCTCCATCGCCTCCTCCCAAACCCCCCTTAGATGCCTCCTAACCCCTTTCCAGCCCCATAACCACCTCCTCCTGCCCCATAACCACCTCCAAACCCCATAACTCCACCCCCAGACCCCATAACTACCTCCTCCCACCCCATAACTCCATCCATTGACCACCATCACCTCCACCCAAACCCCCCTTAGATGCCTCCTAACCCCTTTCCAGCCTCATAAAGAGGTCCTATCACCCCATAAGGAGGTCCTCCTGCCCCATAACCACCTCCAAACCCCATAACTCCACCCCCAAACCCCATAACTACCTCCTCCCACCCCATAACTCCATCCATTGACCTCCATCACCTCTACCCAAACCCCCCTTAGATGCCTCCTAACGGTTCTCCTGCCCCATAATGAGGTTCTCCTGCCTCATAACCACCCCCAAACCCCATAACTCCACCCCCAAACCCCATAACTACGTCTCATTCCCCCATAACCGCCTTCAAAGAGCTCCATCACCTCCTCCCGAACCCCCCTTAGATGCCTCCTAACGGTTCTCCAGCCCCCTAAGGAGGTCCTCTCGCCCGTCCAGGCCGGCGCCTCCTCCACGACCCCTTTGCCATGCGCCCTTTCTTCGGCTACAACGCCGGGCGTTACCTCTCGCATTGGTTGTCCATGTCCCACCGGAGCGGCGTCCGCCTGCCGCGTATCTTCCACGTCAATTGGTTCCTCCGTGACCCTTCGGGGCGATTCCGTTGGCCGGGATTCGGCCACAACGCTCGCGTCCTGGCTTGGATCTGCAGTCGGGTGGAAGGAGAAGACAACGCCCGCGAGATGCCCTTCGGTTTAATCCCCCGCGAAGGAGCTTTGGATCTCCGAGGACTTCCGGAGGTCTCCTACGAAGACCTTTTCCCGCTCGATCGGAGCTTCTGGGAAGGTGAAAGCAAAGAGTTGAGGAGATACTACGAAGAGAACTTTGGAGAAGACCTTCCGCGAGAGGTCCTGGAGGAGCTCGAGGCGTTGGAGGAGAGGATCCGGAAGATCTGAGGACCACCAGGAGAGCGCCGGGGGCCTTCGGGGGGCGCTTGGAGGGCATCAGAGGGCTTCGAGGACCTCTTGGAGGGCTTCAAAGAGCTCTGTGGACCTCTTGAAGGTCATCAAAGGGCTCTGTGGACCACTTGGAGGTCATCAAAGAGGATCAGTGACCACTTGGAGGTCATCAAAGGGCTCTGTGGACCTCTTGGAGGTCATCAAAGGGCTTTGTGGACCTCTTGGAGGTCATCAAAGGGCTCTGTGGACCACTTTTGAGGGAATTAATGAAGTTTTGAGGGGAATTGATGAAATTTTGAGGGAAATTAATGACATTTTGAGGGAATTAATGAAATTCTGAAGGAATTAATGAAATTTTGAGGGAAATTCATGAAATTTTGAGGGAAATTAATGAAGTTTGAGGGAATTAATGAAATTTTGAGGAAATTAATGAAGTTTTGAGGGAATTCATAAAATTTTGAGGAAATTAATGAAGTTTTGAGAGAAATTCATGAAATTTTGAGGGAAATTAATGAAGTTTTGAGGGAATTAATGAAATTTTCAGGGAAATTGATGAAGTTTTGAGGAAATTATTGAAATTCTGAAGGAATTAATGAAGTTTTGAGGGAAATTAATGAAATTCTGAAGGAATTAATGAAGTTTTGAGGGAAATTAGTGAAAAATTTCAGAAAATTAATGAAATTCTGAGGGAATTAATGAGATTTTGAGGGAATTAATGAAATTTTTAGAGAATTCATGAAATTTTGAGGAAATTAATGAAATTTTTAGAGAATTCATGAAATTTTGAGGAAATTAATGAAATTTTGAGGGAAAATAATGAAATTTTGAGGGAATTCATGAAATTTTGAGGGGAATTAATGAAATTTTGAGGGAATTAATGAAATTTTGAGGGAATTAATGAAGTTTTGAGGGAATTAATGAACTTTTGAGGGAAAAGCATGAAAAATTTGAGGAAATTAATGTTATTCTGGGAGGGGAATTCACTGAAATTCTGAGGGAATTTGTGACAATTTTGTGAGGGAAATTCATGAGATTTTGAGGGAAATCGATGAAAAAAATGGAGGAAATCAATGAAAACTTTGTGAGGGAAATTTGTGACCAAAAAATGGAGGAAATCGGCGAAATTTTGGAGCAAATTCATGAAATTTGGAGCAAATTATGAAATTTTGAGCAAATTCATGAAATTTGGAGCAAATCTATGAAATTTTGAGTAAATCCATGAAATGTCGCCATCTTGGCCGCCATCTTGGTTGGCCGCCATCTTGCTTACCCGCCATCTTGGTTGGCCGCCATCTTGCTCATCCACCAACTTGGAAGCCGCCACTTTGCTTGTCAGCCATCTTTGGTCATCAGCCATCTTGGAAGCCGCCATCTTGCCCGTCAGCCATCTTGGAAGCCGCCATCTTGCCTGTCAGCCATCTTGTTCCTCCTCTACCTCGGAGCAATAAAGGCGACCCCTTCGTTAGAGGGGTCACAAACGACACCATCGCCTCACGTTGAGGGGAGGGGGTCAAGGCGGCCATTTTGGGGTCACGTAGAGGTCAGAGGAGGGTCAAGGCGGCCATTTTGGGGTCACATAGATGTCAGAGGGGGTCAAGGTGGCCGTTTGGGGTGACATAGAGGTCAGAGGAGGCTCAAGGCGGCCATTTTGGGGTCACATAGAGGTCATGGGGGGTCAAAGCAGCCATTTTGGAGGATTAAAAGGTCACGGAGAGGTCCCAAAGGGGTCAAAGCAGCCATTTTGGGGGAGTTGGGGTCACGTGGGAGGGGCTAGAGGTCACGTGGGTGGAGCCAAAGATAATGTAGGGGTCAAGGCAGCCATTTCCGGGGTCACATAGGGGTCAAAGCAGCCATTTTGGGGGTCTGGGGTCACGGAGGAAGGTCCAAAGCTCACGTGGGCGTGGCCAAAGGTCACGTGGGGGTCAAGGCGGCCATTTAGGAGGAGACGTGGCGATCAAAACGGCCATTTTGGGGGGGCTGGGCTCACGTGGAGGGTCCAGAGGTCACGTAGGGGTCGGGGGGGGTCACGTGGTGACGCCGAGAGGGTCACGTGGGCGCGCCGCCACGATCCTGCCGTCACTCCCGGGTTTTCCCCGCCTACTTCCGGGTTTTCCCACCCACTTCCGGTGCGCCCCGGAAGTGGCGGCGGCGGCGCGAGCGGCGAGAGGTGTTTTTTTTGGGAGGGGGAGGAAAAAAGGGGGAGAGAGAGAGGGGAGGGGGGACCGGAAGTGGGGATCGGACTTCCGGGGTTGCGGGGGAGAGAATCTATGGGGCAGAAAGGGTCTGTGGGGCAGTTATGGGGAGCTATGGGCACGGGGGGGGGTGTGGGGCAGTTAAGGGGCGCTATGGGGCACAGGGGGGTCTGTGGGGCGGGTTATGGGGCGCTATGGGGCACAGGGGGGTCTATGGGGCAGTTATGGGGCGCTATGGGGCACGGGGGGGTCTATGGGCAGTTATGGGGCGCTATGGGCACAGGGGGGTCTGTGGGGCGGGTTATGGGGCGCTATGGGGCACAGGGGGGGTGGGTCTATGGGGCAGTTTATGGGCGCTATGGGGGTACTATGGGTCGCTATGGGTCTCTATGGGGTCTCTATGGGTCTCTATAGGTCCCAGTGGATCCTCTGGAGCCGGAAGACGAGGGGGAGGGGCTGAGCCAGGTGAGCAGAGGGGGGGAAGGGGGCGGGGCTTTGTGTAACTCAAGCCCCGCCCCTTCCTAACCACGTGACTCATCCCCACAGGCCCCTCCCCCTTCCTGCTGGAGCTACAAAGGGGAGTGGGGAGGGGAGGGGCCAGGATCACGTGACCCGGAGGCTGCGAGAGGTGGGCGGAGCTATGGGGTCTCTATGGGGTCTCTATGGGGTCTCTGTGGGTCTCTATGGGGTCTCTATGGGGTCTCTGTGGGTCTCTATGGGTCTCTATGGATCTCTATGGGGTCTCTGTGGGTCTCTGTGGGTCTCTATGGGGTCTCTATGGGGTCCCTATGGGGTCTCTGTGGGGTCTCTGTGGGTCCCTATGGGTCTCTGTGGGTCCCTATGGGTCTCTGGGTCTCTATGGGGTCTCTATGGGGTCTCTGTGGGTCTCTATGGGCTCTATGGGTCTCTATGGGTCTCTGTGGGTCTCTATGGGTCTCTATGGGGTCTCTATGGGGTCTCTGTGGGTCTCTATGGGTCTCTATGGATCTCTATGGGTCTCTGTGGGTCTCTGTGGGTCTCTGTGGGTCTCTATGGGGTCTCTATGGGGTCCCTATGGGGTCCCTATGGGGTCTCTGTGGGGTCTCTGTGGGTCCCTATGGGTCTCTGTGGGTCTCTATGGGGTCTCTGTGGGTCTCTATGGGGTCTCTATGGGTCAGAGCTGATGGCTATGGGTCCGGGCGGGCGCCTATGGGGCAGCATATCCGCTCTATGGGTCTCTTTCTCCCCATAGCGCGAGTGGGGCCGGAACTTCTCCCCATTGGAACGCAACCACCTCAGCTCCCGGTGAGGATCTATGGGGCAGGGGGTGATCTGTGGGGCGGGGGGTGATCTATGGGGTGCGGGGGCCCCACAGGGCCCCGTATATGGCATCTATGGGGCTGCCCCACATCTCTGCCCCCAAGTTTCCTGCCCAACACCGAGGTCTTCGCTGTCACGTACCCCCACAAGGTCTTCTGTGGGGTCTTCAACGACGATGGATCCCTCTTCGTCTCCGCCTGCCAAGGTACGTGTGGGGCAGAGCCGCTATGGGGCGCGATGGGGCTCTGTGGGGCTCTATGGGGTCTCTATGGGGTCTCTATGGGGCTCTATGGGGTCTCTGTGGGTCTCTGTGGGTCTCTATGGGTCTCTATGGGTCTCTATGGGGTCTCTATGGGGTCTCTATGGGGTCTCTATGGGTCTCTATGGGTCTCTATGGGTCTCTGTGGGTCTCTGTGGGTCTCTGTGGGTCTCTATGGGTCTCTATGGGTCTCTGTGGGTCTCTGTGGGTCTCTGTGGGTCTCTATGGGGTCTCTATGGGTCTCTATGGGGTCTCTATGGGGTCTCTGTGGGTCTCTATGGGGTCTCTGTGGGTCCCTATGGGGTCTCTATGGGGTCTCTATGGGGTCTCTATGGGGTCTCTGTGGGTCTCTATGGGTCTCTATGGGGTCTCTATGGTCTCTATGGGGTCTCTATGGTCTCTATGGGGTCTCTATGGGTCTCTATGGGGTCTCTATGGGTCTCTGTGGGTCTCTATGGGTCTCTGTGGGTCTCTATGGGTCTCTATGGGTCTTTATGGGTCTCTGTGGGTCTCTATGGGTCTCTATGGGTCTCTGTGGGTCTCTATGGGTCTCTGTGGGTCTCTATGGGGTCTCTATGGGGTCTCTATGGGTCTCTATGGGTCTCTATGGGTCTTTATGGGTCTCTGTGGGTCTCTGTGGGGTCTCTGTGGGGTCTCTATGGGGTCTCTATGGGGTCTCTGTGGGTCCCTATGGGGTCTCTATGGGGTCTCTATGGGTCTCTGTGGGTCTCTATGGGTCTCTGTGGGTCTCTATGGGTCTCTGTGGGTCCCTATGGGGTCTCTATGGGGTCTCTATGGGGTCTCTATGGGGTCTCTATGGGTCTCTGTGGGTCTCTATGGGTCTCTGTGGGTCTCTATGGGTCCCTATGGGGTCTCTATGGGGTCTCTATGGGTCTCTATGGGTTACTTATGGGTCACTTATGGGTCTCTATGGGTCTCTATGGGTCTCTATGGGTCTCTATGGGGTCTCTGTTGGTCTCTGTGGGTCTTTATGGGTCAGTTATGGGTCACTCTGGGTCGCTATGGGTCAGTTATGGGTCGCTATGGGTCTCTGTGGGTCTCTATGGGGTCTCTATGGGTCGCTATGGGTTGCTATGGGTCGCTCTGGGTCAGTTATGGGTCGCTATGGGTCAGTTATGGGTCGCTATGGGTCTCTATGGGTCGCTGTGGGGTCGCTATGGGTCGCTATGGGTCGCTATGGGTCTCTATGGGTCAGTTATGGGTCTCTATGGGTCGCTATGGGTCGCTATGGGTCGCTATGGGTCTCTATGGGTCAGTTATGGGTCGCTATGGGTCTCTATGGGTCAGTTATGGGTCTCTATGGGGTCGCTATGGGTCTCTATGGGTCTCTATGGGTCGTTATGGGTCGCTATGGGTCTCTATGGGTCTCTATGGGTCGCTGTGGGGTCGCTATGGGTCGCTATGGGTCTCTATGGGTCAGTTATGGGTCTCTATGGGTCGCTATGGGTCTCTATGGGTCGCTATGGGTCTCTATGGGTCAGTTATGGGTCGCTATGGGTCGCTATGGGTCTCTATGGGTCAGTTATGGGTCTCTATGGGGTCGCTATGGGTCTCTATGGGTCTCTATGGGTCGCTATGGGTCGCTGTGGGTCAGTTACTGGTCGCTGTGGGTCGCTATGGGTCGCTGTGGGGTCTCTATGGGTTGCTATGGGGTCGCTGTGGGTCGCTATGGGTCGCTGTGGGGCTGCCCCCCAGACCATTCCCTGCGGGTGTTCTCGGCTGTGGGGTCGGAGCTGCGGCCGTTGCGCTCCACGCGGGGCCGCGACGTGGGGTGGAGTATCCTCGACGTCGCCTTCACCCCCGACGGCGCCCACGGCCTCTACTGCAGTTGGTCCCCCTACGGTGAGCCGTGGGGCAGCCGTGGGGCGGCCGTGGGGTGGCTATGGGGCGGCTGTGGGGTGGCTATGGGGCGCTATGGGGCAGGAACTATGCTCTATGGGGGTTGATATGGGGTCTTGGGGGGCTATGGGGCAGATTTGGGGCTCTATGGGGTGGGATATGGGGTCTTGGGGGGCTGTGGGGTGGTTATGGGGTGGTTATGGGGCGCTATGGGGCAGTTATGGGGCGCTATGGGGCAGGAACCGGGCTCTATGGGGTCTCTATGAGACTGTATGGGGGTTCTTGGGGGGGCTACGGGGGAGAATATGGGATCTATGGGGTGGGATATGGGGTCTGTGGGGCGCTATGGGGCATTATGGGGTGGTTATGGGGCGCTATGGGGCGGTTATGGGGCACTATAGGGCAGTTATGGGGTGCTATGGGGCAGGAACTGTGCTCTATGGGGGATGATATGGGGTCTTGGGGGGCTATGGGGTGGGATATGGGGTCTATGGGGCGCTATGGGGTGGTTATGGGGTGCTATGGGGCGGCTATGGGGCGCTATGGGGCGGGAACTGGGCTCTATGGGGGATGATATGGGGTCTTGGGGGGCTATGGGGCAGATTTGGGGCTCTATGGGTCAGGATATGGGGTCTATGGGGTGGTTATGGGGCGCTGTGGGGCAGTTATGGGGCGCTATGGGGCAGCTATGGGGCAGCTCTAAGGCCTCCCCCCACCCCCAGTGCACAGCTTCAACCTCCACGGGGAGGACGAGACCCACACGGCGATGGACCTGCGGTGGGGCGCTATGGGGCAGCCGTGGGGCGCTATGGGGCAGCCGTGGGGCAGGGATCCGGGGGGGGATCTATGGGTCAGAACTCCCATTCTATGGGTCAGAACCTCCTCTCTATGGGTCAGAACCCCCTCTCTATGGGTCAGAACCCCCTCTCTATGGGTCAGAACCCCTCTCTATGGGTCAGAGCCCCTCTCTATGGGTCAGAACCCCCTCTCTATGGGTCAGAACTCCCATTCTATGGGTCAGAACCCCTCTCTATGGGTCAGAACTCCCTCTCTATGGGTCAGAACCCCCTCCTATGGGTCAGAACCGCCATTCTATGGGGCAGAACTCCCATTCTATGGGTCAGAACCCCCTCTCTATGGGTCAGAACTCCTCTCTATGGGTCAGAACCCCCATTCTATGGGTCAGAACCCCTCTCTATGGGTCAGAACCCCTCTCTATGGGTCAGAACCTTCTCTCTATGGGTCAGAACTCCCTCTCTATGGGTCAGAACCCCTCTCTATGGGGCAGAACCGCCATTCTATGGGGCAGAACCCCCATTCTATGGGTCAGAACCCTCTTTTTATGGGTCAATACCGCCATTCTATGGGTCAGAACCGCCATTCTATGGGTCAGAACCGCCATTCTATGGGGCAGAAGGTATTGCTATGGGTCCCCGTCTCCGCTATGGGGCAGCCGTGGGTCTCAGCCCCCCCCGTTTCCGCCCCACAGCCCCCCGGAGCGGCGCTTCGCGCTCTTCTCCCTCGCCGTGGGGCAGGGAGGCCACGAGGTCTTTGGCGGCGCCAACGACGGCTGCGTCTACGCCTACGACCGTGGGGCCCAGCGGCGCGTCCTGAGGGTCAGCCCCACGGCGCTATGGGGCGGAGGGGGGGAGGGGGGGGCACTGGGAGGGGATTGGGAGCACTGGGAGGGGCACTGGGGGCACTGGGAGGGGATTGGGGGCACTGGGAGGGGATTGGGGGCACTGGGAGGGGATTGGGGGCACTGGGAGGGGAGTGGGAGCACTGGGAGGGACACTGGGAGCACTGGAGGGACTGGGAGCAACTGGGAGGGAGTCTGGGAGCAACTGGGAGCACTGGGAGGGGCACTGGGAGCAACTTGGATGGACTGGGGGCAACTGGAAGCACTGGGAGGGGCACTGGGAGCACTGGGAGGGGGTCTGGTGGTACTGGGAGAGGGACTGGGAGGGGTACTGGGAGCACTGGGAGGGGGTCTGGTGGCACTGGGAGCAACTGGGAGCACTGGGAGGGGCACTGGGAGCACTGGGAGGGGGTCTGGGGGTACTGGGAGGGGCACTGGGAGCAACTTGGATGGACTGGGGGCAACTGGGAGCACTGGGAGGGGGACTAGGGGTACTGGGAGCACTGGGAGGGGACTGGAGCAACTGGGAGGGGGACTGGGAGCACTGGGAGTGGGACTGGGGGCAACTGGGATGGAGCTGTGGACACTGGGAGGCACTGGGAGCAACTGGGAGGGCACTGGGAGCAACTGGGAGCACTGGGAGGGGCACTGGGAGGGGGACTGGGAGCACTGGGAGGGGGTCTGGTGGTACTGGGAGCACTGGGAAGGGCACTGGGAGGCACTGGGAGCACTGGGAGTGGGACTGGGGGCAACTGGGAGGGAACTGGGAGCACTGGGAGGGACTGGGGGGGAACTGGGAGGGAACTGGGAGGGACTGGGAGCAACTGGGAGCACTGGGAGTGGGACTGGGAGCACTGGGAGGGGCACTGGGAGCCACTGTGAGCACTGGGAGGGGCACTGGGAGCAACTGGGATGGATTGGGAGTACTGGGAGGGGCACTGGGGGCACTGGGAGGGGGACTGGGAGCAACTGGGATGGACTAGGGGCAACTGGGATGGAGCTGTGGGCAACTGGGAGCAACTGGGAGGGGCACTGGGAGCACTGTGATGGAGCTGTGGGCAACTGGGAGCACTGGGAGGGGCACTGGGAGCACTGGGAGGGGCACTGGGAGCACTGGGAGGGGGACTGGGCGTGGACTGGGGGCAACTGGGATGGAGCTGTGGGCAACTGGGAGCACTGGGAGGGGCTGGGAGCAGTGGGAGTGTGACTGGGATGGACTGGGGGCACTGGGAGGGGACTGGGAGCAACTTGGATGGACTGGGGGCAACTGGGAGCACTGGGAGGGGCACTGGGAGCACTGGGAGGGGGTCTGGTGGTACTGGGAGCACTGGGAGAGGGACTGGGAGGGGTACTGGGAGCACTGGGAGGGGGTCTGGTGGCACTGGGAGCACTGGGAGGGGCACTGGGAGCACTGGGAGGGGGTCTGGGGGCACTGGGGGCAACTGGGAGTGGACTGGGGGCAACTGGGATGGAGCTGTGGACACTGGGAGGACACTGGGAGGGACTGGGAGCAACTGGGAGGGCACTGGGAAGGACACTGGGAGTGGGACTGGGGGCACTGGGAGCACTGGGAGGGGCACTGGGAGCAACTGGGAGTGGACTGGGGGCAACTGGGATGGAGCTGGGGGCAACTGGGGGCACTGGGAGTGTGACTGGGAGCACTGGGAGGGAACTGGGGGCAACTGGGAGTGGACTGGGAGCACTGGGAGGGCCACTGGGAGCAACTGGGATGAAGTTTGGGCTAAACCGGGAGGTAATTATGGTACCCTTGGGCTGAACTGGGAGCTACTGGGCTGAACTGGGAGCTACTGGGCTGAACTGGGAGCTACTGGGACGGCATCCACAAGGCCTGGACATGGCGTGGGGGGGGGGCAGAACTGGTTTGAAGCGGTTTGGAGTGGTTTGAAGCAGTTTGGAGCGGTTTGGAGCGGTTTGGAGCGGTTTGTACTGGTTTGTACTGGTTTGTACTGGTTTGTCCTGGTCAGGTGGAGGCGCACGAGGCGGACGTGAACGCGGTGGCGGTGGTGGACGCTGGGGGGCAGTTGGTGGCCACGGGGGGGGACGATGGCCTCGTCCGCGTGTGGGACCGCAGGGGCCTCGGCAGCCACCGCCCCGTGAGCCGCATGGCCGGGCACCGCGGGGGGGTCACCTTCCTCCACTGCCCCGTGAGCACTGGGAGCACTGGGAGCACTGGGAGGGACTGGGGGGACTGGGCACCGCGGGGGGGTCACCTTCCTCCACTGCCCCGTGAGCACTGGGAGCACTGGGAGCACTGGGAGGGACTGGGGGGGACTGGGCACCGCGGGGGGGTCACCTTCCTCCACTGCCCCATGAGCACTGGGAGCACTGGGAGGGACTGGGAGGGACTGGGGGTCACCTTCCTCCACTGCCCCGGGAGCACTGGGAGCACTGGGAGGGACTGGGAGGGACTGGGCACCGCAGGGGGGTCACCTTCCTCCACTGCCCCGTGAGCACTGGGAGCACTGGGAGCACTGGGAGGGGGAATGGGGGGGACTGGGAGGGACTGGGCACCGCAGGGGGGTCACCTTCCTCCACTGCCCCGTGAGCACTGGGAGCACTGGGAGGGGGAATTGGGGCACTGGGAGGGACCTGGGAGGGGGAATGGGGGGACTGGGAGGGACTGGGAGGGGGAATGGGGATACTGGGAGGGACTGGGAACAACTGGGAGAGGAAATGGGGCACTGGGAGGGGGAATGGGGGCACTGGGAGGGACTGGGAGGGGATTGGGGGGACTGGGAGGGGGAATGGGGGGCACTGGGAAGCACTGGGAGGGACTGGGAGGAGGAATGGGGGGACTGGGAGGGGATTGGGGGTACTGGGAGGGACTGGGAGATAACTGGGAAGGAGTGGGAGAGGGAATGGGGGCACTGGGAGAGCACTGGGATGGACTGGGAGGGACTGGGAGGGGGAATGGAGGCACTGGGAATGGAAGTGGGAGGCAGTGGGATGGACTGGGGGGGGAATGGGGATACTGGGAGGGACTGGGATGGACTGGGAGGGACTGGGAGTGGGAAGAGGAGCACTGGGAGGGAACTGGGAGCCACTGGGAGGGGGAATGGGGATACTGGGAGGCACTGGGAGGGCACTGGGATGGAGTGGGAGGAGGAATGGGGGCACTGGGAATGGAAATGGGAGCACTGGGATGGGGTTTGGGTTAAACTGGGAGGTAGTTATGGGGTCTTGGGGTCAACTGGGAGCTACTGGTTTGAACTGGGAGCTACTGGGGTGAACTGGGAGCAACTGGGAAGGAGATATAGTGGAAGAACCGGAGGTGGGATGGTCTCCAGAAGCTTTGGAGATGCTGTGGGAGCCACTGGGAGCACTGGGACGGGAGTTGGGGTGAACTGGGAGGTAGTTATGGGCTCTTGGGCTGAACTGGGAGCTACTGGGATGAACTGGGAGCTACTGGGAAGGAGATATGGTGGAAGAACCGGAGGTGGGATGGTCTCCAGAAGCTTTGGAGATGCTGTGGGAGCCACTGGGAGCACTGGGATGGGGTTTGGGGTGAACTGGGAGGTAGTTATGGGCTCTTGGGGTCAACTGGGAGCTACTGGGATGAACTGGGAGCAACTGGGAAGGAGATATAGGAGAAGAACTGGAGGTGGGATGGTCTCCAGAAGCTTTGGAGATGCTGTGGGAGCCACTGGGAGCACTGGGACGGGGGTTGGGTTGAACTGGGAGGTAGTTATGGGTCCTGGGGTGAACTGGGAGCTACTGGGGTGAACTGGGAGCTACTGGTTTGAACTGGGAGGCACTGGTGTTGGCGCAGGGCGACGGGCGGCACCTGGTGTCCAACTCCAAGGATCAGACGGCGAAGCTGTGGGACCTGCGGCGCCCGGCGGGGGAGGGGGCGGTGGCCGCCGCCCGCAGAGCCGTCACCACCCACCCCTGGGACTACCGCTGGGAGGAGGCGCCCCCCCGTACGCACTGGGAGGCACTGGGAGGCACTGGGATGGGACTGGGAGGCACTGGGAGGGCACTGGGAGGGCACTGGGATGGACTGGGAGGGCACTGGGATGGACTGGGAGGCACTGGGATGGACTGGGAGGCATTGGGATGGACACTGGGATGGACTGGGATGGACTGGGGGGTGACTGGGATGGACTGGGGGGCACTGGGATGGACTGGGAGGCACTCATCTCCCCACTTACCCCTTAATTACGTCTTAGTCGCTCCGTTCGCTCCTTAATTACCCTTAATTAGGCCTTTATTACCCCATTTCCCCCTTAATTACCTCCTAATTGCCCTTAATTACCCCATTCCCCCTTAATTACCTCTTAATTGCCATTAATTACCCCATTCCCCCTTAATTACCTCCTAATTACCCTTAATTACGCCTTTATTACCTCATTTCCCCTAATTACCTCCTAATCGCCCTTAATTACCCAATTTCCCCTTAATTACCTCTTAATTACCCTTAATTACGCCTTTATTACCCCATTTCCCCCTTAATTACCCCATTTCCCCTTAATTACCTCCTAATTACCCTTAATTACGCTTTAGTACCCATTTCCCCCTTAATTACCTCCTAATTGCCCTTAATTACTCCTTTATTATCTCATTTCCCCCTTAATTATCTCCTAATTGCCCTTAATTACCTCATTTCCCCCCTTAATTACCTCCTAATTGCCCATAATTAACCCATTTCCCCTTAATTACCTCCTAATTACCCTTAATTACGCCTTTATTACCTCATTTCCCCCTTAATTACCTCCTAATTGCCCTTAATTACCTCATTTCCCCCTTTAATTACCCCATTTCCCCCTTAATTACCTCCTAATTGCCCTTAATTAGCCTTTATTACTCTATTTTCCTCTTAATTACCTCCTAATTGCCCTTAATTACGCCTTTATTACCCTATTTCCCCCTTAATTATCACCTAATTGCCCTCAATTACCCCATTTCCCCCTTAATTACCTCCTAATTGCCCTTAATTACCCCATTTTCCCCTTAATTACCACCTAATTGCCCTTAATTAGGCCTTTATTACCCTATTTCCCCCATTAATTACCTCCTAATTACCCTTAATTACGCCTTTATTACCCTATTCCCCCTTAATTATCACCTAATTGCCCTTAATTACCCCATTTCCCCTTAATTACGCCTTCGTTACCCCTTAACGGCGCTTAATTACACCTCCATCACCCCATGAACCCCTTAATTACCCAATGGGGCTTTAATTACTCTCTTTACCCCTTAATTACCACAATAACCCCTCGATTCGCCCTTAATTACGCCCTCATTATCCCTTTTACCCCTTAATTACCCCTTAATTACCACAGTAACCTTGAATTCGCCCTAATTACCCCTTAATTACCACAAAAACCCCTCAATTCGCCCTTAATTACGCCTTCATTATCCCTTTTACCCCTTAATTACCCCTTAATTACCACAAAACCCCCTCAATTCGGCCCTAATTACACCCTCATTATCCCTTTTACCCCTTAATTACCCTAATTACCTCTCGTCCCCCCCCGTTTCCCGCCATTTCTCTCCCCCCCCCCCTTGTTGCCATGGCGACCTCGGCAAAGGGCGGGAAGACCCGCGTGGCGGGGGGGCGTGGCTTACCCTTAGCCCCGCCCTCTCCCTTTTAAGGCGGTGGCGCCGTGGCTTTAATTACCCCTTTTACCCCTCCGTTTGCCTCAATTACCCTTTGACCCCTCGATTTGCCATTAATTACCCCTTAATTAACCAAAGAACCTCTCGATTGCCCTTAATTACGCTTTCATTGGTCCATTTACCCCTAATTACCCCTTAATTACCTCAATAACCCCTCAATTTGCCCCTAATTACGCTTCAATTATCTCAATTACCCCTTAATTACCCTTAATTACCACACTAATCCTCAATTTGCCCCTAATTACGCCTCTCTTATCTCAATTACCCCTTAATTACGCCTTCATTATCCCCTTTTTTCCCCTTAATTACCCTTAATTCCCACAATAACCCCTCGATTCGCCCTTAATTACGCCTTCATTATCCCTTTTACCCCTTAATTACCCCTTAATTACCACAAAAATCCCTCAATTTGCCCTTAATTACACCTTCATTATCCCTTACCCTTAATTACCCTAATTACCACAATAACCCCTCAATTCGCCCTTAATTACACTTTCATTATCCCTTTTACCCCTTAATTACCCTTAATTACCACAAAAACCCCTCAATTCGCCCTTAATTACGCCCTCATTATCCCTTTACCCCTTAATTACCCCTAATTACCACAATAACCCCTCAATTCGCCCTTAATTACGCCTTCATTATCCCTTTTACCCCTTAATTACCCCTTAATTACCACAAAACCCTTCAATTCGCCCCTAATTACGCCTTCATTATCCCTTTTTCCCTTAATTACCCTAATTACCTCAATAACCCCTCTTAATTCGCTCTTAATTACGCCCTTCATTATCCCTTTTACCCCTTAATTACCACAAAAAACCCTCAATTTGCCCTTTATTACACCTTCATTATCCCTTTTACCCTTAATTACCCCTTAATACCTCAATAACCCCCTCCATTCGCCCTTAATTACGCCTTCATTATCCCTTTACCCCTTAATTACCACAAAAACCCCTCAATCGCCCTAATTTACGCCTTCATTATCCCTTTTACCCTTAATTACCCCTTAATTACCTCAATAAACCCCTCAATTCGCCCTAATTACGCCCTCATTATCCTTTACCCCTTAATTACCCTTAATTACCTCTCGACCCCCCCCCCCGTTGTTGCCATGGCGACCTCAGCAAAGGGCGGGAAGAGCCGCGCGCGACTGGTGGGGGGGCGTGGCTTCTCTGTGGCCCCGCCCCCTCTCCCTTTTTAACGCGATGACGTCACAGCCGCGACCACGTGTCTGCCGGGGGACCCGTCGCTGGTGACGTTCCGGGTCACGTGGTGCTGCACACGCTGCTGCGGGTCCGCCTCGCGCCGGCGGGGGGGCGCGCGCTGGGGGCGGGGTGCGCCTCGGGCCAAGTGTGGGTGAGCGCCAACGAGGAGGGGCGGGGCTTGAGGGGAGGGGCGTGGCCCCAGCGCGGGGCGGAAGGGAGGGGGCGGGGCAGCGCTGGGCGGGAAAGGAGGGGGCGTGGTTTGAGGGGAGGGGGCGTGGTTTAAGGGAGGGTATGAGGTGAATGGGGGTGGGGGGGTGGTTCTGTGGGGCAGATGTGGGGTGGAAATGGGCAGATGTGGGGCAGAGGGGGATCTGTGGGGCAGAAATGGGGCAGATGTGGGGCAGAGGGGGATCTATGGGGCAGGTGTGGGGCAGAGAGGGGTCTATGGGGCAGAGGGGGCTCTATGGGGCAGATATGGGGTAGAAATGGGCAGATGTGGGGCAGAGGGGGATCTGTGGGGCAGATGTGGGGCAGAGGGGGTCTATGGGGTGGAAATGGGGCAGATGTGGGGCAGAGGGGGGTCTATGGGGCAGATGGGGTAGAAATGGGGCAGATGTGGGGCAGAGGGGGAGATATGGGGCAGATGTGGGGCAGAGGGGGTCTATGGGGTGGAAATGGGGCAGATGTGGGGCAGAGGGTGGTTCTGTGGGCAGAGAGAGGGATCTGTGGGCAGAGGGGGTCTATGGGGCAGATGTGGGGCAGAAGGGGTTCTATGGGGCGGATATGGGGGCAGATGTGGGGCAGAGGGTGTCTATGGGGGGGCAGATGTGGGGCAGAGGGTGTCTATGGGGGGGCAGATGTGGGGCAGAGGGGTCTATGGGGCAGATATGGGGAAGAAGGGGGTTCTATGGGGCAGATGTGGGCAGAGGGGGGTTCTATGGGGCAGAGAGAGGGGTCTGTGGGGCAGATAGGGGCAGATGTGGGCAGAGGGGGTCATGGGGCAGATGGGGGCAGAGGGGCGGGGGGCAGATGTGGGGCAGAAGGGGTTCTATGGGGCGGATATGGGGGCAGATGTGGGCAGAGGATGTCTGTGGGGCGGCAGATGTGGGGCAGAGGGGGTCTATGGGGCAGATATGGGGAAGAAAGGGGTTCTATGGGGCAGATGTGGGGCAGAGGGGGGTTCTATGGGGCAGAGAGAGGGGTCTGTGGGGCAGATGTGGGGCAGAAGGGGTCTATGGGGCAGAAATGGGGCAGAGGGGGTCTGTGGGGTGGAAATGGGGCAGATGTGGGGCAGAAATGGGGCAGATGTGGGGCAGAGGGTTCTATGGGCAGATATGGGGGCAGATGTGGGGCAGAAGGGGTCTATGGGGCAGATGTGAAGCAGAAATGGGGCAGATGTGGGGCAGAAGGGGTGCTATGGGGCAGATATGGGGGCAGGTGTGGGCAGAAGGGGTCTATGGGGCAGATGTGAAGCAGAAATGGGGCAGATGTGGGGCAGAAGGGGTTCTATGGGGCAGATATGGGGGCAGGTGTGGGGCAGAAGGGGTCTGTGGGGCATACAGGGGGTAGAAATGGGGCAGAGGGGGTCTATATGGCAGAGAGTGGATCTATGGGGCCGAGGGAGGGATCTATGGGGCAGAGTGTGGATCTATGGGACAGAAGGAGGGATCTATGGGGCAGAGGGAGGGATCTGTGGGGCAGAGAGTGCATCTATGGGGCAGAAGGTGTAGCCAGAGCGCAGGAACAGGGGGGGTGTCTGTGTTTCTATGGGTCTGGGGGAGATCTATGGGTCTGGGGCGGCTCTATGGGTCTGGAGGGCTCGCTATGGGTCAGAGGGAGGGATCTATGGGGCAGAGGCTGCCCTGACCCACACCCTCTCTGCCCCACAGTCTACGACGTCCTGACGGGGCGAGTGCTGCGGCGCCTCAGCCGCCATCGGGGCTGCGTCCGCGACGTCTGCTGGGGACCCCAACCCTGGCGGCTGGCCACGGCCTCGGTGCGTGCTCGGGGGCGCTATGGGGCAGCTATGGGGCAGCTATGGGGCAGCTATGGGGCGCTATGGGGCAGCTATGGGGCTCCATTGGTGTCTATTGGCTCCCATTGGTTTCCATTGGGTCTCTATAGGGGTCTCTATGGGGTCTCTATGGGGGCTCTATGAGGTTCTGTGGGTTCACTATGGGTCTCTATGGGTCTCTATGGGTCTCTATGGGGCAGCTATGGGGCGCTATGGGGCTCCATTGGTCCCTATTGGTCTCCATTGGTGTCTATTGGCTCCCATTGGTTTCCATTGGGTTCAATGGGTCTTAATGGGTCCCTATGGGGTCTCTATGGG
Source organism: Cuculus canorus (assembly GCF_017976375.1). Taxonomy (NCBI): domain Eukaryota; kingdom Metazoa; phylum Chordata; class Aves; order Cuculiformes; family Cuculidae; genus Cuculus; species Cuculus canorus. Next base: position 584,884 of record NC_071439.1, read on the forward strand.
GTCTCTATGGGGTCTCTATGGGTCTCTGTGGGTCTCTATGGGTCTCTATGGGTCTCTATGGGGTCTCTGTGGGTCTCTATGGGTCTCTATGGGGTCTCTATGGGTCTCTATGGGTCTCTGTGGGTCTCTATGGGTCTCTGTGGGGTCTCTGTGGGTCTCTATGGGGTCTCTGTGGGTCTCTATGGGTCTCTATGGGGTCTCTATGGGTCCCTGTGGGGTCTCTATGGGTCTCTATGGGTCTCTATGGGTCTCTATGGGGTCTCTATGGGTCTCTATGGGTCTCTATGGGTCTCTATGGGTCCCTGTGGGGTCTCTGTGGGTCTCTATGGGTCTCTGTGGGTCTCTATGGGGTCTCTATGGGTCTCTATGGGTCTCTATGGGGTCTCTATGGGTCTCTATGGGTCTCTGTGGGTCTCTATGGGGCTCTATGGGTCTCTATGGGTCTCTGTGGGTCTCTATGGGGCTCTATGGGTCTCTATGGGTCTCTATGGGGTCTCTATGGGTCTCTATGGGTCTCTATGGGGTCTCTATGGGGTCTCTATGGGTCTCTATGGGTCTCTATGGGGTCTCTATGGGGTCTCTATGGGTCTCTGTGGGTCTCTATGGGTCTCTATGGGTCTCTATGGGGTCTCTATGGGGTCTATGGGTCTCTATGGGTCTCTATGGGGTCTCTGTGGGTCTCTATGGGGTCTATGGGTCTCTATGGGGTCTCTATGGGTCTCTATGGGGTCTCTATGGGGTCTCTATGGGTCTCTATGGGGTCTATGGGTCTCTATGGGCTCTATGGGTCTCTATGGGGTCTCTATGGGGTCTCTATGGGTCTCTATGGGTCTCTATGGGGTCTCTATGGGGTCTATGGGGTCTCTATGGGGTCTCTATGGGGTCTATGGGTCTCTATGGGTCTCTATGGGGTCTCTATGGGTCTCTGTGGGTCTCTATGGGGGCTCTATGGGGTCTCTATGGGTCTCTATGGGTCTCTATGGGGTCTCTATGGGTCTCTATGGGGTCTATGGGGTCTCTATGGGTCTCTATGGGTCTCTATGGGTCTCTATGGGGTCTCTATGGGTCTCTATGGGTCTCTATGGGGTCTCTATGGGATCTCTATGGGTCTCTATGGGGTCTCTATGGATCTCTATGGGTCTCTATGGGTCTCTATGGGTCTCTGTGGGTCTCTATGGGGTCTCTGTGGGTCTCTATGGGTCTCTATGGGGTCTCTATGGGGTCTATGGGGTCTCTATGGGTCTCTATGGGTCTCTATGGGTCTCTATGGGTCTCTATGGGGTCTCTATGGGGTCTATGGGGTCTCTATGGGGTCTCTATGGGTCTCTATGGGTCTCTATGGGGTCTCTGTGGGTCTCTATGGGGTCTCTATGGGTCTCTATGGGGTCTCTGTGGGTCTCTATGGGGTCTCTATGGGGCGCTATGGGGCGCTATGGGGCGCTATGGGTCAGGATCTATGGGTCAGGATCTGCCCCACAGTGGGACGGGACAGTTCGGCTCTGGGGTTATCGCGACCCACAAGCGGAGGAGGAGGGAGAGGAGGACGCGACCCACGGCGACCCCCAATAAAGGCCTCTGCCCCACAAGTGACACCTGGGCTCTGACTTGGGGGGCAGAGGGGGACCTACAGCTCCCCTGCCCCATAGATCCTCCCTCCTGCCCCATAGATCCCCTCTCTGCCCCATAGATCCCCCTTTTAGCCCCATAGATCCCCCCCCTGCCCCATAGCTGCCCCACATTGACCACAACCATGGAGAACCTTCCAGATCTTCACGCTCGCCCCACACTTGTGGGGCGGAGTGGAGGGTGGGGGGGTTGTTATAGGGCAGCGCCGTGGGGCAGAGCGGCCATCTTAGGTCGAGTCAGCATCTGGAAGGGGAAAGAGGGGGTTCTGCCCCATAGATCCCCCTCTGTGCCCCATAGATCCCTCTTTCTGCCCCATAGATCCCCATTTCTGGCCCATAGACCCCCATTTCTGCCCCATAGATCCCCTCTCTGCCCCATAGATCCCCATTTCTGCCCCACAGACCCCCCATTCTGCCCCATAGATCCCCATTCTGCCCCATAGATCCCCCATTCTGCCCCATAGACCCCCATTTCTGCCCCACAGAGCCCCATTCTGCCCCATAGACCCCCATTTCTGCCCCACAGAGCCCCATTCTGCCCCATAGACCCCCATTCTGCCCCACAGACCCCCCATTCTGCCCCATAGATCCCCCATTCTGCCCCACAGACCCCCCATTCTGCCCCATAGATCCCCCATTCTGCCCCACAGACCCCCATTCTGCCCCATAGATCCCCCATTCTGCCCCATAGACCCCCATTCTGCCCCATAGATCCCCCATTCTGCCCCATAGATCCCCATTCTGCCCCATAGCTCCCCCATTCTGCCCCATAGATCCCCATTTCTGCCCCATAGAGCCCATTCTGCCCCATAGACCCCCTATTCTGCCCCATAGACCCCCATTCTGCCCCATAGACCCCCCATTCTGCCCCATAGACCCCCCATTCTGCCCCATAGATCCCCCATTCTGCCCCACAGACCCCCCATTCTGCCCCATAGATCCCCCATTCTGCCCCATAGACCCCCATTCTGCCCCATAGATCCCCATTCTGCCCCATAGATCCCTCCTTCTGCCCCACAGATCCCCCATTCTGCCCCATAGATCCCCCATTCTGCCCCATAGATCCCTCCTTCTGCCCCACAGATCCCCCATTCTGCCCCATAGACCCCCAATTCCGCCCCATAGATCCCCCATTCTGCCCCATAGACCCCCATTCTGCCCCATAGATCCCCATTCTGCCCCATAGATCCCTCCTTCTGCCCCACAGATCCCCCATTCTGCCCCACAGACCCCCATTCTGCCCCATAGATCCCCCATTCTGCCCCATAGACCCCCATTCTGCCCCATAGATCCCCCATTCTGCCCCATAGACCCCCATTTCTGCCCCATAGATCCCCTTCTCTGCCCCATAGACCCCCATTCCGCCCCATAGACCCCCATTTCTGCCCCATAGACTCCCATTTCTGCCCCATAGATCCCCCATTCTGCCCCATAGATCCCCATTTCTTCCCCATAGACCCCCATCTCTTCCCCATAGACCCCCATTTCTGCCCCAAAGATCCCCATTCTGCCCCATAGACCCCCCTTTCTGCCCCACAGATCCCCCATTCTGCCCCATAGACCCCCCATTCTGCCCCATAGACCCCCATTTCTGCCCCACAGATCCCCCATTCTGCCCCATAGACCCCCCCATTCTGCCCATAGCGCGCACCCTGCCCCACGGCGGGCGCCATCTTGGCTCTGTAGGTGACGACGGCGTCGAAGGCGAAGACGAAGGCGAGAACGAGGCTGAAGGTCTGGGGGGGGGAAGGGGGGGACACTTAGGGGTCGATCTATGGGGCGGAGGAGGGATCTATGGGGCAGAGGAGGGGATCTGTGGGGCGGAGGAGGAGCCACTCACGAAGGTGGTGGCGGCCAAAGCGTCGCGAGACGAAGCCAAAGAGACCAAAGCGGTGACAAAGAAGATGGCGGCGCCGCTGACGGCACGGAGGAGGTCCTGAGGGGGCAAGATGGCCGACAAGATGGCCGACAGGGCGGGGTCAAGGGGGAGGACAAGATGGAGGATGGGATGGGGACAAGATGGAGGATAGGATGGGGTCAAGATGGAGGACAAGATGAGGTCAAGATGGGGTCAAGATGGAGGACAGGGTGGGGTCAAGATGGAGGACAGGGTGGGGCAAGATGAGGTCAAGATGGAGGACAGGGTGGGGTCAAGATGGAGGACAGGATGGGGTCAAGATGGAGGACAGGATGGGGTCAATATGAGGTCAAGATGGAGGACAGGATGGAGTCAAGATGGAGGACAGGATGGGGTCAAGATGGAGGATGGGATGGGGTCAAGATGGAGGACAAGATGAGGTCAAGATGGGGTCAAGATGGAGGACAGGATGGGGTCAAGATGGAGGACAGGGTGGGGTCAAGATGAGGTCAAGATGGAGGACAGGGTGGGGTCAAGATGGGGTCAAGATGGAGGACAGGATGGAGTCAAGATGGAGGACAGGATGGGGTCAAGATGAGGTCAAGATGGAGGACAGGATGGGGTCAATATGAGGTCAAGATGGAGGACAGGATGGAGTCAGGATGGAGGACAGGATGGGGTCAAGATGGGGTCAAGATGGAGGACAGGGTGGGGTCAGGATGGAGGACAGGGTGGGGTCAAGATGGGGTCAAGATGGAGGACAGGGTGGGGTCAAGATGGAGGACAGGATGGGGTCAAGATGGGGTCAAGATGGTGGACAGGGTGGGGTCAAGATGGAGGACTGGGTGGGGTCAAGATGAGGTCAAGATGGAGGACAGGGTGGGGTCAAGATGAGGTCAAGATGGAGGACAAGATGGCTGACAAGATGGAGGAGAAGATGGAGGAGAAGATGGAGGTGGAGGGGACCCCAAGATGGCGGCCGTGATGGACCAAAATGGCGGCCAAGATGGCGGCTATGATGGATCCAAGTGGAGGGAGGCCATGATGGCGGCCATGATGGATGGAGCGGGCAGCCATGATGTTCCAAGATGGCGGCCGAGATGGAAGCCATGATGGATCCAGATGGAAGCCATGATGGCAGCCATGATGGATGGAACTGGCGGCCATGATGGAAGCCATGATGGAAGCCATAATGGCGGCCATGATGGATCCAGATGGAAGCCATGATGGAGGCCATGATGGATCCAAATGGCAGCCATGATGGATCCAGATGGAGGCCATGATAGAAGCCATAATGGCAGCCATGATGGATGGAACTGGCAGCCATGATGGAAGCCATGATGGAGGCCATGATGGAGGCCATGATGGAGGCCATGATGGATCCAGATGGCAGCCATGATGGCGGCCATGATGGATGGAACTGGTGGCCATGATGGTGGCGATGATGGCAGCCATGATGGGTGGAGCTGTCGGCCATGATGGATCCAGATGGAGGCCATGATGGCAGCCATGATGGAGGCCATGATGGATCCAAATGGCAGCCATGATGGAAGCCATTATAGAGGCCATGTTAGAAGCCATGATGGCAGCCATGATGGATCCAGATGGAGGCCATGATGGAGGCCATGATGGATCCAAATGGCAGCCATGATGGAAGCCATTATAGAGGCCATGTTAGAAGCCATGATGGCAACCATGATGGATCCAGATGGAGGCCATGATGTTCCAATGTTCTCGGCCGCCATGATGGAAGCCATGATGGACCCAAGTGGCGGCCATGATGGATTCAGATGGAGGCCATAATGGCGGCCATGATGGAAGCCATGATGGATGGTGCCAAGATGGCGGCCATGATGTTCCAAGATGGCAGCCGAAATGTCAGCCATGATGGAGTGATGGCAGCCATGATGGATGCAGCTGTCGGCCATGATGGAAGCCATGATGGCGGCCATGATGGACCCAAATGGCGGCCATGATGGATCCAGATGGAAGCCATGATGGCAGCCATGATTGAGGCCATGATGGCTCCAAATGGCAGCCATGATGGAAGCCATTATAGAGGCCATGTTGGAAGCCATGATGGCAGCCATGATGGAGGCCATGATGGATGGAGCTGGCGGCCATGATGGAAGCCATGATGGCAGCCATGATGGATGGAACTGATGGCCATAATGGAAGCCATGATGGACCCAAATGGCGGCCATGATGGATCCAGATGGAAGCCATGATGGAAGCCATGTTGGAAGCCATGATGGATCGAGATGGAGGCCATGATGGTGGCCATGATGGATGGAACTGTTGGCCATAATGGAGGCGGTGATGGATCCAAATGGCGGCCATGATGGATCCAGATGGAAGCCATGACGGCAGCCATGATGTGTTCCACGCTGTGGGGCCGTACCAGGCAGGCGCCGTGGGGCAGGCGGGGGGGCGGGCGCAGGAGCTGCCCCCCAAGCGCGGCCGCGACCCCCAAAGTCTGGAGCAGAGCCGGAGCCAAAGTGGGGGGCGCGGGGGGGGGCCAACAGCCCCACAACTGCCCCACAGAGCACCTGGGGGGGGGCACCGCGACCCATAAGTGACCCCCGAGTGACCCACAGAGCCCATAGTGACCCTTGAGTGACCCATAAATGACCCCCAAATGACCCATAAAGCCAACAGTGACCCATAAATGACCCTTGAGCGACCCCCAAGGAACTACGTGACCCCCAAGTGACCCACAGCACCAATAGAGACCCACAAAGACCCATAAGTCACCTCCAAGTGACCCATAGGGACCCATAAGTGACCTCCAAGTGACCCATTGAGACCCATAAGTGACCCCCAAGTGACCCACAGAGCCCATAGTGACCCACAAAGACCCAGAAGTGACCTCCAAGTGACCCATAGGGACCCATAAGTGACCCCCAGAGCCCATAGTGACCCACAAAGACCCATAAGTGACCCCCAAGTGACCCATAGAGCCCACGGGGACCCATAAGTGACCCATAGGGACCCCCAAGTGACTCAGAGAGACCCATAAGTGACCCATAGAGACCCATAAGGGTTTGGGGGGGGACACAGGGGGTGTGGGGCAGCCCCATAAGTGACCCACCCGGAACCTATAGGACAAAGCAAAGTGTGGGGCAGCCCCATAGCCTCCCTCCATAACCCCCCCATACCCATAACTGCCCCATAGCCCCCCTATAACCCACCCCACAGCCGCCCCCGAGCCCCCCGACCAGTTCCCCCCCCCAGAGGAGCCCATTGGGGGTTCGCAGCCCCCCGCGGTCGAAGGTGAAGGCCGAGTCCGGCTGCCCCATAGCTCCGACTGGGAGGAACTGGGAGGGACTGGGAGGGAACTGGGAGGGACATCTGTGCCCCCCCCCCCCCCCCCCAGTGCCAGGCGGTGGCGGTACTGGGAACAATGGGACATTGATGGGGGGAACTGGGAGGGGGAAAGGGGGGAACTCCAGTGCCTCCCAGTCCCTCCCAGTGCCCCCCAATCCCCCTCCAGTGCCCCCATTCCCCTCCCAGTCCCTCCCAGTCCCTCCCAGTGCCCCCAATTCCCCTCCCAGTGCCCCATTCCCCCTCCCAGTCCCTCCCAGTCCCTCCCAGTGCCCCCATTCCCCCTCCCAGTCCCTCCCAGTGCCCCCATTCCCCCTCCCAGTCCCTCCCAGTGCCCCCCAGTAACACACACACAGCCTCTGCCCCCCATCTCCTCTTTTATTGCCCCCCCTCCCCTCCTCCTCCTCCTCTCCCCCCTCCCCCGGGGTGTGGGGGGGGGGCGCACATCGGGGTCTTTTTTTCCCCCACCCCCCCCCCACCCCATTCCCCCTTCCCAGTCCCTCCCAGTTCCTCCCAGTAAGAGCCACACACACAGACACACTTCCTCCCCCACTTCCTCTTCCTCTTCCTCTTCCCCTTCCCTTTCCCCCCCCCCATCAATATCAACTCTTCCATCCGGACCCCTCCGGCTCCGCCACCTGCAACGACAAAGACACTGAAACGGGGGGTTTGGGGGGCACTTATGGGGCCAAGAGGGCACTTATGGGGCCGAGAGGGCACTTATGGGGCTGAGAGAGGGGGGTGGGGGGAGAAAAAAAAACACAAAGGGGAGGGGGGAGGGGTACTTGTGGGGCAGAGGGGGCTCCGACTTGGGGGGCGGCAGCTCAGTACGGGGAATACCATGAGGTGGCCCTGGCGCGGCCCCTGCGGAGAGACGGAGCAGTTAGGGGGCTGCCCCATAGCTTAGGGGGCACAGCGGGGCCGTAGGGGCCCATAGGGACACAGAGAGAGACCATAGAGGGACCCCAGAAACCATAGAGACCCATAGAAACCATAGAGAAACCATAGAGAGACCATAGAGAGACCATAGAGAGACCCATAGAGACCCCATAGAGACCCACAGAGACCCACAGAGACCCACAGAGACCCCATAGAGACCCATAGAGACCCATAGAGACCCATAGAGACCCCATAGAGACCCATAGAGACCCATAGAGACCCCATAGAGACCCATAGAGACCCCATAGAGACCCATAGAGACCCACAGAGACCCATAGAGACCCATAGAGACCCCATAGAGACCCATAGAGACCCCATAGAGACCCCATAGAGCCCATAGAGACCCCATAGAGACCCATAGAGACCCCATAGGGACCCCATAGAGACCCCATAGAGACCCATAGAGACCCCATAGAGACCCCATAGAGACCCCATAGAGACCCCATAGGGACCCCATAGAGACCCATAGAGACCCCATAGAGCCCATAGAGACCCATAGAGACCCCATAGAGACCCCATAGAGACCCATAGAGACCCATAGAGACCCCATAGAGACCCCATAGAGCCCCATAGCTGCCCCATAGCTGCCCCATAGCCGCCCCAGAGGCCCCGTACCGGTAGGGGCGCCCTCGGGGCCGGGTGTATCCGGTGTAGAATCGAGCGCGGGAGGCGCTAAAACCGCCGCCGCGGCCTCGGAATCGGCCTCGGGGGAAACCCCGGTCGGTGGTGCTGATGCCGGGGCGGTTGGTGCGCTTGGGGATCACCTGAGGGGGATGAATTAACGAGGGGAGTTAATTAACGAGGGGGGCGGGGTTGGGGGGTCACTGGGAGGGACTGGGGGGGGAATGGGGGCACTGGGAGGGGAATGGAGGCACTGGGAGGGGGAATGGGGGCACTGGGAGGGGAAATGGGGGCACTGGGAGGGGAAATGGGGGCACTGGGAGGGGAAATGGGGGCACTGGGAGGGCCTGGGAGGGGCACTGGGGGTTACTGGTTTGTACTGGGAGGCACTGGGAGGCGCACTTTGATTTGCCGCCCCCGGAAGAGCGATTCGTCCAACGCCATCGACGTCCGCACCGATTCTTTATCGGAGAATTCGATGTACGCGAAGCTTTATATAGGGAACAAGGAGGGTCACGTGACCTTGGGTGTGGGTCAGGTGACCTCCCGGGTGGGTCAGGTGACCCTTTGGGGGGGGTGGTCACGTGACGGACCCCTTGGGTGACCGCTGTATTTGTCGCAGAGGATGGTGACGCGATTGACGGAGCCGCAGCCGTGGAAGTGCGCCTCCAGCTCCTCCGCCGTGGCGCCGTAGTCCACCTGGGGGGGAAAAACGGGGGGAAACGGGGGGGAAACGGGGGGGAAATGAGAAAAAATGGAGGAAAAACGGGGGAAAACGGAGAAAAAACGGGGGAAAACGGAGAAAAAACGGGGGAAAACGGAGAAAAATGGGGGAGAACAGAGGGAAAATGGGGGAAAACGGAGGGAAATGGGGGAAAATGGAGGGAAAATGGGGAAAATGGAGGGAAATGGGGGAGAATGGAGGGAAAATGGGGAAAATGGAGGGAAATGGGGGAGAATGGAGGGAAAATGGGGAAAATGGAGGGAAATGGGGGAGAACGGAGGGAAAATGGGGGAGAACGGAGGGAAATGGGGGAGAACGGAGGGAAAATGGGGGAGAACGGAGGGAAAATGGGGGAAAATGGGGGAAAATGGGGGAGAACGGAGGGAAAATGGGGGAAAATGGAGGGAAAATGGGGGAAAATGGGGAGAACGGAGGGAAAATGGGGGAGAATGGAGGGAAAATGGGGAGAATGGAGGGAAAATGGGGAGAATGGAGGGAAAATGGGGGAGAATGGAGGAAAATGGGGAGAATGGAGGGAAATGTGGGAGAACGGAGGGAAATGGGGGAGAACGGAGGGAAAATGGGGGAGAACGGAGGGAAAATGGGGGAGAATGGAGGGAAAATGGGGAAAATGGAGGAAAATGGGGGAGAATGGAGGGAAATGGGGGAGAACGGAGGGAAATGGGGGAGAACGGAGGGAAAATGGGGGAGAACGGAGGGAAATGGGGGAGAACGGAGGGAAAATGGGGGAGAACGGAGGGAAAATGGGGGAAAATGGGGAAAATGGGGAGAACGGAGGGAAAATGGGGGAAAATGGAGGGAAAATGGGGAAAATGGGGAGAACGGAGGGAAAATGGGGGAGAATGGAGGAAAATGGGGGAGAATGGAGGGAAAATGGGGGAGAATGGAGGGAAAATGGGGGAGAATGGAGGAAAATGGGGGAGAATGGAGGGAAATGGGGGAGAACGGAGGGAAATGGGGGAGAACGGAGGGAAAATGGGGGAGAACGGAGGGAAAATGGGGGAGAACGGAGGGAAAATGGGGGAGAATGGAGGAAAATGGGGGAGAATGGAGGGAAATGGGGGAGAACGGAGGGAAATGGGGGAGAACGGAGGGAAAATGGGGGAGAACGGAGGGAAAATGGGGGAGAACGGAGGGAAAATGGGGGAGAACGGAGGGAAATGGGGGAGAACGGAGGGAAATGGGGGAGAACGGAGGAAAATGGGGGAGAATGGAGGGAAAATGGGGGAGAATGGAGGAAAAATGGGGGAAAACGACGGAAAAATGGAGGAAAAATGGGGAAAATTGGGGAAAATGAGAAAACGAAGGAAAATGAGAAAAAACAGGAGAACGGAGGAAAAAGGGGAAAAATGGAGGAAAAATGGGGAAAAACGGAGAAAATGAGAAAAAACAGGGAAAAACGGAGGAAAAATGGGAAAACGGAGGAAAAATGGGGGAAAATGGAGGAAAAATGGGGGAAAACGGAGGAAAACGGAGGAAAAATGGGGAAAATGGAGGAAAAATGGGGGAAAACGGGGGGAAAACGGAGGAAAAAGAGGGAAAAACAGGAAAAACGGGGAAAAATGGGGAAAACAGAGGAAAAACAGGGAAAAAATGAGAAAAAAAGGAAAAGTGAGAAAAAACGAAGGAAAATGGGGAAAAACGGGTGGAAACGGGGGGAAAAAACGAGAAGAAATGGGGAAAAACGGAGGAAAATGGGGGAAAACGGAGGGAAAATGGGGGAAAATGGAGGGAAAATGGGGGAAAATGGGGGAAAAAACAGGAAAAGTGAGAAAAAATGAAGGAAAAACGGGGGAAACGGGGGGGAAAACAAGAAAAATGGGGAAAACGGAGGAAAAACGGGGGAAAATGAGAAAAAATGGAGGAAAAATGGGGAAAAACAAGAAAAAATGGGGGAAAATGGGGGAAAAAACGAAAAAAATGAGGAAAAACGGGGGAAAAACGAGAAAACATGGGGGAAAAACGAGAAAAATGAGGAAAAACAGAGGAAAAATGGGGAAAAATGGGAAAAATGAGAAAAAACGGGAAAAAGAAGAAAACAACGGGGGAAAAATGGGGAAAATGAGAAAAAATGGGGGAGAAATGAGAAAAAATGGGGGAGAAACAAGAAAAAACAGGGAAAAATGAGAAAAAACAGGAAAAATGGGGGTGAAACGGGGAAAAATGAGAAAAAACAGGGAGAATGGGGAAAAATGAGGAAAACCGAGAAAAAACGGGGGGAAATGAGAAGAAACAGAGGAAAAATGAGAAGAAATGGGGAAAATAGGGGAAAACGGGGAAAAATGGGGTAACGGGGTGGAAATGAGAAAAAACACGGAAACGAGGGGAAAATGAGTGGAAAATGAGAAAAAATGGGGAAAAACGGGGGGAAAACAGAGAAAATCAGGAAAAAATTAGAAAATTAGGAGAGAGAGAGACCGGAAATGGGATCAGAGAAGAGGAAAAGTAGAATTTAGGGGGAAAATGCAGTCCAAGAGGGGAAAAATGTGGAATTGGGGGAGGAAATTGAGGACAGAGAGAGGGAAAATGGGGTCAGAGAAGGGGAAAAAGTGGAATTTGGGGAGGAAAATGGGGTGAGAGGGGGGAAAATGGGATCAGAAAAGAGGAAAAAGGAGTCAGAGAGGGGGAAAAAGTGGGATTTGGGGGGAAATGGAGGTCCGAGAGGGGGAAAATGGGGTCAGAGAAGGGGGAAAAGTGGCATTTGGGGTGGAAAGTGGGGTCAGAAGGGGAAAAAGTGGAATTTGGGGGAAATGGAGGTCCGAGAAGAGGAAAAAGTGTCATTTGGGGTGGGAAGAGGAGGAAATTTCCACTCACGTTCCCCACGTAGATGGAACGCGCGTCCGCTTCCATTTTGTCTTCCAGGGACATGATGACCGGGCCGGCTGCGGGAGGGAGGATTTGGGGGGGTCAGGAGGGGTTTTGGGGACCCCCTCCGGGCCCCCCGAACCCCAAACTCTCACCGTTACCCGGAGGGGGGCTCATATTCATCTGTTTTTCCACCTCGTTCTGGAGCTCTTTGAGCTTTTCCGCCTCCTCCTCCATCTCCCGCACTCGCGCCTTAATGGCCTCGAGCTCCTGCGCGAGGGGGGGGGGGGACCCCGAAATCCAGGGAATGGCACCCGAACGGGGGACCCCGCGAACGGGAGACGCAACCCGCGCGCCCCAAAACCCACTCTGTCACCCACAAAACCCCACTTTATCGCCCCAAAAACCACGCCGAGACCCCCTTTATCGCCCCCAAATCCACTCCGAGCGCCCCAAGATCCCCTTTATCGCCCCCAAATCCACTCCGAGCGCCCCAAGACCCCCTTTATCGCCCCCAAATCCACTCCGAGCGCCCCAAGACCCCCTTTATCCCCCCAAATCCACTCCAGGACCCTCTTTATCCCCCCAAATCCACTCCAGGACCCCTTTTATCCCCCCAAATCCACTCCGAGCGCCCCAAGACCCCCTTTATCCCCCCCAAACCCACTCCAAGCACCCCAAAACACCCTTCATTGCCCCCAAACCCCTTCCAGGACCCCTTTTATCACCCCCAAACCCCCTCCAAGCGCCCCAAGACCCCCTTTATCCCCCACAAACCCCTTCCAGGACCCCCTTCATCGCCCCTAAACCCACTCCAAGATTCCTTTATCACCCCCAAACCCACTCCAAGCGCCCCAAAACCCCCTTTATTACCTCAAACCCACTCCAAGACCCCCCTTATCACCTCAAATCCACTCCAAGACCCCTTTTATCCCCCCAAAACCCCCTCCAAGCGCCCCAAGTCCCCCTTTATCCCCCCCCAAACCCACTCCAAGACCCCTTTAACACCCCAAACCCCCAAACTCTCTCCAAAACCCCTTATATCCCCCAAAACCCCCTACAAGACCCCTTTTATCCCCCCCAAACCCACCCCAAGACCCCCTTTATCGCCCCCAAACCCCCTCCGAGCGCCCCAAGACCCCCTTTATCCCCCCCAAATTCTCTCCAAGCACCGCAAGACCCCCTTTATTGCCCCCAAACCCCCTCCAGGACCCCTTTTATCCCCCCAAACCCATTCCAAGCGCCCCAAGACCCCCTTTATCCCCCCAAACCCACTCCAAGACCCACTTTATCCCCCCAAGCCCCCTCCAAGCGCCCAAGACCCCCTTTATCCCCCCCAAACCCACTCCAAGAACCCTTTTATACCCCCAAACCCCCTCCAAGCGCCCCAATACCCCCTTTATTCCCTCCAGACCCACTCCAATACCCACTTTATCCCCCCCAAACCCCCTCCAAGCGCCCCAAGACCCCTTTTATCCCCGTAAACCCACTCCAAGAACCCTTTTATACCCCCAAACCCCCTCCAAGCGCCCCAAGACCCCCTTTATTCCCCCAGACCCACTCCAAGACCCCCTTTATCACCCCCAAATCCCCTCCAGGACCCCTTTTATCCCCCCAAATCCCCTCCAAGCACCCCAAGACCCCCTTTATCCCCCCCAAACCCACTCCAAGAACCCTTTTATACCCCCCAAATCCCCTCCAAGCACCCCAAGACCCCCTTTATCCCCCCCAAACCCACTCCAAGAACCCTTTTATACCCCCAAACCCCCTCCAAGCACCCCAAGACCCCCTTTATCCCCCCAAACCCCCTCCAAGATGCACTTTATCCCCCCCCTCCTCCAAGCACCCCAAGACCCCCTTTAGAACCCCCAGACCCACTCCAAGACCCACTTTATCCCCCCCAAGCCCCCTCCAAGCGCCCCAAGACCCCCTTTACCCCCCAAACTCCCTCCAAGACCCCCTTTTATCCTGCCAGGACCCCTTTTATCCCCCCAAACCCACTCCAAGCGCCCCAAGTCCCCCTTTATCGCCCCCAAACCCCCTCCAAGACCCCCTTTATCCCCCCCAAACCCACTCCAAGACCCTCTTTATGCCCCCAAACCCCCTCCAAGCACCCCAAGACCCCCTTTATCCCCCCCCCCTCACCGGGTCTTCGATGGCGGAATCCCCCGCGTCCCCCTCTCCGAGCCCCGCCTCCTCCTCCAGCTCCTCTCCGGGCTCGGAAGCCGCCGTTTGCCCGGGGTTATTGTTATTATTATTGTTGGAAGAAGAAGAGGAAGAAGAAGAAGAAGAAGGAGGAGGAGGAGGCAGCGGAGGCGGAGGGTGATGGGGGTGGTGGTGATGGTGGTGGTGGTGGTGCGGAGCGGCGGCGGCGTTGGCGGCGGCGTTGGGGGGGGGGTTGTTATTGCTCAGGGTGTTGGGGGGCGCCTGCGGTTGCCCTTGGGGGGGCGCCCCCCCCCCCGCTGCCCCCCGCCGCCCCCCACTATTAACCCCCTCCCCACCCCCCCCCCGCACCGCTTCTCCCTCCTCCTCGGGCTTCACCGCCCGCCCCCCCTTCGTCTGAACCGCCGCCCGAACCCCCTCCTCCTAAGCCGTTGCCATAAGGTTGAGAGGCATCGCCGCCGCCGCCGCTCGCCTCAGACCCGCGAGGCCCTGAGCCGCCGCCGCCCCGCAGCGCCGCCATTACCGCCCGCCCCGGCGGCTGCGCATGCGCGGAGTGCGCCGCGCGCCCTTCCTCTATATATAGGCTACGGAAGGGGCGTGGCTTCGCGGGGAGCGCCGCCAATAGGAGAGCGCGCTGGGAGTCATGTGATGGCGGCCACGCCCACCGCGCGGCTATAGTTCCCCCCCCCGCCCGCCCGCGCGCCTTTGTCACGTGATACGAGCGCGGCTTTAAAAAGGGTCACGTGGTTGTGGGGGGGTTAAAAATGGCGCCAAAGAGGGGAATTGTGGAGATTTGGGTTAAAAAAGGGGCGAAAAAGGGACAAAACGGGGAGAGATGGGGGATAAAAAAGTGAAGAGAGGTTTGGGGTGAAAAGGGGGGGAAGAGGGGAAAAGGGGATTGAATTTGGGTGTAAAAAGGCAGAAAGAGGGGAAAAGAGAGAAGGTTTGGGTGAAAATGGGCGAAAAGGGAGAAAATGAGGAGAGGTTTGAGGTGAAAGTGGTGAAAAGGGAGAAAATGAGGGCAAATTTGGGGTCAA